>NC_044601.1:43394125-43722250 GCF_901933205.1 Camarhynchus parvulus
GTCCGGGCCCCGCAGCCGGGACGTGCCGCGCGCGCGGCGGCACGGGACGCCCCGGCGCGCTGTACGGCACGGCAGCGCGGCGCTGTCGCGCGGCAGCTGCGCGGCGGCCAATGGGGAGCGGCGCCCGGAACACGCAGCCGGCAGGCGCGGCCGGGCCGCACGTGTGAGGTGAGACGGCGGGCCCGGGACCGCGGGTGTGCCGGGGCAGGCGGCCGGGACAACGGGGACAGCGGGTGTGCCGGGGCAGGCGGCCCGGACAGCGGGGACCGCGGCTGTGCCGGGGCGGGCGGCCGGGACAGCGGGGACCGCGGCTGTGCTGGGGCGGGCGGCCGGGACAACGGGGACAGCGGGTGTGCCGGGGCGGGCGGCCGGGACAGCGGGGACAGCGGCTGTGCCGGGGCGGGCCTGCCTGCTTGCCTGTGCGCGGCGGCCGGTACCCCACCGTCCGCTGTGAGGGTTTGACTTGGCCATGGGTGTTGATCAGCAGGCACAGGCTGTCGTTCTCTCACGGGAGAGCCCCGGCAGTGCAGTAATGTTGTCTCTTGCTCCGTTTGCAGTGTTGCCGCGATGGATAACAGGGGTAAAAAGAAGTTCGTGGGAAAGAGTGGGAAAGGACCTCGTGGAAAAGCGCCGCACGGGAAGAGATTTAAAAAAGATAATGGTAAGAAGGCAAAGGGTCGTCAGTAGGAGCCTTGACTTAATGGTTATGGTTGTGTACTAGCAAGCTTGGAGTTCTTTATCTTTTCTCTCGTGGTAAATTCATGTTTTGAAACGATTAGTTTGGCGGATGAGCAAAAAGAAGTGGGTGTTGTGTGCCTGGACTTCAGTAAGACTTTGTCAGTGTCTTCTCTCCTTTGAAACCTTCTCAGAGGTGCTGAATGGCTGGGTCCAGAGACTGGTGTGCTCTTTGGAGACCGCTGATTAGCAGTCGACCTCAGGAATGGATACAAGGTCGAGTTTAGTTCAACAGCTTCATGGAGGACTTGGATAATGGGGCAAAGTGCAGCATCTTCATATTTACAGATGGCACAGAACTGCAAGGAGTGTTAGATGTGCCAGAGGGTTGTGCTGCCCTCCAGGGGGATGTCAGCAAGTCGGATGAATGGGGTGGTAGAAGCCTGGTGAAGTTTCTCGAGGAGCAAAGGGCAAAGTCCTGCAGCTTGAAGGGAACAGCTCCATCATGCACTGAAAATACTGGGGAAGGGCCAGGGGCTCCTGGTGGTTGGAGCTGGACCTGAACCAGCAGTGTGCTCTGGTGGGTATCAGCATCCCGGGCTGCATTAGGAGGAGTGTTGTCAGCAGATTGAGGGCTGTGTGCTTGCCCTCTCCTCAGCCCTGGTGAGGCTTCACCTGAAGTTCTGTGGCCCAGCTCTGACTCTTCAGTGCAACAGAGATACAGATGTGCTGGAGAGAGCCCAGTGAAGGGCTGCAAAGGTGATGAAGGGACCAGGGCATCTCTTCTGGTGGCAAAGGCTGAGACATCTGGGTCATTTCAGCCTGTCCCAGAGAGAAGACAAGGCTGAGGGGGATCTGCTCAATGTGTACAGTGTCTGAAGGGAGAGTTCAAAGACAGAGCCAGACTTTTTCCAGTAGTGCCTAGTGAAGGGACCAGAAAACAGTGGGCACAAACTAAAACACAGGAGATTCCTTGTCAGTATAAGGAAAACCTTTTTGCTCCTGGAGTGACTGCACATGGGCACAGGTTGTCCCTGGAGATGATGGGGTTTATCACACTGGAGACAGTCAGAAGCCACCCAGAGTGGTCCTGGTTTTGAGTGGCCTTGTGGGAGCAGGAGGGTTGCAGCAGTGACAACTTCGAGACTTCAAGAGTGCCTCTCAGCCCCAGCCATTCTTTAACTCTGTCTTGTGTTCAAAACTGTACTGACTGTATGAGCCAGTGATTTGCTGAAATGCTTTAAGCAGGTTGCATTGCAAGCCTTTCATCTCTGATTCACCTAAAATATTCTCAGTTAAAAATTTGAAGTTGATAACCTTTTGATTCTAGACGTGGCATTCCTACATTAAGACAAAATTATCTGAGAGGTGAGGCTAGATGGGAACCTGCTGTGGGTTAAGGTTGAGAAGATGCCTTTCATTGCTGCCTCAGAACAGATGATGTTGAAATAGCTCTGATCATGAGCTATGAAAAGAGTGGGGATTTGGGGATTGATGAATTTGATGTTGAGGATGGTGAAATTTTTAATATGGAATAATCCTTTTTATGCCTGAGCTGTTACACTGCTGCCCAGAAGATAATGCCTGGGCAGAACTTCTCTATAGAAAACATACACACCCAGGGGCTGCAGTGAAAACACCAGCTTTGAGAAGCACATAAAAATTTTTGTTAAATACAGGATTGTTATTAGAAAGAAGTTTAATTCTTGTTACAGTAATTTTTAATATTTTTTTTTATTTTGAAGCAACAGTAGCTATGTGATAGCATTTTGATTTCTTTTGTGTTGATTAATAGATTCAGGTCCACCAAAGAAAGTCTTTAACAAAGGAGATGAGGAAGAAAAGCCAAAATTCATTTCCAAGAAATTTGTTAAAGGACAGTTAAGACCTGGAAAAACTACTGTCAAACAATTCAAGAATAAACAGCAACCAGAAAAGTTTGCAAAGAAGAGAAAACGCCAGGATGGTGAAGAGGGAGGTGAGCAGATTTTTAAGCCTGGATATCAAGGGAAACCACGTTTTGGAAAACACATTGTTCATCTAGGTTTTCCTCTTTCTGTCTGTCTTTCCAAATTGGCTGAATAACTCCAGATTAACTTCCTGTTTAATCTTTGCAGTGGGAAAAATTACTTCACTTGCTGATTTTCATGACTTGACTAAGCGGCAAGCTTAGTCAAGTCATGAAAATCAGCAGTTTGGAGTTTTCTTGGAAGTCAAAAGTAAAGACAAAGCAGCAAATTTTAAAATTGTCGTACCATCCTAAAGCTCTGTTTATTTTAATGGCAGCGTTTAGTGGTCAGCTAGAAACAGGCAATTGTTACATATGATTTGCAAACACAGAGCTTTCCGTGTTGTGTTTTGGACTGTTCTAAAAGTACTTGCTATAAGCTTTGAAATAGAAATTAATGAAACAAAGTTGATTATCCTTTACATTATTTCCTTTCTGTGGTCCAGACTATCTGGTCACATCCTCTAAGAGAAAAAAAAGCATAAGGGGTGTTAACACTGCTTTTATGTTTTACAGCTTTTTTTTTTCTGGTGTTTATACAGAAAGCCTAAATACTTGTCGGGTATAATCATGTTAAATGGATTTCTTTTTCAAATTAATTCCTTCTGCTTGAGATCTTCATCCTTTCCCATCCTCTCCTCTAAAGTAAAGTTCTACTGGGGCAGTTAATCAGTGCTGTAAAATGAGAAGTGAGATCTTAAATGAGGGGTTCTGAAGTTCTGCAGAAATATGTCATTTGCTTGAAGAACAGTAGATTGTGTCGAGTATTTTATTACTGCTGTTCTTGCATGTTTGCAGAATGGCTTCACATGGAATATGCACTAGAGGTCTGAAAATCTAGTAACAGTAGAATGTTTTTATTAGCCTCCTTTAAAAAAAAGTAAACCCACAGCAAACCTTTAAATGTTGTTCATAAGAATAAATGAAAGCCTCTGTGTATTGCACTGCTCCCAAAACATTACAAGTTTTTCTTGTGACTGTTGCTTTAGGAGAGTGATATAAAAATCAATAATACATTTTGTAAAAAGGAAAACACGGGTTTTTGAATGGGTAAAACAGTTAAGTACATGCTGCTAAAAACCAATGAACAATGCTTTAAGCAATACAAATTCTGGGTGGTGCCTTTAATGCATAATTTGTGGCCCTTTTATAACATTATTTTGCCCCAGCTTGTTGTGTGGCAGTGTACAAGGGTTGTATAGTAAAATACCATGCTTAATGTATTTGACTGAGTAAAGAGATCAGGCATGTAAAAAGGGTTTAACTTCTTTTCTTTTATAGAGTTTTCAGATATGTATCTTTGAGTTAGGGTTCTCCTTTTGGGAGAGGGGTTAAGTGTGCATGAATTACAAGTAAACTAAAACGGGAGAATTATTGGGGCAGCCATAGCTGCTAAGTATATCTTCAGTCAATTTTTAAGCTATTAAGGGATTTGTGATGCATCCTTTGACAGTTTTGAGGAAAATTAATTGTTTGCCTTGTTCTCCCAGTAGTCTAGATTACTACCTTAGCATACTTATTCAAGATTTATGGCTAGCTGGGTAACTGCAGGCAAGGGCCCTGAATTGTTAGTAATTCAAGTCATAAAACTGACACAGTTTAGACTGGTAAAGAATTCTATTGCTGCTCTTTTATTTATTGACTGTGGAAAATATTTTTTTTTCCCTAAGGGTCAGATTCTAAGAAGCCAAATTGGAATGACTTCAAAAAGAAAAGGAAAGAGTTAAAGCAAACCAGACAAATTAATGATAAAAGTAATTATGACATAATTGTAAAATCTAAACAAATATGGGAAAGCATGAGAAGGTAATGACTTTTTTTCTTCCACTTTGTTGACTTCTAGTCATAAATTGCCAGAATACCATCTTTCTCATCTTCTAATTACATAAAACTGTATTTCCAAACTGAATCTCTTTGAGTGAACAGTAACATTGCATGCAATATTGTAGGTAGATTAAACAGAGTATGGTAACCTGTGGTCCTAGGAATGTCTGGATTGAACTTGTATTTTAGGATGAAATTCATAAATTTGTGAGTAATTGCTTAAGAAATTGCATATTTTTGGTTTTTTCAGCCCTGAAATACAGAGCATGCACTGATTCACCCTGATCCTGCAGTGGGATTACTGCATGAGTTTTGTGTGAAGGTTCATTGTTTCTGTCTGAGAGTGTAATTGTAGAACTGGTGCCCCATGTCTGCAAGAAAAGTTACTTTTATTTCTTCTAAGTGTTTGTGCTTTGCATGCTTACAGATTTTTGGACCTGTAAGCAACTCTGACTGCAAATTTGAGTTTATGTTTCAAAAAATATTTTTGAAATTTTTACTCAAAAAAAGAATAAAGTTAAAGTGTGGAATTCTGGTTTGATTTCCATGACTGAAACAGCTTAGTCACATCTCTGTACAGGGTTAATGAATGACAGTATAAATTTGGATTGGCAGAAGCCAACCTGTTTTTATTTGTACTGTATTGCTGCTTAATTTATAGATATAAGTGAATCATACTACAAAAAAGCTGCTTCCTCAATTGGAATTGTTTTACTAGATTTTTTTTGCTTGTAGGAAGAAATGCAATAAGGAGAAACGAGAAAAGCTGATGAATGAACTACAGAAGCTTCTTCATGGGAAAATTAAAAATGTAAGAAAATGCTAATGGCATATTGCACCAATTCACGAATTCTTCTTTAACAAATGGTGAAACTGTGAGTAAAAAGAATAAAAACAGGGCTGAAAGACTGCATTTGGCACCTGTGTTTTGGGACAGTAGTCCTGGGGTGCTTTGTCTGTCAGCTGGCTGTTGTAAAAATAGCCAAGTAGCTTTAGTCCTGTGAAATTTGATGTTAGCTGGGGTTCAGGAGCTCAGATGTTTGATTAGTCACAACTGTTGCTTTGCAATTTTCTAGGGAAGTTAGTGTTCTCATGCTTAGTCATACTAAACAGTCTTTCTGCTTTATTCTTGAAATGTATAAATTTGCAGTGAGGAGCATGTTGAGCTTTTCATATTCCGTGCTGAAGTGGAACTGTTTCATCATACTTACTCTGAAATTATGAAGAAGAGGAACAAAATGGAGATGCCATTTAATGGTTTTATTTCAGTATGGGAAACCTTAATACTTGTCCTTAATTGTCAGCAGCTGTTGTCTGTTGTTTTCTTTGATAGAGTACTTGTGAAGGGGCAAAAACCTTTAAGTCTTGGTTTGTTATAAGCAGGTAACTGCTTTGCTAATTTTATAATTGGTGTTACATGTGGGATGAAGCTATACCAGAGAGCACATACATTAAAATAATTATGGTGCATACTGCCTTTTGAATGACCTAGAGTAACAAAATATCTCTGTCCTTCAGCTGGCGTTTGCGCATGATTCAACCCGGGTAATCCAATGCTTTATTCAGTATGGTAATGAGAAGCAAAGGCAAGAGACATTTGAAGAATTGAAAGGTATTTTCATTTTACTTATATGCATTGATATTGTGGTTAAGAAGGATTTTAACAAACCATGTTGTTTTCTGTTGAATATTTTTACTTTTTTTTCTGAACTGATGCATCATTTCTAGTGAGTTCTTCATATTTATTTAAATAATACCTTATCATTTCATGGAGTTAATGTAGTGAAAAATAAGCCAGCTGACTGTTTCTCCCTTCTTTTCTAGATAGCCTAATAGAGTTGAGCAAGTCAAAATATTCCAGAAATATTGTGAAGAAGTTTCTTATGTATGGGTGAGTATCAAGTGAATTTGCTCATCAGTGTTGTTTCATTTCCAGTGTGAATGCTGCTTCTTAATTTGTAGTGGATCGATCATGAATAAAAATACGTCTCTGGCAACACCTTTGTAATATTATGGAGTAAAGGCTGGGGGGTGCTAACAGTATTTTTCCTTTTGCAACAAATAAGGCTAATGCTGTACACGTCAAGGAAAACATGACCAAAAACAAAGGTTAGGTTTATTGTCAGAGTTGATCTTTGCTGTATATAAAACGCTGGCTTTTAAAACTTTTCTTTGCTAAGCATTTCAGTATGGCATTTGTTATTCTCTAGAATTTATTTGCTGTTTACTTTCCCTCTAAATACCTTACAATTTTCTCACATTCCTGGCTTTCTTTACATATTTTCCTGAGTGCCATAAGGCTGATTCAGATTCATAAATTTCATGGTTTCTTTGATAAAACTTACTACCTAGATGTGTTTCTAAAAATAAAACTATCAATAGGTAAGCTTATCTCTAGAAGTTTTAACTCTTACTATTTATATTTCCCTTTAAAACAGGACAAAAGCACAGGTTGCAGAAATAATAAAAAGTTTTAAAGGCCATGTGAAAAAAATGCTCCGTCATGCTGAAGCATCTGCTGTGGTGGAATATGCATATAATGACAAAGCCATTCTGGAACAGAGGAATATGCTGACCGAAGAACTATATGGGAACACTTTCCAGGTTTACAAGGTGGTATTTCAATATTTTGTAGTTTAAGACAGTTTAACCCATAAGGTGTTGTGTTAGTAATGCCTTACCTATCTTACCTACTATTTATTTTGATAGCATTTTTTTCTGTCAGCTGTTCAAAGGCAGTCTAGTTTAGCATGTTTAAATGTAATGATTACTTGCACATTTCTAGTTTAGATGAAATTGTTGTGGGTTGTTTTAGTTTGTACTATGTAAAATATGCTATGTTCATGTATGAGCTTGCTCTGCTCATCAGAGACAGTTTATTCTTATATAGTTTCAGTTCTCATAGTGCCTAGGCTGATATCATCCTTGCTGAGGTAAGACTTAGACATAATTCTTCATTAATACTGTAGATGACTCTTGTGTCAGAACTATCTTGTGTCTTTTGAAAACTGAGTGTGGGCAGAATGGGCCAGTATCCACATACAGTGTTCCATTTGGGCTTAATTTTTGTTTTTGTTTTCCTTTCCCATGGAGACTGTAGGACTTGAGTTCAAACTCCACTGAAATCTAGGTCTATGGTCGATGTTCACCAGGCAGTTGGAACCTTCTTAAAAACTACAACCTCCATTCTTTTGAATTCTGTTTTTAATTTTTGCTGACTTGTAAAGTTGGTATCCATTAGGGTTAGGAATTTTGCTACAAAGTACAGAACTGTTTTACACAATTACTAACTCCAGTCTAATGACTATTGCACCTGTTCCCTTATACCCAAGATTTCTGTTAAAATCGTCTTAAGAAATTAACCAGCTCATTTCTGAACCCGTATTTTCTTAACAGGTTATTGTAAGTTTTAGTTAGGCATTTTGCAACACTGAGTATTGGAGAGGTGTGTTTGTTGTGGTTATGGGCTGTAATTTGTACTGGGAGTCAAACAGCCCATGGAATGAAGGACACTGTTAGCTTCCATCATTCTGGTATTTTTGGCATAACTGCTTTAAGTAGCCATACATTGTGGTGCAAAACCAAGATTCAGCACAATGTAGGTTTACAAAAAATTGCAGTGTAGTCTTTAAAAAGTAGCAGAGATGGTTTAAAAAATACTTCTTCTAATTGTCTATCCAGTCAGATGTTTCTTCTAAGAGCAGATTATTTTAAAAGAGTTACCAGGCAGTACTTTTGTGTGTAAAGTATATGGTATATATTCCCTCTCTCTGCTGTTCCTGAACTGGAATTTCCTGGGCCTTTGTTAGCTTCTCAGTTCATTAACTTGTTGTGTTGCCCTCTGATGTGTGCCTAAAGCAGGATTTCTGCTTAGCTCCGGAGCACCTTAACACAATGCCAGTTTTATGTATTTTGCCTTCTATCTGGCATGAAGAGCTGATGTAATTGGCAATCACAGTACAGTTGTGATTGGCAAAAAGCTGCTCAGGGTATAGAAGTGGGTTTTGTTTGCTAATGAGGAATATTTAATTTGTACAAACTGAAGTTTACAGCTTCTGACATACTCAGAAAAGGTAGCTTTTTATTTTTTAAATTGTAAAAGTTGTTAGTTTTGCAGAAAATTAATTTTGTCTTGACATTTGATTGAAAAAGTTCTAAGCATTGTAATTTTCTATGAACTCTGATTCTTACTGGTATGATTAAACCTCTGATTGTGCATTCGTTTCAGACACCAGCTGTCCCAACACTGGATAAAGTGCTAGAAGCTCAACCTGAAAAGAGAGAGGCTATCTTGGATGAAATGAAGCAGATTCTTACACCAATGGCACAAAAGTAAGGACAAAAATCAGCTGAAGGTGTGACAATCTAGCACAAATCAGTTTGTTTCTGACATACAACTGGTACATTTGTAAGTTCAGATGACAGTGATACTGATACTCTTTTAAGCTGTAATGCTGTGGTGCTGAATAGTCTGTGGTTTTGTCCCAGGTGTCATAATGAGTATCTTCCCTTAATTTTGAACTCTCCTTCTCTGAGTTAAAGTATCCTCTGTCCCAGTCAGACAATTGGTAGAAATGTTGCACTATGATATGTTTCCATAATGCATTATTTGATATGCTTCTCCAGTGAAGAAAAGACGTTCTATAATTTGTAAGTTTTGTTAGAATCTTCCACATACTGTAAATGTTAAACATCTGAATCCAAAATGACCATGTGTTTTTTGCTCACCACGCTGCCTAACTTTTTAAAATACAAATGAGGTATTGCCAACATAATTTAAAATGATTGTGGGGAGCTTGTTGCTTATTTTCAACTATCCAAATACAGAGAGGCGGTGATAAAGCACTCACTGGTACATAAAGTATTTTTGGACTTCTTCACTTACGCTCTTCCAAAACAAAGATCTGTAAGTATCTTTATTTTGCTTTTTGTCTTCTTTTGTCTTTCTGTGGAATGTTTTTTATCTTCTTGTGAAAATGTTTTAAGTTAACTCAACAAGAGTACACATTTTTCATTAATAGAGTTCTACACATCTGGTGATTCTAGATGGAGGATGGGAGGGTAGTGTTGTGTGGAGATTTATAGCTACAGTGAACTTTCATAAATGTTTGTGATAGTTGAATTTTTTTTTAAAAAGTGAGATGACTTTGATGTTTCCTCTCTTCCTGCTAAATGACCGTTTTCAGTAGCTGGAGAATGTAATTAAAGTGAGGACCATTGCTTGCAGTAGTTTAGCTTTCCAGTGTGTTGTTTCTTAACAACTCTCAATGATTGTCCAAAAATATCTTGACCAAAATGCAATGAGATTGGCCCTTCTGTCAGCAACCAAAACTTTGTTTGCTATATCCGTATTAAATTGTAGACTTAAGGTTACATTAGACATTCTTGTATTTAGGCCTAAATCTGTCTGTATGATATGACATGGTTTAAGCTGGTATCTTGTTTGACTTAACCTATCTTCAAGGTCTGTCCATTACCCTCACCTTGGTTCTGCAACTCAGAGCCATCTCACTTCAAGTCAGGCAGAGCCTTCTAAACTTGCTGTCTCTTGCTTCTTTCTGCCAGACTTGACTCCTGAATACTCTTTGGTACTGTTAATAAACCCAAAGCTAAGGGTAGGGAAGTGGACTAGTTAGGGCCTGTTCTGAGTCCAAATCTTCAGAGCCCAGAACATTCCTGTACATGGTTTTATGTAATGCTACATCTGAGAATGCTTTTGGTTTCATAGGCTTGCATGAATCAGGGGAATAAGGTTGTATCTCCTTGCTTGGCTTTCTGGGCAAATGTGCTAGTATATGGACATGCTGTTCGGGGTTTGGAAACCCCTTCTGCAGATCTTTTCCTGCCTGTGCTTACAAGTAGTGACATCAATTGTGTTGTGACTGAACAGTTTGCAAATAATTGGTAAAATAGTTGGGGCCTTTGGCTAAAGAGCAAGAACTCTAGGTAGGGATAGAAGGAGGCATGGATGGGAACTGCACTTTGAGGAAATCTATTGGATAGTAACAGAAGTAGTATCTAGTAATCCAAGAGGGTGTCATTTGATTTGATTTGATATTTTTCTTTGGCTTTTCCTTTTTTCTTCTTTTCTGAAGCTATCTGACAATGGTATTGTCAGATAGCTTCAGAAAACTTCATTCATTTGATATGAAGACAAAACATCTGGCTATGTCTTGTAATATCTGATTTATAACATAACCTGCTGCTTAAATGACTTTAGTTCTTCTTACTTCCTGGCTAATACTCTGTATGTATGAATATGCATCAGCTTCAAAGATTTCTTCCTAAATTGATGGTTGTCTTTTTCTCTAATTTCTGTCTCAATTCTGAGTACCCTTTGTTGATTTTTTTGTAATAGGACAGCTGACAGGCTTCAATACAGTTGTGATTTCATGGCATGATTATGACAAACAGTGTAATTTTAAAGACAGAAAGCTTGTGTCATTTACAGTCTTTTGGACTGCTGTTGGGGCAGTTTTTCATAGGTCAGGGAAATGAGAGTGGTTCTGTAGAGCCAGTAATGGAGTGTAGAGCAGTATCATTTGGGCAGACAAAATAATTCTTTCTTGCCCACCAGCCTTGAGTTCCTCAAGCCTTTTCTTTATCTTTTTGCTTTATCACCTTTTCTTCCCCAGGAAATGATAGAAGCTATCAGAGAGGCTGTCATCTACCTGGCACACACTCACGATGGAGCCCGTGTAGCAATGCATTGTTTATGGCATGGCACTCCCAAGGTAATGTTTGGTTTCCCTCTACTTAGTTCTCTCTGACTGCCCATATGGGTCCTTCTGCTTGTGCACATTTTGAAGCAATTAGCAATTTGAGGGCAAGGTTAAAAACTGGCCCGTCTTTATCTATTGGCAAACTTAAGCAGTGCTTTTTGTGACTCAAATGCTTTCATTAGAACTTCTATAGCAGAAGCATCTCCTTTTATTTTTAGCAGAGGTTTTGGCAGTGACACCTGGAGTAATTTTTCCACTGTAAGATTATTGGCATTTCATTTATCCCATGGGTTTCTTAATATAAGTGAAATTGACAGTAGGGAGAGGACAGTAAAGAAGTCATAATGTGAAACCATGTTTGGCTTTAGAATGCCAAGACTTGCAAAATGTTATAGGAAGTGTGGTTTAGTTTCATCACCTGATACGGTATCCAGAAATTCTTTGGTGTAATACGTCATCACATCTTGGAAATAATGTAATGCCTCCTATGTTTTTCTATATTAGAAAATAAAAAAGATGACTTATTGAAATAGTCCACTTGTTAAAAAATGCAAAAAAAAAAAAAAAGTTCCTAGGATCTAGGCGTAGTAATGGATCTAAAGAAGACTGAGCAGTGATTCCACGAGCCAAAAATACAAGGAGGGAACTTTCTGACAAAATATTCTTGCTAGTAATAGGAGTTTAAACCAAGCTAGAGTTTCAAGTTCTGTTGAATATGTTTCTTACCAAATGAAGAGATGAAGTGCATTCTCCTTTAATTAATGGACAAAGTATGAATGAACATATGTGATGGTTTGGGGTTCTTTGTTTGCTCTGGTTTTTCCAAGTTTTTTTGACATGTCCCATTGGTGATCTGGACTTGTAAATATACCACAGGATCTCTCTGGGATCAAGTCACAATTCAGGTTTAACTTTCCGTATTGGTTCTGGGTGTAAAGTAATAGAATATATGTTAGTCTTTGATAGATGCCTTTGCCTTAGAAAGCAAATTGAAGATTATCTTTTTGAAAGGTGTAAATAGCGGTTTAGTTACTCAGAATCATTGGTATTCTAGGCTCATTTGAGTTTCCTCTTTTCTTTTGGATAGGACAGAAAAGTCATTGTGAAAACAATGAAGACATATATTGAAAAAATAGCAACGGTAAGTGTTCATTAACCATTTATTTCATAGTCTCTGAAACTAGTGGTTTGATAGAGGCTAGCTCAAATATTCTTTGGTACTGGGAACAATTTTGAAATCTTAATAAATACCAGTGATGTATTAGATGATATAAAATAATTGAACTATATGGAATATTTGAAGATGTGCCAAGAAGCTTCAGTGTGAGCACTGCACGTACTACTATGCTTCATTATGGCTGAGTTCATTATTATTCCTCAGTTTTCTTTCTGCTTTTTATTTTGTTGATCCCAACTTTGTATTGCATCTTCATGCGGCTCATTGGTTAATCCTCCTTGGTTGGGTGTAAAACAACCTGTATAAAGAGGAGGAATTAAAATCAAGATATGCTGGAGATGTCACTGAGAAGGCTCTGAATGTGTGTATTTCTTAGAAGATGCTCAATATTTTTGTCAGGTCAGGAAGGTTCAAAATACATTGGCATACAGTGGAAGAAATCTATTTTATTTTTTAATGAAAAACATGTTTTTGGAGTCTGCAGTACCAGCAGAGTAACAGTTGAAACCAGATTTCATACCTACACCAACTGGCAAAACCGTAGGTGTAAAGAAGAGCTTTATAAACTTCTCTTCCTGTTTACTGTGGGTTTTTTTATTTGTTGATAGTTATTGTGGTCTCAATCAGTGGCATTCAAGCGTTTTGATCACATCCTGGGCATATATCCCCAATATATATATTTATGTATAAATCACATGCCTTTACTACTATAGTGTGTACATTATAATAGAAATAGAAAATTTGAAAGGATGAGATAAAAATAATCAGAGGCTATTTTTATTTTTTATTAATGGTTCCAAAAATATTTTCTTTCTGCACCACAGTGGGTTGTCTTGTGCAGCCCACTTTGAGGGCCACTGGTCTAGGTAATCTTTCTCTCCATAATTTTCCACTAGAATAAATGAATTGTTTCATTTTATAAATTATATGGAAATATGGGACAGTGGGTGAATAATAACTGATGCAACACTGGAGCACAGAAGATCTGGTTTCACTTCAATGTAGAGCCTCACTGACGTACAAGTGAACTGATTTGTGCCCTTTTGAGTATACTGGGGACTTGATGTCCAGCAATGCAGTAAAGACTGTATGGCTCATTGCAGAGATATGATCTCCAAAAACATTGTATGTGACTTAGTTCACTTCTAGGCAAATCAACAATAGAAATAAAGTCTGTATGTAATGTTGCTGTAGGGAAAATACTATGATTTCAAATGTTGATAATACAGTAGGATTAGGTTAATAGCTTGCATGTGATAAAACAGTATATCCACTTGAAATGGGAGATTTATCTTTGTTTTAACAACATACTTCTTTTGAAAAGCCTTGCTTTTGAAAAGAAACCTAAATGTTGGACTTCTCTCATTCTTTGACAGTAGTCAGAATTTGCTTGTGCTTCATGTTATGTTTGAGACAAACCCTCAGAAATCCTGATTCTAAGTCAGTTAGTATATTCATAAAAAAATATTGCATGTGGTTTTTGATGTCTCATCTTTGCAGGGTGAATTTTCTCATCTGGTCTTGCTGGCAGCATTTGATTGCATTGATGACACTAAACTTGTGAAACAGTTAATTATATCAGTAAGTAATTGAATTTCTCCTAAAATAGTATATTAAATCGTGTTAATGTGTTTGTCAGTGTATAGGAGGATGAAAGTAGGAATCCATCTGCTTTTTTAGACTATTTAAATACTTCCCATCTTTTCTGTTTCATTATATTTATGTATCATGATTAGTTTTTTCTTTTCCTAGCAGACTGTAGCACTTTCAGACATAATTTTAATTATTTATTTGAATTAATTTTTAAACTAGGTTCAGTACTTGCTGGAATTTTCCCTTTTAGTACACATTCATTCTGGATAAGGGGTGACTGGAGTCTCTTTAAAGTCAATGTCTTTTATCATAGAAGTCTGAGCTCTACTAGTATTTCTAGAGATGAAATTGGTGGAAAACTTGAGAATGATGATGGTACCTTATTGATTTTACAAGCAAAACTATTCGCATCCTCTCAGCAGAGAAATTCACGTTGACGTATGTGCTGTAATCTGCTTGCAGTAGTACTCATGCTATAGCTGTAAGGGCTGGTGGGTTTAGGGGAAGTGGCAGGAAGATAAAGATGAGGCAAATCTTCTGTATGTGGAGAAGGAATGTAAGGAGAAAGTGGTTCGATGAGGCTTGTTTTGCAAAGTAGGAACAATTCTTCCCTTGTGCAACTTTGTGTAAGGTGCAGTTGGGATTTTTTACCCTATCATAGGGATTTGGCCCTTAGACTGTGCCTCTCTAATGGGTCTGGAGCGATGAAAGCATCTTCATGTGGAGGTGGCTTTTGTTCCTCAAGGATTTCAGCTGTGATTGCAGCTGGATTTGGTTCCCAGAGCCAAACCTGGAATGTAACAACTTCTGGGAAAGGTCTAAGGAAATAAGTTCTGACATATCTGAGCTGTCCTAGTGTGAGATATTTGACCTATTCCTGTACTGTGTAACAAGCACTCTGCTTTCTGGAGAGTTTATTAGTTCAGATACTGTGTCTTTAGCTGAGCTTCCAAGATGTCATTTAATTACAGATTCATCTGAGATCAAGAATTAATCTATTACCAAAAGTAATGGAATGTTTACTGTTTGCTCATCCTACAACATCAATCTGGACAGAAAATGGAGAGCACGACGTGGCCTTCACACATACGCAGTCGGCCCATCAGGGCTTATGTGTGGTCGAGAACAGGGAAAGAATGGCAGGAAGAGGGAAAAAATTCTTAGGTCAAAACCAGCTCTTCAGATAGTTAATGAAAACTAGTAGCAGATGATGAGGTGAGGGCATCTTAAAATCAAGGATTGAAGCACATTCTGTAGAAGAAACCAATCTTTAAAATTATTTCAAAGAGCAGCTAGACTTCAAAGATACCTTATGGAGATTATCATTCTGCCCATAAAGAAATACAGCTTTAGGAAGATAAAAAAACTAGTAAAGCTTGAGACAGAGAAAAAGCAAGGGGTGGTTTGTTGGGGTTTTTTTTGTTTGTTTTTTTTTGTTTGTTTTTTTTTTTTTGTTTTGTTTTTGGGGGTGTTTTTGTTGGTTTGGATTTTTTTTGGTAGTATTGCAAAATTCATCATTTGTCTGGGTTGGCAGTATGGGCTGAGAATTAGTAGGTAAAGGAGGGCTTTAAACTCTTTAAATCCTCTGAAGGAAAGTCTCTTCTTATCATCTCTCAGGTCCACAGAATCTTAATCCTGGACCAAAGTCTGTCTGTGGTGCTTTGAACTTTTGTATGTGATTGGAACTGTACACTGAGTGCCTGGCATGTGTAAGGATTCAGGCAGATTTCAGCACAAAATCTGTCTCTTTCATGAGGACTCCAAAAAGATGGATACATTACCAACAAGAGATAGCATGTCTCTGTCATTTAGAGTTTCTTCTGGTACAGTCCTAATACTGATAGTGACCAAGAACTATTATTTCATTAATGTTTTGTTGTTGTTTGTTTACTCCCACAGGAAATAAAGGCTTCTTTGCCTGATATAATAAACAACAAATATGGAAAGAAGGTCTTGTTGTACTTGCTAAGTCCTAGAGATCCTGCACATTTTGTTCCAGAAATCATCACACTTCTGCAACAGGGAGATGGAAACGCCTATAGGTAACTCAGATGTGAAAGTTACATGGTTTTTCTTGAGAGCCCAGAAGAAGTCATGCAACTTTTTGTCATGATTTAATTTCAACTTTTCTTCATAATAAGTCTAAGTAATGTAAATATATATAAATAATACATGTTTGCCCCCTTTATAAAGGGCAAATATTGTGATATATTTTGTGTGTAAGCTCATGTATCAAATTCAGTGTAGAAGAAAATTTGTAATACGCATTACTGGTGCTTTGGCGAGCATAAAAATATATCTCAAAATCTAGTAATAAGAACGGAAATTGTTAATTTGATTTCAGTCTCTGGTATTGACATTGATGCTTACCAGCTTTTGAAGAAGGAGCAGTTCTACATGACTAGTAAGCTGTGTAAAAATACATTGCCATAGTTGGGATAACAAAATGCAAATAAATAGTAAATGTTACTTACAAGAAAAAACTTAGAGGTTTTGAGACAGTCAGCTTTAAACACATTTTCACTCCATGTGTTCTTAATTCTGTGTCCAACATGCATTTAATTGTACATGAAACAGAGGGAACAATAATGCCTGCATTTGAATCTAGCAATAATTTAAATGTCTCAAATAGCACATACATTCTGAAATTTCTTGTTACTTGATGCGTGTACAGTGCAAATCTTCTGCAGTAATGTGCTGTCTCTTTCATCAGTAAGAAGAATACTGAGCTCCGTCGTCATGAACTCCTGGAAGCCATTTCCTCACCTTTGCTAGAATATTTGCAAGAACATACCCAAGAAGTAATCATAGACAAAGCTACTTTTGTCTTGGTTGCTGATATTTTAAGAACAGCTCTTGGTGACATCCAGCCTGCACTAGATGCAATTGCTAAGTTAGCAGCAGAAGAGCTGGTTCCAGGGGGCCGTGATGGACAGGTAATGTACAGAAGACAAGGTGCTGAGATCTTGCAGATATTCTGCATTAGTAAAATAAAGTCTGGTCTTGATTTCCTTTATGTAAGTCATCAGTGTACTGTGCTGATAGCATTTGCACATTAGATGTGATCTTATTTTCTGACTTGTTGAATTCATAGTTTATTATTAGTGCATCTGGAGAGATGGCTTGAGCCAGCATTTCATATGAGTTGTAGGGCAAGGTGCTTCATGATTTTCAATCTTCAGAAATGCTTTGAACACTTAGTGGGGAGGTTGCTGACAAGCATGTTACACAGTCTAATGTTATCACTGTGCAGTCAAGCCTTTATCAAAGTTTTACAGGTCATTGGACTGTTTACATTGAGAGGGACAGGATCTCTTGCCTTTCAGGCATATCTCCATGCAAGGAAAGATCTTAGATAAGCACTGTTTGTCTTCAAAGTATGACCTTCTCTCCAAAGAGTTTCCCTCCCCTACTTTGTTAAACTCAGTCAGATATCTGTCCATAGACTAGAAAACAAAAAAATATGATGCATGCTGTATTTGAGATAGATATCTCCAGATTTCCATAGTTGTGGTGCTTTAGCGCTGTGTTTCACATTCTTTGATAGACATTTAATGAAATTTTAATGTGAACTACACATGTTTTCTGTGACTTTCTCTAAACCATACTGTAGTTGATTTTCAGGTGTGGAAATGTGAAAGGTCTAGAAGTTCTGGCAGAGACAGACCAGGAGGTTTTGTTTATTAAGAATGAAGTCCTTGAAGGGTGGATGAATTGTTGGTTGATATAGTTTATATTACTGAAAAGTTAAATGTTTCAGGGAAGATGGTGAGAGTTAAAATGGTCAATTTAAATGAGTAACCAGAAATTTACTTCGAACTTGTTGATACTAGCATAGGCCATGACTCAGTGAATCAGTGTGACGGCAGAGTGAATAAACCAAGCAGAAATATTTATGGCCAGACATGTAACTGAATTTTGAACCAACATCACTAAATAATTTTGGGGTTTTTTTGTTTGTCTGTTCCCCTTAAAGCTCCACGTTGCAGAACATCCGGCAGGCCATCTAGTTTTGAAATGGTTAATAGAGCAAGATGAAAAAATGAAAGCAAGCGGAAAAGAAGGTATGTTGGAAATACAGCTTTATTTTCTCAGATTGACTTCAGAGTATTTTGCTATCTGACCTCAGATAAGATAGTTGCAGTTATTTCTTTGAGTATACTAGTATATGGAAAATTTAATGTTATTGTTTCTATCTTTTTGCTGTTGTGAGCTGTTATGCAAACAGAATGCCAAGGATATGTTTGGTTTTGTTTGCAATGCAAGCAGTGGTTCGGTTTTTTTTCTTAGTGCTTTAATGTGTATTTGGGGCGGAGTTTATTTCTATGCTTAAAATGTCTTGATAGCTTTGCTAAATTACATAGTAGTTTAAGGATAATAATAGAAACAGTGAAGTCTTTCTTACAGGAGCCCCTGTTTCATTAGTGCTTGTAAACCGGGCTGTAATCTTTGCTGTGTTCATTAGTGCTGCTGGGTTAATGCTTTGTAACTGTTACTAAAATAATTTGTGCACAAAAATAGGACATCTTTGCTAGTTTATGTTCCATAAGGCAGATATTGGGCACAGATGTTCTCATCTTAATTTAGCTTTTAAACTTATGTTATTATGTAACTGTAAAATCTTCTGTGTGTATCACTCTATCCTAATTGTTATTACTTTTTCTCATACAAAAAGCTCAAGAAATGAAAGCACATGGTTGGCAAAGTGTAATCTGAGGGAACTTCTCTGTGTGTAATAGTCTTTTTGTCTGTGTAGAATGATCAGATCTTGTTAAACTTTTTATTTCTTTTCCTCTTGCTACATTCAGGTAGCCACTATTTCCTTTAAAAATGTTAGTTGTGTTTTATTAAATGTTTCTGAAAGTAATCTGTTTTTCCACTTCTCAAGCAGATAGTTGAAAATGTCCAAAGGAAAACTGTTGCGTCTTTCAGAGACTTGCCTATCTGAAATGATGATCTTAATCTGGATTTATATCTGTAAAAATTGTGCAATTTCCAGTTTAATCACATGCTCTTCCCTTTGGTTTTCTCCAAAAAGTACCATTCAGAATTTCTGGTCTAAGTTTATTAAATTGTCATTAAACCCTAAACAAATTGCTGTCACATGGGGAGCAAGTTATATAAAATCTAACCTGTCTTCAGGTGGAATTAGGATCTAAAGTGAAAGCAAAAAATAGCTGCAGTGCTTGGAGGCTGGTGTTGGGGTCGAGTGGGGTTTTTTGCATTGTTTACTGATAAGTTTGCTCAGCAAGCTAAGTTGAAAGAACAGTTTCCATGCAGTTCAGTTCTTTAAATTCAGCTGGGGCCTTGAAGTCAACCTAGGTTAATGTAATGAGTCTGAAGACAGCTTAGGCTTTTGAAGCCACTGAAGGACTAGAGCTCTGGAGCATCAGTACAGCTGAAAAAGATATCAATAAAGGATTAGCTCTGAAATTTTAAGTAACTTCTGTTCAAATTATTTTCCTTGAGTTGTAGAGTCAGATGCTTAAAATGTAGCATTTTTCAACAGAGGTGTTTGCGTGTTTAATATATTGCATACCATGATCTGTTTAACCAGAATGATTCTGTGATTCTTGCTGAGTTCTCTCTTTGGACTGGAAGCCTGCTCTAAGATATTAATAGCCTTTTAGACTCTTTTTAAAAAACAAACAAGTTTGCATACTTTATAATAATAAACTGTCACACAGTGCTGCTGTTGTCTAACAAATTCCATGCAGTGCTTGGAAACAGTCTAATATCTATAAAGGTCTGCATTGCATTGAACAGTCAATTATTTTGAGAGGGCAGAACTTTGTGAATACTTGGGGGACTGAAAACTATTTGATTGAATCAAAACTACAGAGAACTTTCAACAGGCTTCTTTGTACAAAGATATTGTCTCATTTTTTTACTCCCCTGCTTCTTTCTCACATTTTGCAGTTTGCTTTGGGAGAACGCTGGTGGAACATGTTGGTATTGAGAATCTGAAGACTTGGGCAGAAGTAAATCGAGGTGCCATTATTCTTTGTTGGTAAGTGTGGTGCATGACTACTTCTGATTTGATTACATTGTTAATTTCTTGAACAGCTGAGAGAATATCAATTGCAATTTCTACCAACAAAATGATATTCAGCATGTGCTATCTTGAATGCAGCTGGCAAGTCTTGAACGAAACAGGGATTAGAAAAATTCAAATCAGAGTTTCCATAGATTATTCCTTGAGTTTCATCTTTTGGAGTACTAGGAAGCAGCTCAGTATCAGAAAATCTGAAGATTAAAAACAAAATTATTTTTAAAATTGTACCTACCATGTCTTGTTTCACAAGCACAAAAGTCTCAAAAGAGCAGTCCACAAATAGCTACATTAAAATAATTAACTTCAGAATATCTGGGACTGGTGGCAGCATACAAAAATCTGGAAATTGTTTTGTTTTGTTTTGTTTGTTTTGGTAAATTACTGTTTTGTGTTGATGCCTTAATTGCAAAGCCTAAAAAGTTCTCTCTGAAGCAGAGAAGTGTTTGGAAGAGACCATACATAAGAATAGACTTATATGCAAAGACCTATGATGAGCTAACTGGCTCACAAATTTGAAGTAGTGAATCATGCAACTAGTGAAATCAAAAATACCTTACAGGGATCAGATTAAGATTAACATTTTGTTTTATCAAGAGTGAACTGCAGTGTTAATCATCACTGCTTTCACTTTGTAGCTGCTTGTCAATATCAGGTCATAGAAACCCAAGGTTTTGTTCCATAACCTGAAGTATGTGGTCTGTGTTCTGGAACTTCTATATCAACCTTGCCCTTCTGGCACCTCATAAAGACTTTCACTGAAGCAAAGTCAGCAAACAATTCAAACAGACAACGTGATTTTGACCATTAAGTCCCTTGGTCTCTTTTTTTTTTCTCCATTTTTCTCTCTCCTGAAGTTACTTTTAGATTCCTTGCTCTTTGCCTTCCATCTCTGCTATTTATCAGTTTAGAGTAGGGCTACTTCAATGTTTGTGCTGTTTGCAAGGTGAATCAAAAGCCATTTTTACTTCTGTTAGCTAATCTGAGTTTAATTCTAACTTTTTTTAGTCATTGTCACTCAGATCACTAGTGAGAAGAACTGGTAGTAGAAGAGTAGTTTCAATCCAGGTAAAAAAACAGTTCACATCTTACTAGTCATATGTATGTGGCTGTTAAGATTGTTCAGCTGCCAAAATGATAATGCTCTTTCTTTGCCTCTTGTAACAGGCCTTTAGAATTCAACAAATGCACCTAATGCCTTTAAGTTATCTGATCCTGTGCACAGGTGTTCAGTGAAGTTTTGTTAGAAAGGCTTACTCACTGACACTATATTAATGCTTGGATGTTTTTCCTTTAAGTCAAGGCTGAACCGATTCATTTAACATATGATATTGCTGGTATATGTTCTAAGCTGTTAGGATTGTCCAAATACATTTGTAAAGTAAATTAATAGATTTTTCCTATATTTAACACTTTAATAACTGTTTGTGATCACTGTAACAATAGTCTTTTAATAGACATTGAAGACTGTTTTAACTGATCATAAAAGAAACTGGTACAGGAGTGGTGTATTTTGTGGAAAAGTGTGAGGAATGGCAGTCTTTCTCCGTTTCTGCTATTATTCATGTCACTACAAGTGGAGCCTTGAGAAGTGTCCTTTGTTACCACACTGGGGATCTTACCTCCCAGACTGATAGTGTTTCATCCATAATGAAACTTAACTAACAGGAATGAGAGAAAAAAGTATATTGTAGGACTGTTTGTTTGTATGTTTGATGGAATTTTGTTGGTAGTCTTTGGTTTATTTCACTTAAATCTAAATTCTTTCTAGAGTGAACTTCTCTTGATGACTTTTTAGGCATGATGTCCTTTTGTTTAGGCAGCTGAGAACACACAAACATAACCATCTCCTTTTGTTCCATTTCATGTCACACTGGCTTACTTCACTATCACATAGCAATTAACGGCATTTTTGTTTAACTGCATGCACTGAAGCCAAGAGACTACCTAAACTGTACAGCAGTGATTAATTTTTTTTAGTCTGGTGTAAAGTAACAGCAGGGGATTCTTTAAAATTATGTAATGGCTGAGTTTTAAAAAACCTTTTAATTTAAAAAACCCAGGTGCTTCTTGTCGTGGTTTGACAGTGACCAAATGCCAGGCACCCATGAAAGCCGCTCAGTCACCCTCCCCTGCCACAGCTGGGCAGAGGAGAGAAAAAAAAATTATCAAAGGGTTCATGAGTTATGATAAGGTCTGGGCGAAAACACTCCAAGTGCAAAACAGGTTTAACTTAAAGGTAGAAAGTGAATTTATTACTAACAGAATCAGCAGAGGATAATGAGAAGTAAAATAAGCCCTTGAGAAAAAAACCCACTTTTTTCTCCTCCAACCCCTCCCTCCTTTCCACAGACAGTGCAGGGAGACAGGGCACAGGGGTTTGGTCAGTTTGTCACCCAGGGTTTTCTTCTGCTGCTCAGGGAGAGGAATCCTTCCCCTGTGAGGCCATGGGGTCCCTCCCACAGGACACAGTTCTCCGTGAACTTCCCCGGCGTGGGTCCACTTTCATGAGCAGCAGTCCTCCCAAAACTGCTGTGGCATGAGTCCCTCCCACAGGCTCACAGTCCTCCCAAAATTGCTGCAGTATGGTCACTCCTCCATAGGATGCAGTCCTCCAAGGACAGACTGCCTCGCCCTGGAGGCAGGGGCCCTCTCTCTCCATAAAGTCTCCCACTGGACCACAGCCTCCTCCAGGCATCCACCCACTCCAGCATGGGCACCTCCCCCACGGGCTGCAGCTGGATCTCTGCATCCCTTGTGGATCCCCATGGGCTGCAAGGGCACAGCTGCTTCACCATGGGCTGCACCATGGCCTGCACCATGGCCTGCAGGGGAATCTCGGCTCTGGTGCCTGGAGCAGCTCCTCCCCTCCCTCTGCACTGACTTGCTGCTGCCATGTTGTTTCCCTTACATGTTTTCACCTCCTCCTCTTCTCTGGGTAGAAAAAAACTGTGTGTCTACTTTGTTTTGAATTTCTTATTAAATATGTCATCACAGAGGCGTTACCAACCTCTCTCATTAGCCCTGTTTTGGCTAGCACCATGTCCATCCTCAGAGCCATCAGGGATTGCTCTCCCAGACGTGGTGGAAGCTTCTGGCAGCTTGTCACAGGAGCCACTTTTTTGGCCCCGCCAGCTACCAAAAACCAGGCCATATAAAATCAACGCACTTCTTTTGTCATAAAGAATCTCAAATGTTCAGACAGAGGTAATTTTCAGACAATGCTAGTTCCTCCTAAAGCCATGATAGATTTTTGTTTTGTTGTTGGCTTTCGGAAGCCATCTGTTACGTATGTGCAGATCTGAAACTCAGAATTACTCAGTGAGTCCATTTGAAAAATTTTGGCTATCTAGTCCTTTAAGCTTATATGTTAGTTATAAGCAGTGCATGTGCTTGGCTTCTCAGTAACCTGGTACCCTCTGGACCTTCTCCTTTCCTTGCCCTACTTGCTTTTTAATGTAATAAAAATATATGGGACCTGGTTCTGACTTAGTACTATCTTGAGGATCCCAAAGGTAATGAGAGGACCCTCTGCATGCTCACATGTGTACTAAGTGTTGTAAGTACATGACTATCATAGATGCTTGCCTATTTAAATTTCTATATATGACTTTTCGGTATATTTTTTAATTTGTAAATAATGTGTAGCATCAGAGTAGAACATGGATAAGAATGTATTTCACCAAATATGTTATTGACTTCCTTTATTTCTGTAATCTGTGGAATATGTTTTGCATCCACAAAATACATAGGTGCCAGCTTTCTAGACCTTGTAAGAACTTACAGAATAGTAGTTTAAAAATATCCCTCTCTGTCACTATGTTGGTCTTTTGGCTGTGTTATCAAACATGCAGATGTTCGGTATTAATAATGTTGTCTTGACATACCTGTGGTTACTATGAGTTTGAGAGCAACATCACATGTATAGCTGTCAGAAGCTGGCATTCATTTTTAGACATAAGTAAAATGCAGTCCCGAGTGGCTTGCTACTTTGTAGTCCTTGTCTCTTGTGAGTGAAACATACATACCTTTCCATGTTAATTACCAGTGTGTTCAGGGTGTCCTTTTCCAGGATTCTGGACTTCCTTGCTTTTATCAGGGGCATGTGGGTCATAGAAGAGATGAGAAAATATCACTCTCAGCTGAATTCGGTTTTAAAGAAGGCCTCTTGATTAAATGGTACTATTACAGCTAAAAGTGTAACACAATTTGTTGCTAAAGGTTGTTGTAAAGTCATAGAAATAAATCTGGGAATGAAGTAGCTGAAGATGTTGTCAGACGGACATCCAGTGCTTTTCTGCCTATATTGTTGCCATCCAGCACAGGATTTGGTGCCCTAAAGGAGACAAAATTTAAATCTCATCTTAGTTACATTAATTCCTTTATGTCTTACTCAGTTCAGTTTGCCATGTCTAATCATTGCTTAAAAAATAGATAAGAAGTAAGCTTTTAGGTTGATGTAAATTTGGGAGCCACTTGGAAGTATCCTAGGGATTGTAAGGACTTGCAGTATCATGCAGCCTGCTTCATACCAGTGCGCGGGTGTTACAATTTGTTTCTAGTCCTAGTTTATTTGTATGTCAGACTTGTAGTTCTGATCTGGCTTGCACAAAATGGCTGTAGAAAGCACTTTTCTAGCCAGTGTTCACTCATAACTTTGAAGTAGCAAATTTGGTATGTCATTAACTTGGCAGATCTTGTACTTCAATCCAAAAACATTTCACTGTTAACTGAAGAAAGGGAAAAGGACAGGCACTAGTAAGCTGATAGTATTTTACAGCTTATGATGAATTTCTTTGTTTCTGAGGAAGAGAATTTATCTGGGAAGTCTGATTTGGTTTCCAAAAGTAGTATCTTTTAAAAGGAGAACAGAACTGGTAAGGCTTCATTGTTCTTCACTAACTGCAGCGTGAAAGTACAATAGTGAAGGGGCTTGATGTATATTAGATGTACTTCACTGCATCCCATTTTAGGACCTGCACAACAAGAAAGGCACCAACAGCTGGAGTGAATTCAGTGGAGGGTGACTTGGGCTGGGTTCCTTGGCTGGGAAGGAGAGGCTGTGGGGCTAACTCTGTTTCAGCTGGGCAAAGGGGCAGCTTGTGGGCTCCTGAGAGCATGTCTGGCACCAACGGGTGGATGGAGAGCTGGTCCCTTCACAGCAATGTATGAGTAGAGAGTAAGAGGCAGTGGCACAAGCTTAAACAGAAGAAGCTTAGGCTGTTTTCTTTCTGTAAAGAAAAACCTTTTCCCCATGAGGATGGTGCAGCAGTCGGGCTGGGGCCCAGGGAGTTCTGGCTGTCCCCAGCCTGGCAGGTTTGAAGCCCAGACTGGGTGAAACCCAGAACAACCTGGTCTGACTCGGTATTTGAATGTGCATTGCATAGGGGTCAGCAGTTTCTTGCAGAGTGATTTATCCTCTGTTGGCTGTGTTCTGACTTGATGTTTCATATTTTATGGAATTTTTACATCTTTTTTATAGTATTTATAGCCAGATGATAGTGTCTGGCTTGAGCTATATTCTTCTTAAGTAGTTATTGTTTCCTGTCATGGACTGCTTCTTTTTCTATAACCTGCATTCGGACCTTTGATATCCTTAATTTTTCCCCTATGTTTTGCAGCCTTCTCCGAAGCACTGATGAAAACGTGGCAAGCACAGTCAAAAAAGGATTAAAAAAGCTCATCCCAAAGCTGAAGCAGAATAAAAATGTAAAAGGAATAGAAGCATTACTGGAGAAATTGACTTCCTAGTGTAAATGAACCTAAAACAATTATTTACATCAATACAAGTCAACTGAGATTTGGTAAGATTTTGTACCATGGTTGTTTTAAGGAGCAGTGTATGCATTTGTATATTAAATAATTTTTAAAACAACTTGTCATTGTATTCATTCTGTTGTGCACAATAGAACATTGTCCTCAGATATTAAAATCTCAAGATTTAAGGCTAGTGGAAATTTCTGAACATGTAATCTTTCCTGATAACTTTCACAGAAATGTTTTAAGTGTTGTTAAAATTGGTGTCATGGTATGTATGGTGTCATGGTTACCATAGAAACACAGGCATCTGTTCTGGACATACTTTGTTTGAGCAACTGTATTTGTTTTATTCCCCTTCCCTCCAGGTTTCCTGAAAAAAAAAAACAAAAAAAACCAAAAACCAGACCAACTGGGAAGACTACTTAAGTCCCACTTGCCCTGTGATGGAGACTATCCTCCCTAGGAAGGGTGAATTCACTTCCTCAGGATACCAAATTGGTATCCTATTGATTTTTCCTGTACCTTATTTTGATTTAGAAAAATGAAGCCAATATTTTATTTTGTCCATTTAGGAAAAAATCCAAAACTTCCTTCATAAGGCAAAGAAGACCCTGCTGGTGCTTGAGGCCATGATGATAGACTGATCCAAGCAGAGAACCAGACTGATTAAATCTTCAGCTGTAGGAGTCACTGTTTACTGCTGCTTAGCTTGACAACATGTGGCTCCATTAGAAATAGCAGATACTTAGGCATTGCTTCTCCTAAGATAACAGCTTCCCCAACATGAAGTATACAGTACAACTATCAGTGGTTGGTTGCCGTGGTTAAGTAAGCTGGTTTAAGTTCCCATGTTTTACATACTTGAAATGAGTCTCCTAAACTACTGCATTTACTGACAGGTTGTCATGGTCCACCACTGGTCCTGCACTCCATTGGGAACTGCAGTGCTCAGCACACATCACAACCAGATTACCCAGTGTTAGACTCAGACTTGAATGCATAGCATGAGGTAGAAGACTGGTTCTCTAGGGAGCACCTGTATGGCCCTGATGTTAAAGCACACAATCAAATCATCAGATTCATGTAAGCACACATTCTTACATGGCTGTTTTCTATCCAGTTTATCAGCACCTTCTCTAGCTATGACTTAATTTCATTGCTCCCACGTTTGTGCCAGGTTCTAAACATTAGATTATTGCCCTCAGTAACCTGAAAATTGAGACGGGGATTTTTTTGCCCTCCCTATTTTGCTCTACCACTAACTGCAGCTACAGAGTTGATCAAGGAATTGGAGCATCTCTGCAATGGGGGAAGGCTGGGGAAACTGGGCCTGCTCAGCCTTGAAATGACTTGAGTAAGGACCTCATCAATGCCTCTAAGTGTCCAAAGGCAGGGTGCCAGGAGGATGGATCCAGGCTCTTCTTGATGCTGAGCAGTAGGACAAGATGCAAAGGGTGGAAACTGATGCATAGAAGTTCCACCAGAACCTGAGGAAGAGGTTTTTTGTCCAGCAAAACGGTTTGCGCAGAGAAGTTGTGGAGTTTCCTTTCACTGAGTTCTGGGATATTCCAGAACTCTCTGGACATAATCCTGTGCTATGTGCTGTAGGATAACCTTGCTTGAGCTGGAAGGTTGGACCAAGTGACCCACTGTGGTCCCTTCCAAACTGATTCATTCTGTGATTCTGTACTTCTGCAATTAGTCATCATAAATCTGTTGCATATTTTGTTCATGTTGGCTTTTTTGGCAGTAACTTAGACTTCCTAATAACAGTTCACTTCCATATAAATTTACTGCCTGTTGCTAATTAAAACAATCTGGCTTTTTGTCACAAAAGAAAATCGTGTTGCAGACACTTGAGAGCTGCAATCTTCAGTAACTGAGAGGACGTGTTTACAAGCAGGAACACTTAATGCCATTGCCAAATAGGTCTAATTGGGATTAACCTTTAAGTATTTACACCTACTCAAAAACTTAGGTGGAATTAGAGGGGAGCACAGTCAGCAAAGTATTAGTAAATCAACAGATGCAAATAAACAGTGTTAGAAACCATTTTCATAACTATAACATTATGTACTGCCCAAAGTAACCTAAGTAAACTACAAATTACAGTTGGGTTTATGATTTATTTGTTTTTATGAATTTCCCTATTTGAGTATCTTATAATTTTTTAGTGAACAAACAAATACTGTCCCCAGTGAGAAGCAAGAGATTATTTATAAAGATGAAATAGTGCATTTCACTGCTTTAAACTATTTAATCATACACATCTAGAAAATGTACTTAATTCCAGCCTCTGATTGGCAAAGGCATTAAGCGTTCCTGCTTGTAAACATGTCCTCTCAGTTACTGAAGATTGGAGCTCATTAGTTTCTGTAACAGGATTTTCTTTTGTGACAATAAAACAGATCGGCTTAATTAGCAGCAGATAATGAATTTAAACTGTAGTGAACTGTTTCTAAAGAAGTCGCAGTTACTGCCAAAAACCCAACCTGAATGAAATATGCAACAGATTTGTGATTGAATAATTAATGGTACAATAAAACAGGGAGAGGAAAAAAAGTCTGGTACAACCTTTCTCAATTTTTTGGGTTATTAAGGGGAACTAGTGCTTAGAATCTGATACAGACATACTTCCAACCAAGAGGATTACAGGGACCAATGAAAATAAGTCATAACTAGAGAAGATGCTAATAAACAGAACAGCAAAAAGCTGTGTAAGAATGTGTGCTTACATGAATCTAATCTGATGCTTTGATTGTGTACTTTATTTACGGTTGCTTTAGCTGGATGTGTACCAGGCAGTTTATTTGCATTTTTGAGTCTGCATACATCATTTATTTTAAGTTATGTGCAGTAATGTGCAGTGACTAGCAGTTAGTTTTCCTTACCACAAGCTGAGAAATGCCTCTCTTCATTAAGTAGGCAGTTAAGGTTATGCTGTAGTTGTCACTGTTTTCCTGCCAGAGATACAACACAAATTTTACTGTGAAGGTGTGTCTTGTATGTCAATTGAAAACAAATTCTAGAATAGCCTAAATGGAAGGAGAGAAAAAGCAGGATATGTGGAATATGAAAGATTGTTTCAATGGCTTAAGCTACATCAAGTAGTGGCGTGGTTTTTCCCAGTGAGGAGACTGCTTGGATGCAGTGCCATAGTAGTGCCGTATCTGTCCCAGTCTGCCATGGGTCTCTGTGGCTGTGTGGAGGTAGAGAAGTAAGTTTTTGAAAGTTTCTGAAGTAATAGTGGGTTTTTTCTTGATTTGGGGCTTTTCAAACATTTCTGCTTTTTGTTTTGTTTCATATGTACTTTTTTGTATAACTACTTTAGGTTATCCAAAGTGCTCAAATTATTACCAGCCACTTAATATAGCTTGTAGTATTTTTTTATTGCCAAGAAAACAATGGAAGTGCACAGGCTGCAAATAATTTTTTTTTTGCCTGCTACTTGCTCAGAAGAAAGGCTGTGCCGGCAATTATGAGGCATTTGTTTTAAAGCCATTTTCCCAAGGTGAAATGCCTGTCCCTTGTGACCAGCTAACACCTCTCATCTTACTAAGCAGAAGTTGGAGGGTGAACCACCATTGTGAGCACTAGGACAGAAGAGGTGGTAATGATTGTTTTATTTTCTGTTCTCAGAAGACAGAAGACCCATTTCCTTGGTATTGATCTATATTACTGTGTAAGAGTGTATTTTCCATTACCTTGGAAGGAGGTGCATGCAGATGGGAGCAGTTGCACCTCAGTAGCTCTTGGTTTAAGATACAGAAGAATCAGCCTTGGCCTTTGCTGCTGACAACAGGATCTACCAAGAGCACACAGTGTTTCGCTTTCCCACTGACTCCACCAACCTCCGTTTCTTCAAAAGCAAAAAAAAAAAGCACACAATGACTTTGAGTTTGTTTCTGAGTGCAGAACTGAGGGAAAAGGTGGGATCAGCAGAAAATGCAGAGTGATTGACTTAGCTGGAAATACAGGAGGAATGTTTGGGGACATTGTGACCCATAACTGAGACTTGCTCTCTTAGTCCTGTCCATCTCCTGGCTAGTTGGGTTGTAGACTGTCACAATGGACACAAGGCCATGCCCACATATGCACACCACTTGGTACTTATGGAGTTATACTGTGTGCTTTCTTTATTCCTGTGTTATGTCTAAAAAATTAAATTGTAATAATCTGATTAAAAGTGGGAGCTTTTTAATTTCTTACATGTTTAAGACAGATTCATTGCTAGAGTCAATTGCTTTAATCAATACATATTTGCTTTTGGTTTCTTGGAAGAAATCTGTACTGCCCATTCAACATTTGGCATTATCAGGTTTAAGATCATTGCTAAAACCCATCCATTTTGCCTCAGTTTGTATCGCATTGCTCAGCTGCTGTGTGAAACCACCAGAATTCATTTAACCTTAACCATATTATTTTTCCATCAGTTTCCTTGTTTTCTGCATGGGTTTAAAACTCTTGCATTGAGTTGCTCCCTTACATTCACCATTATGTAAATTGCACCTTTTTTTATCTTTTAGTAAGTTTCTGTTGTTTAAATACCATTGTATGTTTTTGTGGGTCTTGTTTTAAGATCTGTACTTCTAAGACATCAAACCTTTTTAAAGATGTGTGAATGGTAAATACCTTGTGTTAACCATCTAATAAAAGAGGAATAGATATTCCTGGAAATAATTGCTGTTTAAGAAACACTGATGTATCATAGTGGGTCCTTCACCTTTTCTCTCATCCCTGCAACTCTTAATTTCAGCAGTTCAAGTTTTACTTAACATGATTATTTTCCTGTAAATGTATACAGAAGGTCTAACCTATTTTACATTGGCATTAAAGCAGCCAGTAGGGTGTTACACGCTGTTCTGCATGGAGGGATTGAGGGAACAGAAAGTCACTGATGGCTGGAAAACTGGAAAATTTGTGAGTTAAACTCAGTCATCAGCAGTAATTCCTTGTATATGCCCGACTAAACATCATATACCTTTGTGGTTTTCCTCTTGCGGTAGTCATATTAAAGTTTTGTCAAGGCCCATACTGGCTGAAGTGAATTGAGCCATCTTGCCATCTGCTGTCCTGGAAGATGGTTTTAATTGCTGGATTCATACATCTTTCAATCAAAATGTGTCATACAAGTACACTTAGGCTTTACACAATGCAAAAATCCTACTGATTTCCACTGTTCTCCCCACAACTGGTTCTGCCTGCCGTTCAGGTATCTTGTCCGTCTGTTCTCTAACTAGAGTGTGTCTACATGGATTACATATTTTATTACAATTTAAAACCAAAAATAAAATGCATAGAGGAGAGAGCCTACAGGACCTCTGGGTATACAGGCATAGACAAGCAGGTGCTATAAAGCATTGAAGCAAGAAGTCATCAAAAAGTTTTTATCCCTTTGCAAAACAGATACAAATAAGATGCTTGTGGGGGAAAAAGAAAATTGATCCAAAACAGCCAACCATCACCACCACCAACAAAAAAACCAACAAAAAGCAAAAAAAACAAACCAGAGTTTGTTATTTTAATGATAGACTAAATTACAAGCATCTCTGAGAAAACATTTTTTGGGGAGAAGAATAATAAGTTATTAGAATTAGTTCAGTATGTTGTGGTTGTTAAAGTTTCTGCTTCCAGGCTGTGGTGAGATGAAGAACATCAGCTGCCACAACGCTTCCATGAAGTCATCTTCACAGCATGGTGACAGCACCAGTTTTCAAGGCAGTTGTTCTTAGAGTTGAAATTCTTTCAGAGGCTGTTTTACAAATTGATACTACCCATTTTTCTCTGTAGGCATTTTCAATTTTTATGGGTTTTTTTCCCCACTGTTTATCTAAACAGGTAAAAAGATTTAGAGCTTCTTTTAAATTCTGTATCTTTATATAATGGACAGTGAAAAAAAATAGGCAGTATCAATTAAAGATGTGTGGTGTATGTCTGAATGACTTCTATTAAAATGAATTAAAAATGGTTGAACTTTTACATTACTGTAAACACTCCACCCTTGGTGACAAGACTTCAGGCTTTTGGTAGACTGCCTGAGGAAGATGCAACACAGTCGGCTAACATGGCAGGTAGCAGGCACCAGATATTGTTAAGGAAAGGGGGAATCTGGCAGCCTGTAACCTCTGAGCGGCAGCAGTGAACAATGTTCCATGCCAGGAGGGGTTCTTCCTACGAGGAGACCCACCCCGCTACTTGGTCCTGCCCTGAAGAGGGCCCCCAGCAGAGCGGGAGGTGTTGTCGCAACCTGCCTGCCTGTGATTTCCTGAATTTTCCTGAACGTACTGGTTTTGGGGGTTTTTTTCTTCTTTGTTGTGTTGTCATCGTCGTCCCCCTCCCCTCCCCCTCAGCCCCTGCCAAAACTGGTGAAGGAAAAAGTGAACGTGGTGGCCTGAAGAACAGTTACTAAGTGGTGGGAAAAGACTGGCTTTTAAGTATGGCACTTGCTTATCTTGTTATTAATGATGTCAAATTATTTTGCTTATAAATCGAGCAAATCCACTTCAGGAATTTGAATGACAGTACAGAGTAATTTTTCATTGTAGAACTAGAATTCCGACAAGTTTTATTTATTGATAATCTCTATCTCAGGACTTGTAGAAAGCTTTAATTTTTCTCAGCGTATTTCCATTAAATTAACTAAGTACATAAAAAACTTCTACCTCTGACCTTTCCCTGTTTTAGTCCTAGATAAAGGACTGGATTACAGTAAAAAGGCATGTGATTTTTATACTACCAAATAAAGAAGTTAATAAAAGTTTTATAGTAGTAGATAAGCATGTTTTTGCATGACATAAAACCAGAATGGTCTAAACAGTTGAAGGTTTTTTTTAAGCAAGGTGATTACTTTTATTTCTTAGTCTTATTGGTAGTAATTACATTTCATCAAAAACCTTGAAGCATTCCTAATTGATATTTTTAAAATTTCACTTAGTTTACTTACAATATTGAAAGACTGAATATTGCTATTTGCCTTAGAAACCTGTGAATAGTACCAGATGTCTATTAATCCATGGTGTACTGTAGCTACCCCTTTAAGTGCTATCTTTCTGAGTGAGAAAAGCAAACAGCTCCTGAACTGCGCTGAAAAAGTGATGTTCTTCAAAGACAGGATTTGGGCAGGAGCATATTCTAAGTGGAATTCTTTATCTCATGTAGGGACAGACTCTACATTTCTACTACCCCAACCATTTTTAAAAAAAAAATTCTCCTTTCTTTCTCATTTTTTTCCTTTTTACTTTTCTGTTCTTTTTTTCATCCCCCTTTTCCCCCAGTAATGCCCGGGACTAAATTAAGTAGAAGAAACAATACTTGGTTCTCCTAAAATGAAGGCAAGCCATCCAGATAAACTGAGTGTTTCTTTGTCTTACAGAGACAAGAAGATTTGTCCTACAGTGACAACAAGACTTGTTTGCCAAGTCTGTAGTGAAACATAATGATAGAATATATTTTCCATCTCCCTCTGGGTCTCATTAATATCTGCAATTAGTTAAAATAGAAGAATCTACCATGGCCATATTTAGAGAGATTTCTAATTTCTCAGTAGTTTGAGAATTCTCCACCCTGTTTCCCCAAACCTTAGTTATGCCAAATTAGCATCTCATAAAAAAAGACTGTCTACTTTATGTTTAGTAGTATTGCCCATCTTGTTATGTTTAAGCATGTTTTCCCTTGATGTGTTATTTCGAAACCTTTCGATTGCCAAAGCCCTATGGAATGCAAGTAACCAAGGCAATCATGACTCTCCTGTGTTGTTTTTGGATGTCATCATGTCTACCACTTGACTGTTTTGTTTGAGTAATTTAGGGGCAGTGATGCCACTGAGTGTCTTTGTGGATGTGGCACAATAAATTAGCTGAGTCTTCTGCAGGAAACGTGTCAAAAAGAAAAACAAGGCAAAAATGCTTCATCCTCTTTTAAAACCAGCTGATACATGTTTGCACAGCCTTCTGTTTTGTTGGAATATAAACTTGTTCCTATCTCTGAGCTGGCTGGAGGTCCCCTTTGTTTGGTAGGAACAGGAGAGAATTTGTGGAAGGATCTTGCTAGTTCCCATCTACGTGGGAGGTGTAACAAGTGGTGGCACTGACAGAGCCCTCAGCAATCCAGGCACTGTCTAGCTTCTATAATGGTACCTCAAATTTAGACATAATCTTTCCTATTGAAATGCACAGACTAATGCTTGTCACCCCTAAAATAAGAATAGTTAAGCAAAGGCAGAAAACTGCATAAGATGACCCAGAGAAGAAAATGACAAATTGTTAGGGAAAAAGCCTACCAAGCACTAACTTCTAATTTTCTGGAAAGTGCTTTACTCCACTAAGCTCCAATTCACCTCCTCACTGCAGCAGACCAGAGGTGACAGGTATTGCAAAACAAAATGCAGCAACTTTGCTTAGTCTTATGCTTAGTGTTTCACTGCCAGAGGTGTGTCTTCTGGGCTGCACGCTTCTAATATGTACCTTGTGCCAACTCTGCTGCTAGTGAGAGCTATCGGGGTTGAGCCTGGTCATGAGTCAAGTGAGAATCCATCCCCACTCCCCCAAAGAGTCACATTTGTGTGCTGAGTCAGTGCACAGAGTAGTCAGGGTAGTACCAAAGCTGCCATTTGTGAGATGGTGGGGCTAAATGACAGATGAGAGGGCAAAGTGCATTGAGAAAAAAGAGAGTGGAGCAGCTGCTAGGTGAGCTGAGCTGCCCAAAGTGCAGCTGGCCATCAAGATGGCCTTGGTGTTCAGGGCACCCAAATGGCACCTGGTGGTACTGGTCGCAACGTCTTGTGCTTCTGAATGGACAGAAATCACTCTCCTCTGTGGCTGGCTGTGATTTTGGCCCATAGCCATTAGGCTGTGAGGCAGTCTAAATAAGTTTTACCTTCATGTGTCTGTAATGTGTGGAGACTCTGGATTCCTTCCAAACTAAAGATTGCTTGGGCCAGAGGAGGCTGGGTGTTTGGGAAGACTTTACTGCTTGGTCAGGGTACTTTCATAGCCCTTTATTGAAGCAGGGCCTGTGAAACACTCCTTTCCATCCAGCTATGTGCTGGAAGTGCCAAACTTTCTGGTCTTCTTTTACTGTCACCTTGTGGGCCATTATTTACCTGGTGCAAAGTGGAACAGATTCAACTGGAGGGGTGCAAGAGACCCTCTTCAAGCTGCATTTGAGCAGTTAGAGCAGTACTGATTTGTGCACTGAAATCTTATCGAACAGATAAAGCATTTGTCAAGGACATTCAATTCTGACTCTTGATTAAGAGGCAAGACTCCTTTTTCTTCTGCTTGAGTTTGGTGTGGAAAATCTATTTCATTACATGTCTTCAAAAACGTCTAGTTGAATAGGTCCTGCAGGTGAGGCAAATGGGATGGAAAATGAGACTGGTGATCTCTGTCAGGTCTGAGGCTGTGACAAAGTCCAGTCTCAGCAGAATTAGTCCTCAGGCTCTGGACTTCTGTAGGTGACAGGAAGCTACTGAGCCTGCCATGCAAGGCTGAGCATCTGCATCCCATCTGCATGGTCATGCAAGTATGAATTCCTTTAGCAAAGAAACTGATTTATGGTGTCCTATATTTTGGAAAATTCAGTAATCACCAGGTTTAAAATCCTTTTAATGGGTCTAAATCAATTTGCATGTTGAAAATAAAGCATATTTGTATTTTTGCATGCTTGTAAATTGTCACCTCACTGGACTGCAATAAGAAGTTTCCTGTGGTTCCTGGAAGCTTCTTGTCCTGTTGTTGCTGTGCAGAATGGCTATGCAAATTCCCTAGAGCCAAAGCAAAGCAGCTATTCTTCTCAGTGAGTGCCAGGATTGTGCCTGCTGCATTGTGTGCAGTCCAGAACAGCAAACATCTACCACATTGAACTCCCAGGGCTCAGCTGTGCCTTAAAGACATGGTTTCGCTTTTAACAGAGCTGATCAGCACACAGTGTTCTGACTGTCATTCCTAAAGAACAAAATGACAGATGGGCTTATGATACATTCATCTGGAGGTAGAGAATGAGAAGAGCAAGTTGGTTACTAATTACCTTCCCACCACTGAAAGGAGAAATGTCCCCATGCTTGACACAACTTGCATGGACGTGTCAAAATTAATGAACATTTTCACCCTCAGCTGTCCCAGAGTGAGCTTCACACCATTGTGTCCCATGTGGCCCTGGGATCTTAATGCAGCCATTTGCATTCATCAGGGCAGCACAGACACAATGTGAGAGTTCAAGAGTTTTGAAATGCATCTCTGTCATCAAGACGCTTTGCAGGAGTGCTGCTGACTAACAGCCATGGGTCATATCAGAGCACTGTTACTATTGATCCTTTTCATTACACTTTTTTCTTTCAGATCTGTTATTCAGATAACTGTTTCTAAATTGATATGATTGCTCTTACATAAAAAATTATTCCTGATAGTCTCAGAAGTAATACATAGACCGCAATTCCATCTAATTGTTGTTGATTTTATTTGTTATTTAAATTTTGGGAAGAGTTTAGACACATGAGAAATCCCATCCAGCTGTGCAAAAAGACACAGTAATCTTAGGACATAAGGTACTCCTGAGGGTGAGCTAAGGTGTCAGTATTTTGTCCCTAATGGCTGTATGTACCGACAAATTATCTTGATTTTAAATCATATTTAGAATTGGTTACAGTGAAGTGCTGATAAAATCCTTTGTATGAATAATCTTTGAGAGTTGCTACCCACGTATTCCCTTTGATTATTTTAAAATTACTGCTTTAATACTTATGTTCCTTGACAGGTCTATTATTCTAACAATCCAATAAGTAGATACATTAAATACTGCAAAATAAATTATCCCTTAATCCTATACCTAAAAAGGATTGGGTTTGGAAATGTTTTCAGATTTGATCAATGAGATTTATCAACTCAGGCTCCAGAATTCTTCACTAGTTCTTGTCATACTGAAAGATGATTATAGAGGTGAGGTGGTGGGAAATGCTAAAAGCTGTGCATTGCTTGACTAGGCATGAAAATAGGAGGGCTTATTTGCAGGGCTGCATTTGGAAAATAAAATTAGAACAATGAGGTATAGCTATCTGTCAATGGAAACAGAGGCTGACATTTTAGGGATTATAGCTGCTACTAATATTTGGGTAAGTGCTCTAGGCCATTTTCCTCTAATTGAAAGCTGATGTAAAACAAATTTAAGTGATGTAGTCAGCATATTGGGTATTCTATTAGTTTAATTTTTGACACTGCCTTGACAGAAGTAACATGGCTGACCCTTAATGACAACAATTTGTTTTCTGTTTGTACAATTATGGTGGGTCTTTATTGTCAATCTAATCATTGGCAGGGGGTTAGATCTTAATGTGAGACTTGTTTAATTTGAAGGAATTCATTTCAAAGGGTTGATGAGCACTCAAGTGCTGCTCACAGGCTATCAGAATTTTAAAAAATCTGTTGTTTTAATCTGAGCCTTTTTAATTTTGAAAACAACCCCCTTCAAAACAGATCTCACCATCTACTTTTGTTACTTTTGGCCCTTTTCATTTATCTTTCGTCTGATTTGTTTTTCCTCTTTCTCCTCCAGCTTCTTGGTTGCCTCCCAATATCTAAAGCAGCACAAACTATAATTGCTGTGACAAAGGGTGGGATGCACCTTCTCCGCAGCACTCAGATATTTTCCTCATGGCTCTCCGTGTAAAGTCGACCTTCCCTCTTTCTTTCTTGAGAGCTGTGTACTCGTACGCCTTCAGCTTGCTGTAATAGTCTGAGAACTTATTATAGAGGATGGAGATGGGCATGCCATTCAGGATTATTCCAAAAGCAATGCAGAGGAAAGCAAACAGGCGTCCAAGGTGCGTTTCTGGACACATATCTCCATATCCCACTGTAGAGATGCTGACCTACAGGCAAATCAACACACAGCTTATTAGCCGAGCAAAGTACATAGACAGATACGTTCACTGATCAGGGACAATGTTAAAGTTAGCTCTTTTTAAATTTGCATTGTAAATCTACAATATTCTGTGCTGCTTTTTGTGTGTGTGTGTGTGTGTGTGTGTGTGTGTGTGTGTGTGTGTGTGTGTGTGTGCTCTGTGTGTGTATGTGTCTACTAGCTTTCTTGTGCAAAATATCCCTAATTAAAAAAAAACAAACAAACCCTCTCATGGAGTAAAGAAAGACAGTGGTTTGATGCCTTCCAGGAGGATTTTTAGATTTTTGCACTGCAGAGGGAATTCCCAGACAAATTCTGCACCAGGCTGTCCAGAAGGTGAGTTTGCTTTGCTGCAGGGAGAGGATAGATGTAGCTCCCTAACCATGCAAATCCACTGATAGCTGCAACCCTGCTCCCTCATCATGTCACTTGGAACAGATGTCCTGTTTCTAAATCCACTGTGCTGATAAAACCCAGTATTTGGGACTTATTATGTCAGTTGTATTTTGAGTTTTACCTTTGTTTTTCATATATATTTTAGGAACTAGTGGAAAACACACAAAACCCTTCAATTAATTACGAAATAAATTTTCCTATTTGCATTATAGGAAGTAATGATCCAGGACTTCAAAGTTACTGGACAAAATCCCCTTTAATGATTACATACCTACAAGAAACTGTAGCCTGGAAGGTTTTCTTGCAGTGTAATATGTATAGTTATAGTGTTAAATACGTACCCACACAGGTGGGTAATTTTTGCCGAATTTCCTTTTGAAGGAGGATTTAGGTGTTGTTAAAAATGTTTCAGCTTTGATTGTTGGATTTGTTTTGAGGGTTTTTTTGAGAGTGATGGTGTTTAGTGTATTTATTTTATATGATTCTGAAAACTTAGCCAGCTCAGTGTGTTCATACCTTTACATTTTTCTTCTCGGCCAATATAATTTTCTCTTTCTAGCCTATGGATATATGAGGGAACTGTTTTATGGGTCCAGTGCTACACCAAGTACTGAAATACTTCCATTGTAAAATTCAAATTAAAAGTAACGGATGTTTGATTATGGAGACGCTACATTTGTAAAACCTACTCTCAAACAGTCAACATAAGATTGACAAACAACTCCTAATTTATTTCGTTTCACTGCACACATTTTGATGTTTTATATTTTTTACACTGAATAAATATAACTTACTTTTTTCCTGGCAGGCAAAACTTGCACGTTGCTGTCACCTCTCACTTTCTAGTCTGTGAAAGGGATCTTTTTCAGCCAGTGAATTTTATTTAATTTTTTTCACAGTGTCTCAACACACTGTGTTTATCTGCTAAACAATAACCTAAAATTCTGACAAAAATAAGCCACAGACAATAGGACTTTCACTGTAATGCTCTTGTAGCTTTAACACTAGAATAAGTCTTCAGAAGGTCATTGTGTAGAGTTTGACATCTTCAAAAATGGTAAATAGAATGATATTTTAAATTAAGAAAACATTAGAGTTCATGAGACAGCACTGGGTGAGCATATTTTTAGGATGCACCTGGTGCTTCCTGTGGAATAAAAGGGATTAGTGATTTGGTTTAATGGAAATTAAGTCACTGGATTTGAATGATAATACAGGATAAATATCTCCAAAAATAAATACTGAGATGAAGGCAAGATGTTTATCTCTACCAGCCAGGACAAAAACGTTATCCTGTGATAAGGTTCTGTACCACTGGCATAGTCTTATACATTGCCTGTAACAGTTTAGGAGGGATGCTTCTTCTCCTGCAAGTGTGAGTTGGTGAATGCTGTTGCATTTTTATAAAATTTGAATGATCTAGATATTTTAATTTACAGTCCTAAAGAACAAATAGGCTATAAAAAGTGTTTTATGCTTTGGAATTTCAATGTGCATGATACAGCTCCTGTTTTGAAGGCACTTGCTCAGCTAAATAGGCCTTTTTCACCTAGCCATATAAGTTTATTAGGAATATCTATGTTATTATGGTATCACCAGTTTGCAAAAATGAGCCCTAAAGATTTTGCATATAACCTGCATGTTCAGAAGACAAGGTATTTTAGCAATGTGTGAATCCCCAGTGTTTTCATAGCCTTTGTATATCACTTACAGATGATCTATGAAGGTCAGATTACAGGATCTTCTTTCCTTTATTCACTGATTTTTCCATCCTTCCATGGCCCAGCTTAAAGGATATTCAGCACAGTTACACATACACATGTGCACATATAAATGTATGCATCTATGCTTGTCTGTAAGGCTTTTTTTCTGCCACATGAAGAATCACTGCAAATGTGGGGTAAAACACCACATCTTGTCTTCCATGGCTGAACCAGAGGCACTGACCTTGGGCTCCAGGATGGTTGGCCAGGGAAGTGACCTTGAATGGGTTGGGATTACTGTCTGGTGGGCCTCATATGCATCTTGGGGCATCCAGTGTCAGTGCTGATCAACCAGCATGAGATGTTCTAACTCCTATCCAGTCTATTTGCATGAGCTTCTTTCTCCAGGGAAGCGACTGGGACAGAGCCAGACCCATAGCTATGCCCCGGGGTCAGAAGTGCTCCTGGGGCCCCACACAAAAATAGACTATGCAGGCTGGCATCAGCTGCTGCAAAACAAAATGTATGTGACAATAGTCTAGGACAAGCCTTACGGTTATGGATGGCCAAGATGTGGGTCCTGTGCCTTCCCTCAGCATTGACAACGTCTAGCTACCCCCTAGTTTCAGCTAGGGTGCTATAAATACAGACATCTTCTGCAGCACAGCAGAACACAATCTCTTTTGTAAAACAACTGTTGGTCCTATTTTGGTCCTCGTGGATTTTTAACAGCCGGAGTTCTGGGACAGCTTTCACTTTTAAAGTGTGGGTGATCTGACTGTAGTTAATAAACTATGTCTCATCATCATGCAGTTTTATGGGTGGCAGAAGACCTACACATAGAATAAGAACAAAAATCCTGTAACTAGATAGTCAAATGCATGCATTTTCCCCCCTATTTTCTTGGCAACACTGACAATGGCACTTTTTTTCCCCTATCTTTGACTACTTCTTCCTTAAAAGTGAAAATACTGTCTGCATTTGGAGATATGGGAATTTCAAGACCTCCTGCCTGATTAAGTCTTGATTTAAGCTTACAGAGAGGTGAATGAGTGCATGTGTGTGTGTGCACGCAGGCATGCATATGTCCTGTAAGCTCAGAATTCAGAGCAGATGTTCACTGATCTGAGCCTGTTGTTTTCAAGACTGTCAGCAACTCCAGCTGGGAGGAGAGGGTAAGGGGAGGGGAAGGAAGGGAGGGTCTCTGTCTACCCAGCAAGGCAAGATGTGTTTACTTACGGCAGCCCACCACCAAGCATGGGGAATGCTGGTGAAGTTGGTACTGGAGACATCGTGCTCCACTGTGTAGACCATGGCAGAGAAGGCAAAGATGCCCATAGCAATGAAGAGCAAAAGGCAGCCCACCTGCTGGTAGCACTGGCGCAAGGTAAAGCCAAAGGCACGCAGCCCTGTGGAGTGGCGGGCCAGCTTGAGGATGCGGAAGATGCGCATGAGGCGCATGATGCGAAGAACTTGTCCTACCTTGCTCACCCGTCCCACCTTCTCGATATCGTGCTCGTGTTGGGAGCCCCGACCCCGGGGCTGGTCATCGTCAGTAAAGCATTCAAGCAGCAGCTGCAGGTAGAGGGGCAGGATGGCAATGAGGTCTACTGCATTGAGGGCACTGCTGGCAAAGCGGCGCAGGTCTGGGGTAGAGACCAAGCGCAGCAGGTACTCCAATGTGAAGAATGCAATGCACAAGGTCTCCACATGCTCCAAGACAGGCCGGCTATCCCCACTCTTCCAGTCTACCTGCTGCATCTCCTCTACTGTGTTGAGTGCTAGGGCCACCACGGAGATGAGCACGAAGAAGCTGGAGGCCACTGCCATCACTTTGGCAGTGACAGAGGAGAAGGGCTTCTCCATGAGGTTCCAGAGGCGCCAGCGCTGGGGCCCATAGTAGCGCATGTGGCGGAAGAGCTGCTCATTCTCTTCAGCCTCTGCCTGGGAGCGCAGCTCTCGCTGCACCTTCAGCTGCTCGCTCAGCTCGTCCCGGCGCTCCTCGAAGCAGATGCGGCAGCAACGGGGTGTGTATTTGAGGCGCACGCCCCAGTAGCTCAGCTCCTCCAGGAAGCTGCGGGGGCACAGCTCGTCCCTCACCTGCAGCACCCCTGAGGCATAGAAATTGTACACCAGCTGAAAGACAGCTGGGTCCCGGTCAAAGAAGTACTCATCAACCTGGGCAGCGTAGTCGTCACACAGGCCCAGCTGGCAGCGGCGGTCAGTGGAGGTAGCCAGGCGGCCCAGGCGGGTCTTGGGGTAGATGGCCACCGCCTGGTAGGTGAGACGGTAACTTTGGCCACCAACATTGATGTTCAGCACGGATGGAGCAGATGATGTGGCCGGGGATCTAGAGGAAAGAGCAGGGGAACAAGGAATAAATGATGAGGCCTTGCTTTCGCCCTTAAATGCATCTTCATGTTGCCAATTTCCTTCTTCTTTCTCTTCATCTTCCTCATCTTCATCATCCACATAATAGTTGTAATTCCCCTCAGGTCCTAGTTGCAGTAGCGGCTGGGTGTTCAAGGCAGTGGTGGCTGAAGTACCACTCTGCTTGTCTACATGAACAACTTCCTTTTCCTTCCCCTTGCTGGGCTGCGGTAGGATGTTTGGTGCTTCCATCTCTCTGCCTTTATGTTTTCGGAAAAGAAACTCTTGCTGACTGTTAAACTGCAACATAATATTATTCCTTACTCTTCTCCCCTCTTTGCATTCACCTGATCAAGCGGTTAACACCAGTCCTTTTCAACTCTGCAAAAGCTGGCAACCTGGTTTTCTTCCTTCTTTATCTCAGAAGTATTATGCACAGCAGTGGCTCTGCATATATCTCCCTGCCAGCCACCACTCCAGTTGTTGTGAAAGCTCTGTGTGGGTTATAGACACATGAAGACTGCTGTTGACCGTTTTAATCTTGCTGACAGCAAAGATCTGAGTGCTTAGAGGAGGGGATTTAAGGGCTATTATCCTGTTCAAGCCTCGTTTCCCTTAGGCTGTGACGTGAATGATTATGGATCCATAAATCTATGAAAAATCAGTAGGGGGGGAAATCCCCTAAAGTTTTATTGCTGATAAAACCCACACATTTTCCTACTTCAAATATATATGGATTAAAAGTAATCTGAAATAAAAATGTATGAGGAGCAGAGAGAAAGAGAGCAGTACAGATTTCTTTCATCCTCATGGACATAGCATGTCTTGGCTTTCTTTAATGAAAATAATGAATAATTGATATGCAGGTAAAGGGCAGGAACTCAATGGTGTATCTCTTAAAATGTTTTCAAAAGGTGAGCAAATAAAAGTGATTTCATTTTATTCACAGTTAGAATACCTTCATTTGCTTAAGAGCCGAGGAATATTTCAGTCTGTACCTGAAGTTTTGAATGTACTCTGGGAGTTCAGGTCTAATGTTCTGCTGGGCTCAGTGGAAGCAAAGGGCAGGGGTGTGAAGGAGTTTCCAGCTTCAAACTCTTCATGAGCTGCTGAGAAACAGCATAAAGCCATTCTTGTTTCTCTTGTGGTGGTGTTAGTGTAGTATAAAGCTGCAGTGAGTAACTAGCAGGACAGGAGAGATGCTTTGCCTGTGTTTGGATGGAGGTTTCATCTTCAGCTCTGTTGGAGCTGTCATCAGCACTTCCTGTAACAATAAACATCCCAAAAACCAGGTTACTTCCCCTTGTTGCTGGGACACTTCAGCTAAGCTGGAGCTCCTGAAAAGCAGGGGATGCACGCAACAAAGTGCTGATTCCTTGTGCATGCTCTTAGCGCCTCACTTACAACTCCTAAGCAGCAGCTCATTATTCTTCCTGTATCCAGGCTGGTGCAGGAAGGGACAAGGCACTGGAAAACTACTAATTTTGGCAACACCCTTGCAGGTCTGGAAGGCCTCCCTTGTGCAATTCTGTATTCTGCCTTCTGCTTGCAGCTCCCTTTCATAGAGGCTGCTGGGACAGTGTATCCCAGAGCACTGCAGCAGTGCTTTCCCTTTGCTGTCCTCAAGCTCCCGTTCTTCTGCACTGATCTCAGGTTCTTGCTCCTGCAGACCCCAATACTGTTGTTTTGGTAGCATCCTGTGTGAAACAACTGCTGTTGCTATGAGAATGTCTCCTGCTTTTTTCCTGTTTCCTTACCTCCAACTATAGCTTTTCTATTTATATTTACTAGTTCTTGACAAAATGGAAGATGCCATAGCTGAGCATTTTGCAATACTTTTGTTCTCAGTCTGTGTTCTACTCAGTTGATCACATGAAACTCTTCAAGGTTTCTTTGAGTCACGCTGTTTAAGGTCCAAATTATTTGTAATTCATATTTAACTCTGCTTGAGAGTAAATTTGTCTCCCCTGCCTGTTCTCTTTCTTCATGCAAGAGAGGCATGCACCCTAGTAGTAGGGATTGTCAGCACCCCTTTAGAGATACCAACCTGCTTTGCAGTTTGCTTTGAGCATTAAACCATGCCATGGTGAGTCCTTTGTACAGCAACTTTAACACAAATTATTGTCAAGTTTCAAGGCTGTTTCTTTCTCCTAAGCAAAGTGATTAATACATAAGACAATGGGCAGTTCACAATGCCATCATTTTAGTGCCGAAAATGCTGGAATTTTTCTTAATCAAGATCCAGGGTAGACTATAACCATATTCCTCATGCCAGTCTTTGCTGTAGCATTTAATTTTGCTTCTTGTCAGCCTCCCTGGTCTCACTTCTGAGAAGTATCCAGTAACATTTATTGCTCACTATTCGAGATCATTTCTTATGCCATACTGCAGCAGCAGGGGCTTCTACAGGGTGAACTTCCTGACTGTCAGGTACCAGCTCCTCATGCACATGGACTCAGATCTTGGACATCATTACTAAGAAAAGCAAGGAAGATCACTATCGTCGGTCTGCTCAGACTAATCTGTTTGACCTAAATATTCTTGGGAACAGAGTTCTGGGGCACCTGCTGCACTCTGTTCAAACTTGCCTCTAGCTGGCAAAATAGCTAAAATAAAATTATTTAATATATGTTCTTTATTTTCAGGTGGGAGTTGGTTCTGAGGTGCTAGATTCTCAGTCTAGACACATAAGAAAATGAAGTGACTGGAAAAAACCCACTTTTTCCCCTTATCTACCTTATTTGATGTGCTGCTTTTCTTCATAAATGCCATTAGTAGTAATTGCTCATCTTCTTGTATGGGAAAGAGGAGAGTATGGGCTGTTCAAAGAGCTAGTTAGTAAGGTCTTTTGGCAATCTTTTTCTTTAAAGTTATCTGAGTGATATGCTTGTCTCTTTTCAAGAGCTCTCTTTTAAGAGTGCAGGAGCAGCCAAACACAACATGTTGAAAGCCAAGCCAATGGGGCAGAAGGTTGGCTAGGCTGAGCAGTGAACTTAGATGGAGAAGGAAAGCATATAAACCTTGGAAACAAGGTGACATGGGGGGATGACAGAGATGCTGCTCATCTCTGTGGGGAGAAAAAACTCAGATAGAATTCAAGCTGTGCAGGACAAGCTGTGCAGGAAAGCAAAAGGGGCTTTTTTGGTTTTTATATGTTAACAGCAAAAAAAGGATCAGAGATAACATTGGTCCATTGCTTGTTGACGTCCAAATAAAATTGCAGACACAGCAGAGAATGATCCACCTTTGCCATCTGTCTTCAAGTCCAATGATGGGCTGGGATCCTCGGAGCCCATTGTTGGAAGACTGTCACTTGGGGAATGATAGATTCCCAGGCAATCCAGAAATTGTTTGAGATTTGCTGTTTCAGTTGGATGCACACAGGTGTATGGGGCTGGATAGGATTCTTTCCATGGAAGAACTGGCTGATGCACTTGGCAAGACCTCTCTCCATTATATTTAATTTTTCTTGTGAGTCTGGAGATGTCCCAGTCAGCTGGAATCTGGAAATTTGCCCCAGTTTTCAAGAAGGATAAAAAGAAAACTCTGGAAGTTATAGGCCTGCCATTTTCACTGCAGCACGTGGTAAAATCATAGGGAAGGTTTTTCTGGGAGTTACTGAAAAACACTGCTTGAGAGAAAATGCAGTCATTACAGTGAACATGGGTTCACAAGGGAAAAGTCCTGTTTGACCAGTTGAATTTTCTTTTATGTCAAAGTAACTCTAGGTGACCAAGGGAAGCCAGTAAATGTGGACTGGTTTTATTTTACAGAGCTTTTTGTTCTGTCTGCCATGGTACCCTGCTGGATAATCTGCCTGGCACACAGCTAGTTGAGTCCATAATACATTATCTGAGTAACTGGCTGGTGGGTCAGGCTCAAAGGGTTTTGGTAAATGTTGTTACATCAGGCTGGCAGCCAGGGACCAGAGGTTCCTCAGGGCTCCATTTTAGCACCAGCGCTCTATAATGTTTTTATTAAAAGATCTGGATGCAGGGATCAAATGCACATTAAACTGGTGTGGTGATTTTACTACACTAGGAAAAGTTGTGGACTCCCTTGAGGGTAGAGAGATTCTGCAGAGAGATGTGAGTAGATTAGAAATTTGGGCAACTACCAACCATTGGATACTAGACAAGATCAGTTGCAGGATTCTCCACTTGGGATAGGGTAATCCTGGATGTACATGTAGATTTGACAATGAGAGAGGCTTGGGGGGATCTGAGGGGTTTGGGTTGGTGGCAAGCTGAACATGAGCCAACAGTGTCCTGGCAGCCAGGAGGGCCACTCGTGTCCTTGGGGCATCAGGCACAGCATGGCCAGCCAGGCAAGGGAGGGGATTGTCCTGCTGTGCTCTGCACTGGGGCAGCCTCACCTCGAGTGCTGGGGGCAGCTCTGGGTGCCACAATAAAAGAACATGGAACTATTAGAGTGTCCACAAGAGTGTGACAAAGATGGGGAAAATTCTCAATGGCACGACTGAGGCCCCTTGGTTTCCTCAGCTTGGAGAAGAAAAGGCTGAGGTGACCTCAGGGCAGCCTACAATTTCCTCAATGTGGGCAGTGAAGTGAGAGGTGCTAATCTCCTCTCTTTGGTGGTCAGTACAGCATAGGGGGAAATGGAATGAAGCTGCATCAGGAGAAGTTCAGACTGGACATTAGGAAAAGGTTGTGGTCCTGTTACCTGAGCATTTAGGCTGTGCCATCCAGGGCAGCAGCAGTGATGTGTGGCCCAGGGGTGGACCAGCTGACTGCAGCAGCATACCTGAGCACAGGCACCCGGGACAAATGCTGTGTGCTCCCACTGCTGCTGTGTATCAATGTGTCATTGTTGGTATCTATTTCCACCTCGACCACTCTACATTATCACTTTCCTCTCCTAGTGAACTTCTACTTAGTTTTCTAAATTGCAATATTTTTTAAAACAGGTAAACCTATCTTAGTGAGTTCATAATCCTTTTTAACAGATGGGATGCTGAAGAACAAAGTGATTTAACCTGGAAACAAGCTGGAGAAGAATAAACCAGTATGTTCTGTATTTCATATTGCTGGGCTTCCCACTGGGCCTTGCTTACTATGTGTGGTGTCTCATTCATAAACATTTTAGCAGCTCTTCAGACACAGGCAACTGGTGCCAGCCCTGCAGTGAACACAAACAAACAGAAAAAGCACATAACAGCAGCAGCAAGAAAAAAATTTACTAAATGAGTGGGAATGAGTATGAACTATATGCAAAGAAACAGGAAATATGCTGGAAGTAGAGACTGAGTCATGGCAGTAACACATTGCTAAAGCTATGGGAGGAGCGACTTGTGCAATCAACGGCTTTACGTTTTCTGAGCATTACAGATTTATGGGAATAGACACTTCTTTTGCTGACAGAGTTGCCAGTTTTGCTTTGGATTTTTTTTCATATTGCTGAAAGGGAGGAAGTACTGATGTGTTTATGCAGTGTGTCCACTTCCTTTCTCCACCAGGAATTTATACTTCTAGGGTTTTTTATTTGTTTTGCTGTGCCCTTATGTATGATAGAGGCACTTTTGACAGGCAGCATATAGTAATACAGTGCTTTTTTTTTTAATGTGAGAGGCCCCTGCAAAACAATCATGCTGCTATATAAAGAAAAAAACAACAAAAAAAACAACAGCAATAAAGTCACAAAATGGAAGCCACAGATGAAGGTGTGGAACAGCACCAAACAGCCCTTCCTGGCACAGTAAGCAGCATGACATACATTCTCTTTTCAGATTTCTGGATCTGGTGGGCTGGACATCAATCTGTCCTGTGAATTACAAAGAGCCTACTGAGCTTGTAAACAGTGCCATTCTGGTATTGTTCCAGTCACCACTTCCTCTTTTTTTACCCTGTTCACATCCCACCTCTAGCAAGAACCAGCCACCAGGAACACAAATCTCAATGTGAAATAGTTTATGGTGATCCAAAAATCAAGAGCTCAAACAACACTAAACAAAAAACTCCAGCCAACCAACCAACCAACCAACCAACCAACCAACCAACTCCCCTCTTCCCCATGCCACCTTGCCCAGAAAAAAAAGAAAAAGAAAAAGAAAAAAAGAGGTGCAAAATAAAGAGATATATCAACCTTGGATTCCTCTTGGTGGCATAATGGTGAGTTGTGTTGGACTCAGTTACAGAAGAATATGATAGATACATGTGTCATGGCCTCTAGATAGAATTTTGTTTTGATTTATACATTCTGTCACACACTGTACTGAAAACTGCTTGTTCTTTTCTTAGGCTTTACTAAAAACCAGCTAGCAACAGGGAAAAACCCCAATTCATTCATGCATGTTTCTTGTAACAGGGTCACATAGAATTAGAAAGGACTTAATGCAAGGCATGTATCCAGGAGTAGTCTTTTCCAGGTTCTGTCCTTTAACATCTCCATTGTAATAACTTCTTCCATTGTTCCTTCTTGTTTCCTTGGGTGCAACTGGCCCTCCAGAGCCTTTCTTATACCAGCACTAGCAGTGATTGTAAATTAGCACAGCTCACCTGTCTCCTTAACATTTACTTGCCTCTTTGCAGCTGAATTACCCTCATGTGCAGGTCTAATGCTATACTACACCCGCTATCTGAAAGAACAGCTTGGCATCTGCCAGATCTTCCGCCCAGAGACGTATCTAGCTTCACACCAGCATTACCTTTAAGGAGGAGAAAAGGGGACCACACTCCCTGAAGTGGATTTTCTGACCCTAGACTTTTAAGTCCATAATCCATAGTGGGTTTTTTAAGGCTGTGCTGTTGTGAAATTTTGTTTGCATCATGCATATGCATGTCACACGTCTCCCACTCCCTGTGAGTTTAGTTCTGTAGCTGCATGGCCTCTGCTTTTTTGACATTTATTTCTTGCTTCCTTGTCCTCCCCTATTGTATCTGCTCTGTACTGCCTTGGTCCCAGCTCTCTGCCTGTTCTACGGCAGCATCTCTCCCTACAGAATCAGTGACACCAGCATTCCTCTGAGTCAGGTGTTTATATTCCTCTTGAAGACTTCTCTATCCACAGCATGCTTGAGGGCTCATCTCTCAGCTTCTTTATGAGCATGTAGTGTGCTCTATCATGATGAAGTTCAAAGAATACAAAGAATTCTTTTAGGATACCAATGCTGCAAAATTATTAGAATTTTCTTACACGCAAGAAAGATTGGCTAAAAATAAACTAGCGTCTCCTTGAACTTTTCAGAGGAAATTTGATAACTTTGTGCAGTGGAAGAAAAGATTTCAGTCATTACTGAGATGCCTAATTCAGAGCTAATTGTGATTTTAAGTTCTGTGGGATATTTTCCAAACACTAACAGATTTATAATAAACCTCACTCACTATAAAGCTGCACACAAAAGAACAAATCAGTTCAGGGGCAAAAAAAAAGCTTTTGCAAGCCTGGATTTTAGCCAGTTTTTGTGTATGGATGTTTGCATACACACATATTTTATGCATATGTGTGCAAATCTGTCAGCAAGATTGCTATCCTTATCCCAACCACGTGCCATTTGCAAACCACTTTAACGCAGTGAACATTTTGGGCATATAACGAAAATATAGTTTAGTGATTTGAACAGGTTGTCTTTTATTTTCCTGCTGCAGCCATACACTGCACTGCACTGGCTTGATTTACAGGCCAGTAAACTGGCCTGTAACTTTTCTAGAGAAGATTTCAATTCTCAACTCTGTACTTCTCTTGCTCAATGCAATGCAATACCCCAAACTTTTTCTTTGTTGTTCTCAGAAATTGCCATTGTTTGGAGAGTGAACAAGATCAAGAAAAGATCTTTAGCTGATATTGTCTCTGAAGATACAATGAATATGCCCTTGAAAGTATTCATTTGATATTGACTTCTGGTAAAAAACAAGTAATTCCTTACCCTGCTCTCAAAGTCTGGCAAGAGAAAAAAAATAGGTAGGGCTGCAAAACTGCAGAAGGTTTTCAAATGTGACAGAATAACAAGTGCCTGTTTAAGCTAATCACTACCTTTGTCAAATACTGCTTAAAAATGGTCCTGAAAATTTGTTCTTTTAGAAAATACACTCTGTTCTGCTGTTTTAAAAAAGGTCACAAATCCCTATTTTGTAATGATGAATGTTAATTTTGCTATAATGACAGGTTAATTGCAAGATGTTTTCTGTCAAACTAGAGTTGCAGACCTCTGTACAAAAGATGGTCTCTTGAAATTTGCTTGGAAGAGAGTATTTAGAAAATACTCTGCAAAAACATGATGTCATTGCTATTGTGAATAACCATTGCACAAATAAAGGATCTAGATAGCTTAAAAAACCTTATCAGCAGACTTGCATTTTATCTCTCTAAGTAGCCTTAGGAAGGTAAAAGATGTAATGAAAGGTGATTCACAGTAACATTAATTTGATCATGAGTGACCTGAGGTAATCAGAAGAAAAAGTCAGGCATAGGTGAGCTTTTCCCTCGTGTAAGTGCAAGTGAGTGGCATAAGTGGTGAGACACGGTTGCTGGAGTTATGTGGGCTGATTGCAGCTCAGACTGGGCATGTCCAAAGTGTGAGAGCATCCTTATTCACCCTGTGTGAGGATGGCTTAGCAGTAAGCTATTGGCAGGGAGGCAGGGAGGGAGGGAGGGAGGGAGGGAGGGAGGAAGGAAGGAAGGAAGGAAGGAAGGAAGGAAGGAAGGAAGGAAGGAAGGAAGGAAGGAAGGAAGGAAGGAAGGAAGGAAGGAAGGAAGGAAGGAAGGAAGGAAGGAAGGAAGGAAGGAAGGAAGGAAGGAAGGAAGGAAGGAAGGAAGGAAGGAAGGAAGGAAGGAAAACATTTCCTAAGGTGGCACTGAGTGACCTGAGGCAGCAATAAGAGGAAGAAGAAATGCAGTCAGGGCAGTATACAGTTCATTCACAAATGAGGGGTTTGGAGAGAAACAATCCATACAAAACTAACTAAAAATATCTAATGTAGGTTCTTGGCAGTGTAGCAAACAGGGATTTGCCTAAATTGTCAGCACCCCTGTTTGAAATCCATTTGAGGAGCTGGAAAGCACAGTACAAGTGTAATTATGCTTCACGTTAAATTTTTTTGTATGGGTTTTTGTACCACTTACAGGACCACGGGTATGGAGTTCATGGCCAGGAGGTCCCTTCCAGTATGATCCTTGCCTTATGATTAGTCAGTCATTTGTGATGGGTCAGGCACACATGCCTGTGTGATATTTTCCTGCCTCAGAGACCATATGATCCAATAGTAATTTTCATATCCTGTCACTCAGTGATTTCCTTAATATGTTCTATACAGATTTCTTTCTCAGTAACTTGCTAAAATCCCCTGCTAGGACAAGTGGGTCCTGAAGGACAATTCTCTGTCACCATTCTGCTTCACTAGCTGCATTAGGTTATGTCTTACTTCACTAACTGTCCGCCATCCAATGTTTTACTTTGTTACCAGTTTAATTCTCCACTGGCTTATCACTGTACTTTTTACATGTATCTTCACAGCAAAACTTGTCTGTATGGGGTCAAGGGATTCAATAATCTGCCAGACATAATTTAGCTATGAAAAGTGTGGGATGCCATTGTAGAGGTAGAAAAGTGTGAAGGTGGAATCCTAGGGAGCAGTGATTGCAGATCAGAAGGACCAGAGGAAGCAAGGAAAGAAGGAGACTTGATGTAAAACAACACATGCAGGGCTATTCCTGTTTAAAGATGTAACAGGAAGTCAGGCAGGCAAGGAGACAGGGAGACATCACAGCAAATTGCTCACAGATTCCATAGAGTGATAAAGAGGGTGCTTAAAGAGGGCATTCTTTTCCTTACTTTCCCTTCTGCAATGAAAAAATAAATTATCCACTTTGTGATACTTTACTTCTCTAAGGTGTAAAGGCAACAGGTTGCACTCAGGATTTTAGTTACTGCTGGGGTCAGTGTAAGCAAGACTACCATCACTAACACAAGGACATCACCACCAGTGGCATCTTCAATGTCTTCGAAGTGGAGGACAAGACTAGGAAGAAATCTTGGACTGTTGTCTTTTCTGGTTGGAAACAGTAGGGAAGCCGACACCTAGTAACAAGAAGCTACTTCAGCTCTGTGCACCAGGGGCATGGTAGTGGAGGGCATCAGCACAGGAATGATAGTTTATGGCTAAGGGATACTGAGGTACTGAACATTAACAACAAGGAAGATGATGAAGAAGCACCAAAACCCATTCTCACTGAAGAACCCCAGAAAATACAAAAAGCAATGTGGTTCATCCAAAATTAATTAAGACTGGAGCTTACAGCAAGAGGTAAAGTAAGTAATGCACATGTAGGAGAAGGCTTACAGTGGGAGTGAAATTGTTGTGATCCCGTGAGTTACAGCAGTCACAGCTCATCAGTTACTTCACCTTTTCTAAGTCTGTGGTGGGTTTTGCAGACCTTGAGGAGAAAGCCTAATTTTTAAAAGATTAGAGATGTTTAAAGAGAAACTTTCTCTCTGTATTGTTTTCCTAGCATTTGTTTTTCTGAACCTTCACAGAGGTGGCTGCCAGAGCTATTTCTATTTTTCCTGGCTCTTCCTCTCTGTCTCCCCATTGAGATGAACCGACATGTTCACACAGAGTCTGCTGGAGGCAAGACAGTGCATGGTAGTCACGAAACATCACAGGGCAGCTCTGAACTTGCCACATATGTGTGGGACTTTATGTAAAGTATTTTTCTTAGAATTAGATCACCATTTAGAACTGTAAGCTGAGGCACTGACAGTCCAGATGTTCCCACTAGTGTCCCTCACTTCAGCCTTCTTGCTCCTGTCTGTTGCTGGTGACCATAGCCTGTCTTGAAGCCTATGGTGCTCCATTGCAAACAGTGATTTGCATACATTTTGGGGGAATATTTGTTATCTGAGAACAGGAGAGTACCTGGCATACAATACAATGTCCTAGGTTGCTTTCCTGGTGCTCAGAATTATGAACTGCAGTTAGTTTTGTTTTGCCATGAACTATGCTTAAAGCTAAATCCTGACCTTAAATTAACTCAGCAATATATCTTTGGCTCCTGGATTTCTCTTTTTATTATTTTTTTCTGATTTTCTTTTTCTTCTCAAATGTGAGCAATTGCATACCCATCCTAATCTGGGAATAAAGTGTAATGAGCACAGAAATGATAATTTGGTAAGTGAGTTTGAAATACCAAAAAGCCAATTTGGTAAGTGAAGCAGCACACAAGGAATATAATTTACTTGACTACAGCCTTATTTATAAATTGAAGAAACATAGACACATATTACATTTAACTACAGATGGCATAGATCAGTCCATTTAATTTAAATGTCCATGTTACAAGGCACTAAGGGGGGAGTTTGGAGTGCTAGGACCTGTGGCACGGACAGAGGGGAACCTGTCTTACACTGCCACCACCACCTCCCTCCAGCAGCAGCAGCAGCACTGGACTGCAACCTTCTGCTTCCTAGGGAGCAGCACCATGGTAAAAACAACCCACACCCTGCCTGGAATGTTGTTCTCAGGTTTCTCTGGAAGCCTGGGTGCCTGTACCCTCAGGTATCCCTTGGGATGGGCAGGGATACCTTACTCCCTAACGTGGTGCCAGGGGAGACCATAGAAGCATGAGCCTGGTTAGAATGGTGGAATGAGCTAAATAATTTAGGTGGTCTGTTAGGTTCTAATGGCAGGTTAAACTGGCCCTTGAGCCACAGCTGAATTTCAAGAGTATAGAGTCCATCCTTGACTTGATTTAGGCAAGCTAAATCTGTGCCCACACGTGCTCAGCAGTGGTAGAAGAAGCAAATCTTCTGCAAGCATGATCCTCTGTCTGAAGAAATCAATTTAAATCATCGTGATATTGTGCATGCCAGAAGTGAATGTTGCTTTAGCTTCAGTTCTAACAAGTTATGGGATGATGGATTTTTAGTCCATTTGAGATAAACTGATGCCTTCAAACTCAAGACAGTGTAAGACTTCAGACATGCATACTAAGACATGTATTAATAAGATGTTAATAGGTCACTGACAGAGAATCCCTTTTTAGCCTTTTTTTAATGCAAGCTTCCAGTGGTGTTCCACCTCAAAAGCTAGTGATCAAAAAAATTTCCAGTGTAGAAAGCATTTGAGCATTCAGCATTGCACGCTGTCTCTAGCTTGAAGCGAGTACTGCACGTTCAGACTGCAGATGCAGCACTCTGGGAGCTGTAGAGGGTACTTGCATGAGCAATGAAAACAGGACCTGGTTGCTTGAATGTGCTGGTAATGATGACTAACAAATGAAAAGGGTTTTTTGTGAGTTTTTTTCCATCTGTTGTGACTGGATGCCATGGTGATTGGAAGTATAAATAGGCAGATGTTTTAGATGGATAGAAACATTGGTTCTTTATGGCATAAAATACCAGTTTAGCTGAAAAATTCCCTGCACTTCAGCATAATGCTTGCACATTTATCTACCCATGAGATCAAAATTTTGTATTTTAGGAACCAGTCTTGGTCTCCTGGGGAGAAGCAATACTTTGGGGTTTTGAAGCATTTCCAAGGACAACACCATAATGTCAGAACACCAACATATTTTGGGAAGGAAGGATCTTCTAAGATACTCAGGGGATAAAATCTTCCTTAGAGTAGTTTGGAACTGCAAGGTTTGGGGATTTTCTGACAGAATCTCAGCAAAGTGCTAGATAAAAATATTACACTTGTCATTTTTCATCAGTAATGCCCTAAAGGCAAATTCCATTTATCAGGCCTGTTCACAGAAGAGTTTATGTCCTGTCTAATGAACCCAAAAAAAAAAAAAGGGATTTTTTGCTGTTTTAATTTGTTGTGTTAGCTGTAAAGTTAAATTATACTAATTGTTTACTGTGTTTGTGAGAGCTGGAGTACCTTAATTAATTACCCTGGAGTCATTGCTGCTCTCTGTGCGATAAGTGTAATATTCAGTATGCTGATGAGACCAGACACAGACTTTCTCCCTGCCTTAGTGATTTCAGTAATATGATTAAAATGCAAGACCTTGCAGTGTCCCCAGCTGGGAGCAGTATGCGAAAGCACAGCTGTAGGTGTGGATAGACAGGAAACAGAGAGCTTTGGGCACGAGTTGGCAGGGTTCAGTGGTGGACAGGTCTGTGTGTTGGTGATGCAGCTGAGCAAAGGCTGAGCCAGGTCACCAGGTGCAAGGCTGAAGGTGAAATTCAAATTGCTTTGCTACCAATCCCCTCCTGTCAGCTTCTGAGGAGAAATGCATGGCCCGAAGCTGTGGCCTTCCGTGGCTAACCTTCCCCAGCTCTGTGTGCTGAGCATGACACCATATGGTACGGGGTATCCCCATGGTCAGATGGGGTCAGCTGTCCTCCTGCATGCCCAGGCTGCTCTCTGACGGCGTGGGGCGAGGGGCAGAAAAGGCCGTGATAGTGCGTAAGTGCTGCTCAGCAATAATCAGAGCATCTCCATGTTATTAACACTGTTTTCAGCAAAAATCCAAACCACAGGCCCATACTGGCTACTGTGATGAAAATCGACTCCACTCCAGCCAAAACCAGCTCATCTGTGAAGCCCCTCACCCAAAGACACCGTGTGCTAAGGTTTTCATAGCTCACAAATGAGACTAGATGAATTCTTAGAATAAAACATGCAGGACAGTTGTGAAGGAAGACAACTGCATTTAAGTGACAAAGCATTCTGTCAAAGTTTTCTGTCACAGTATCACTGTACGATGTCCTTAAATTCTCCCTAGGCACCCACAGATGGCTACTGCCAGGGAGCAGACAGTGGGTGAGATAGACATCTGAAATGCCCTGGCACAACTGGCATTTTCTCATCATGTGATGACCTTGTCCATCTGCTGTAACTATTGTCTGTAATGTGCCCACTGACAGAAAGTTATGAGGGCAGCACAGCCTTGGTATTCTGTATTTATAAAATCAAGGGAATTTGATTAAATATTTTGTATTCCTAGCCATGAGACAATACAAATAACAATGTTGAGAGAAACAATAAGTATCTCAGTGTTGCAGCACATTCCTCTGTAGTTGGTGCTTGTACAGTGGTGCCAGTTCCATTTCTGCCTAAATTACTTTCGAATGTACAGTAGGCTGTGGTGCCATATTCAACAAAGGTGTTGCATGAAGTGATTTAAAGGGTTAGTTTAAACAGAAAGCAGAGTGTATTCCTCTTCTAAGCCTGCACAATATAATTTTTCCTAGGGCTGGTAAGCTGCTGCTGCTACTGGTTGAGAAATGGTAAGGGAAAACCTTTGCCTTTGCCTGATAAAGCTGATTTATAGGGTTGCTCTGCCCAAGGGTTGCTCTGCCTAAGGGTTGCTCCCTGGCTCAGAGGGGGGATGTTTTGCAGGCACATCTGGAATCAGAACTTCAGAATGTAATTGGGATGATGCAACTTGTCCTTCTTATGTCCTTTTTACTTGTTGCATTGAGAACACAGATCTCCCAAATGGTTTAAAACACATAAATGACTAGGTAAAACATCTCCAGGTATGTAAAATCTAAACCATGCAGTAGTCCAGAAAAATGAAGCCCAATGTCTTGCATTATCCTTCTGTGCCATCCTGTCCATTGCTAAGTGTACCATCAATTCAACAGCTGAAGTACCCTCATAGGAGCTGGCTATGGTGAGACTCCATATGTCCCTTCCTCCTTCCTGCAGAACATAACCTAAATATGTAACAACTTATTCACCATCACACTGAGAATCTCTGTTACTAAAGTGACACAATTGCTGTGGAAACAAAAGGCAATTTGGGGACTTTTGCATAATGTTCCCCTCTGAATTCCAGGCTCTCTTTCTCTCTCTCTCAAAAAAAAAAAGGTCTTATTTCAGCATGTCTCATGGTATGAAATACGTAATTCACAGGAGGGTGTGCCTTCATCATACTACAACTTAAAAATAACAGACTACTCTTCAGGAAAGAAGTTTTCATTTTTGGAAAGAGACAGTTTATCATCCTTCCCTCCTGCCATAAGGTCATCTTTATCCACTGAATGCTATTAAAGATCAAAATAAGGTTCAGATTTTTCAGCTGATAAGATATGGGAGAAAAGGCAGAAGGCATTTCAAAAAGCAAAACTGAAAAAAGTAGTGTGATCAGTGCCTCCCACTGCAGGTGCACACTTGTCATTTGTGTGCCTCAGGGTAAGAGGGAGTCAGAAGTGCTTTCAATTTACTGTATCTGATTTCACTTCTGAGAGTAACAATCTGTTCAGGGACTCTAACTGTGACGCTGGAAGTATGTCAGATTTTGGATTTGCACTAATGAAGGATTTGGAGAAGGGAACAATACACCACTCATCCTAGCAGTGTACTCAGAATACCCCTCTACAATTACCTGTTTGGCACAGCATTTCAAATGCAGTAATTCTTAAGGTAAAATGTGTCATGAACAATTCATTTGCTTTGGCCAAAATGTGACGTTCCCAATGTAATTTGGAATCAGGAGAGTGGATGATGAAGGGCCTGCAGGGCATAACATAACCTGAAGAATCCTTATGGCTGGGATAGCGCTGAGCAATCTTCAGACAAATCATTAAATATGAATGATAAACAGGTTGAAGAGAACAAGGATTCCAGTAAATGTTGATGTATCAGTCAGAGGAGTTTAGCTGACATCTCAACTAACCTGTCATTTGAGAAAGGATTTTTTTGGCTGTGAGTCACACAATCATTTAGGTTGGAAAAGACCTCTAAGGTCACATCTAACCTTTGACTGATCATCACCTTGTCAATTGGAAAAGCAGATCAAAAGTCCTTGGAAGCGTGTGCGGTTTTTTAACTCCCTTGAGAACTGAATGGATATGTAGAATTTGACATCCCAGGCTTTCTTTATGTGCAGCATGCAAATTTGAATCACCAGTTCCATAGACAAGAGGTTAGTATAGGAATTACAACACACTTTACAGCCGTTTTCTCTCAGGACAGCTAAGGCTGAGAGTTGTTCAGTCTGGTTTCTGTGAGGTATAAAAATATGATGCCATTAGATCTCATTAATGAGCTGCTGAGAGCCATGCTCCACAGTAAGCAACATCTCCATTTTCCCAGGCAGTAAATCAGCACTACTTCATTAAGTTTAAAGGGCTCCAGCTAATTTACACCAGCTGAGGACACTTTGCTGTAAACTTAGGCTCCTGCAGTGTATGGGTTGCTTCATTCATCACAGAACCACAGCTATCTCCAGCTGGGAGACAGCACCTATTCAGATCCTTAACACTGCACAACTGCAGTAAAGCAGGAAATGGATTAGAACATGAGGCTCTTGTGGGACCGTATTGTGTATGTATATTTTCTGAACATCATATGGACTTTGGTCAGGGTGCTCATGATTCAGCCACTGTGCTTGGCGATGGGATAAAAGAGATTAAAATCTGCAGGATCGTAAATTATATATAATGCAATGATATATCTAACATAATTATAGGACAGTGTATATCCTGTGCTAGTCCATTTGTGCAGTATTTGAAATCTGTCAGAAGTTTAGTGTAGAGTATGAAAGATTTAAAAATGCAATATTGCAACATTTCTGGCTATTGTAAGCCTGAAACAAAGGATCATATTAAAACTGCAGCTGAATGAGAAAGCATTTTTCATTGGGCTTTTTGTTCTCCTGAAGCTTTTGCAGAGTAATTCAGTTGAACTCAGAAGAGAAATAAGGAATAATTCAAAATTTATATAAATAACAAATTTTACTACTGAATTAGGACATTTCTACTTTAGATAGTAAATTTTTTCTACTTTCTATCCTTTAGTGGGGCTCCTGCTTTTAAAGATCAGTAGCACTACCCTGAAGGAGAAAGCCTTAATGGAATTTAGAAGCCTTTGTATAGACCATTTAAATATCAGTGAAAGAATACAAATGTACATATTGACCAACCAAAAATTTGTGGTTTTCTTCTACTCTGCCGAAACCTGAGCTATTGGTACTTCTGTACCCAATCTCACCTTTCCAGAAGGACTGGTCCCTGCTGCTTTGCTCACCTGTGACAACAGAGGGATTCTACCTGGATAGAAGGCACACTAAGTAAGTGAAAAAATGAACAAACTAAGCCATGTCCTTGGCATTGGTTACAAGGAATACATATGACCCAATTATTGGGAAGTTAAGAGAATAAAGAAAGGCTCAGGCTGTGAGGAGGAAAGAACTATTTCTTTTTTTTTTTTTAAGGGGACAACAACAACAAAAAGCTGTCTAATTTTTGAAGAGTTTTGAAGGCTGAGATTTGTGAGTGGATGAAAAGGTGAATCCTGGCAAAGGGGTGGGGAGGGGTGTAAGACAGATCTATGTGTGGAGCTCCTGCTAGGCAGCTCTTTGTTCAAACTATGAAAAGTGAAGTGGTTTGTATATACAAAACCAAAGTTTTTGTCAGAGGGGCTAAAAGAACTTTATAGATGAAGGTAGCAGGGAAGACAGAAAACTTAGGAATAATGCAATAAAAATAATCTATTAAGAAAATACTACATGGCATACAGCACCGGTGACCTTGGCGTATCCCCAGGGAGATTAACAGCAAATCTTAGGTTCTTAAGTCTAACACCAGTAGGTGAACTGTCCTCAAGAGACAAATCTATTCTAAGCTCCCGAGGTTCCATTACAAAAGGAAAGAGATGATCTTGCTGCACCTGCAGGCAGATTCCCTGCTTGAACAGCAGATGATCGCGAGACACATTCTTAAGTCGTTAGCTCGTCACCAGTTCTGTTCATTAAAATACAGCTGCATCAATACAAATACAGAAAATCCATTGTTGGATTGTGCTATGGACTCTTTTGGCCCGGTGCTGAAAAATGTTTATCAAGCTTTAGTTTCTGAGGCTTCCTTCAATTCTGTGGCTGCTTTGGCTCCCATTTTGCCTGTTGCATGTTTACCAAAACTATGCTAACCTATGGACTCTTTAAAAATTACCAGAAGTCTACAAAACTTCAAGAGCACTATTGTCATGTTCTTTTTGGGGGGGAAAGCACTTTGGGGAAATCCTAATATGGCTGCCCAGATGCCCCTCCCCCTCCTGTTTTGGGAGGAAGTATTTTAATATTGTGCAGGGCTCTGGTGTTTGGAATGATGTCTGAAGGCTTTACTTGTGGCTCTGAGGATTGTGATAGGCAGCTCAGTTAATAGATCTAGTCCTGAGTATGGAAAACATTACTATTATGACAATGAAAAAACCATTTTTTTCAAGAATATTATGATTGTATATTTTTCCTGAATATTATTTTTTTTATTACACTCTGTTCCCAATGGACTGGAAATCCTTTAGGGTAGGATCACTTTTCCTGTTTCTATTCATTATTGAGTACAGTGCAGCCCCTACTTTTATAGTGGATTTGGGTTATGCTGAAATGTCAATAACATTAAAATAAAGATGATAATCTTATATTCCTTTTCCCCGCTATTGTGTAATGAGGTGCACACTCAGTTTTCAACATGTCCTAACTACCTAATTGCTGCTCTCTGGCTCTGGAGCAAGCCTTTTCAAATTTCAGACTTCAGATGTGCCCCAAATAAAAATGTGACCACACAGTGGCCACACAGCAACATTAAAGTGATAGGATGTGACAAAATTACAATCATTTTTATTGAGGTGGATTGTAATTATTAATGCTGAATTAGATAGGAAAAGCAGCTGTGTCCTGCCACAAAATTCTCAGTGATATAGCTTCATTTTGTTAAGAAGAATTCCAGTGTGATTTCTCAGCTCAGACTGAGATTTTCTACATTTCCTGTGGGAGTAAAAGTACTCTGACTCTGGTCACTGCAACAGGAGCTCCCTGATGGCTTGCCCTCTGCATAATTTTGTCATATATGAGTTTCTTAGGTGAGATCTCCCATTCAGGAGCTGTTTGGACATGTTATTGAGTCTAATTAGAGAATAAAAGGACTGGCAAGACAGGGAAATGAATGAGAGGAAATGTACATCCTGTGTTTTCCAGTTCCCTGTTAGCTGCTAGTCGGAATGCAAATGGCCCCTGGCTGTTCAGTGATTAGACAGTACCCCAAACAGAGAGACTTTACAGCCCACAAGTTCTGTTTTAGGTTGTGTCACTCAAGATCTATCCTGACTCATGGCATTAGGACCTACGATTTCATGCATCCACTGGTTCTCAGATGCTGGCTGCTGTTCCCACAGTTTGAACCCTGCAGTTCAACTCCCATTCCTGCTGCCCAATTCTGCTGCCCTTTGCAGACAGACAAGAGTGTGTGAAGGCGCTGGGCCTTGCCTATCTGAGGCTACAGGTGCTGGAGATGTGGCACAGATTGCCAAGTATCATTTATTATTATATTTACAAGGAAACAAAAGGCTAAACTCACAATGCTACACAAGAAAGTCCGATAGCTATATAGATAAATTGGATTAAGTGAGTTTTGTAAGAAAGATAGATATTGACTTTAGCTATATGAATATGTGGTAGGCAAAATGGCTCAATAACTCTAATAAGAGATCTGCACACATAATCTTTCTTTGTTTTCTTTGACAGCCAAAGGCTGTGACCTTAGATTGAAAATCAAGGTCATAACATTCTCTGGGACCCTAGATGTTCTTGCATGTGATGCATCCGTAAAATTAAGTTTCAAGACTGGAAAAGTTGTTAATGATCAGCTTTCCTACAGTGATAGCAGCTACAAGAAACTCAGCTAAGGAATAGGGGCTCACTGTGTTTTCTTAACATTTATAAACCTTTGGTTAGGGATACATCAACACTTTTCAGTTCTAAATGTAAATTGCTGTAAAACTACGATTTGCAGAGGAGGATGAACAATTTGGATTACTTGATATAAGATTTGGAACCTCTTCTATTTTTTTCTCCTGTTTTCACTATGGTCAATTGTGGAGCAAAAAGGGTTATTATTGCTACTATTGTGGTTCAGCCATCACTGTGAGAAAACAAGCAGCATGATTTCTTTTATTTGTGATGGTGCTTCAACACTCCAGCATTCACCAGAAGGTGCAATAATGGGCACTGACAGCAGAGACCCTGAAGATTTAGCTGCCAAATCTTATCACTGGAGTGATGAGATGAAGTTTACAGCAGAGGAAATGACTACTTTTTACAGCTACAATTTGGGTTTTTTTTTTACCAGCCTCATATTTTCCTCGTAGAAAAATGTCTTTTTAGATGAGAAATTATAGCCTGCAGAAAACATCTGCTAGTAAGTTGATTAATTAAAGATTACATTCCCTGAAAGCAACTGTTGTGTCAGTCAGACTGGAAATGAGAGAATATAGAAAGCATGGCTGAAAGGCTGGGGGGTATAATAGATGGTAGATATAATTGATGGTAGTAAAGGTTTCTGACAGGTCTGGATTTACAGGTCTGGAACAAGCCACCGTGTATAAATAGGCCAAAAAATTTGGAGGTTCTTCATTCTTGGTAACCCAAGGAATTTTAATTCATTAAGACACAAAGTACTTTAAGCTATCCTGAGTGTACAAGTGTGCAAATTTCCCCTGTTCTATCTGCCTGCCAGATAGAAGACACCAAAGCCAGGTGTGTTACATCCTCCTGCTAACAGGAGCATTCCCATGAAAGAGCCATGGCAGAAGTTTTAAATCTTCCACTTGTGCTTCTCAGGTAACCTCTGGGGACTGCTTCTTTCCACCAAGCCGAAGTGAGAAACCAAAGTGCCATTCCCAGGCCCTCTGCCTGCAGGTGGAAGCAGCATAGAGAGCCCTAAGCCCCATGGAGATGTTCCATGCTGGAGCATTCTCCTGCCTCTTCCTCAAAGTGTGCCAAGCTCCAAGTCCTTACTGCACCTACCTGATATTCCAGGGTTGGTTTAGGAGAACCTAAAAAATCACTTGAAATTGCACTTTCTATGTGGAGTCAGCCACGGGGATCTGTGTTTCACACCTTCTTGGGCACCAAGTTGCAGAGTGTGATGCTAACACAGCCAATGCTGCCATCATGCTTGTGTCTTTAATGGCATGCTTGGACCGTTGTTCTGGAACGCAATTTTTCATCAGGTGTCTTGGTAATTAAGAAATATTAATTCTGGAAGATTTATGGCTCATGATGTCAATAACAGTTGCAATTCCTTTTCAGACCTTTCCCAGGGTGCTGCTGAATGGCTGAGGGCCACTGAGGCCCCAGAACAAATTGCGTGTAATCATACTGTGATGAGCCAAAAATCTATGTGTTCTCTATAATCTTTCTCTCATGATGGTTTACTGGATTCTTTCTGTCTATTTGGTTCTTTCTGTCTGTAATTAGGTGGATAAATAGTTTTGTATGCTGAAACCCTTCACACTCTTTCCCAACAGTCAGAGGATACCCACCCTGCCCTCTGAGAAGGAAAGTACATCGTCTTCCTAAGAGATTCAGATTTGCAGTAGCAAAACAGCTCATAGGTTTTCCGCTTCAAGGTCCAATTAACCAACTTTGAATTCCTTGAGCAGGAAACTGCCTGGAGAGCCTGGTTTTTATTCAGCTTCATAATACAATGTTTGGCCTCAGTTACCAGTTACAGGACCCAAACCCCTTTTGTTTAAAAAGTAAAATCTCAGTTTAGTAACATGACCCCCTTTCAGCTTGTCTAAGAAAGGCATATAATCACAAGAGAACTGAGCTGGTACAGAAGAAGCTCTTGGGAAAGAATCTACAAATATAGGAACAATGGTCCTATTTTAATTCAATAAAACAACTTCTTATTATCTTTAAAACATAATCTGAAATTAAAATAGTAGAAACCAAAATACAGTTGTCTCCTTATTACAAGTAACTCTTGGTGAATCCCATGCCATAGAAACAAATGTTTGTTTAAATCACAGGAAAGAAAATATTTTAGTACACATGGTCTGTGGTGAAAAGGGAGTAGAAAATGGTCTAACAAGGATCTATCCTCTGATGCAGAATTAAGCCTACAGGTTAATACTCAAGCATAACAGCCAGTTGTTCAGAGGAATTATTACAGACTGCCCCATAGTGTAAGGTACAGCCCTGAGCCTGGGAAAGCCCATTAACATGAAAGACAATGGAAATGCTAAACAAGGAATTTATCTGCTGCTTTTCTTTCCCCTCTTTCTTACAGCAGAAAACAGACTATTAATGCAATATATGAGAACAAATTGAAAAGGGCCAGACAGAAAACCCCATTTCCAGCTGTTCTAACAACACTAATCTACTCACTTGTCTGCTTGGCTCCCTTTAAAGGGAACATTCAGCATTTCTTTTGAGCATGACACAGCCACACTCTGTGTGTGTGTGTGTGTACGTGTGCATGTGCACGTGGAGAGGGCACATTTTGGAAGCAGCATCACACTGCAATTTCTGGATTTTTTTTTGGCAGCTGGAGCATAACATTGCCTTTTAAGTAGATTTTCTTGCATTTAATTTGTTGGATTAGCATAACTAAAATGGTGGTCATAAGACAGAAAAACTTTGTGCCTCTGTCTTCTTTTCTTTATTGGCTTGCCCTCTGACGGTATTGTATTTCACTGTCTGCCAGCTGGGTGACAGACTGCCTGATGAAAATTTATCATGCTGCCCTCCATGGTGGACACAACAACGTGTCATGAGGAAAGTATCCATGACATCATAGCTTTAGCCTCTGGTGGATGTACAGCACAAAAAATAAAGGCTATGAAACAGCTATTTTAGAAAAGACTATTTCTCTGTGCAAATTTTCTTGCTCCTGCTGGTGGCTGACATTGTTATATTTATTAATTTTCTTCCATTAAAACACATAACACTGTTACATACCAAAAAATTAAATAATATTCTTTTCTTAAAGCAATCATTTGCTCTGTTTCATGGGTCTTCACATTCAAGTATAGGTGTTTTTTTTCCAGAAGGCCTGAAATAACATGGTTCTTTCTGCTTGTTAAATAGACATATCACCCAAATCAGTTCATGTCTCACAATAGTGCTGGATTTACATGTGCATCTGAGTACATCAGAAGATAAAATTTTGCTTCCAATGATTTTTTTAGGTTTTTTTTTCTTTTTTAAAGTAACACAGATAATTCTACCTATTTAAATATTTAAACCTATGAAGATGTCCTTTATCAGCCAAGGCAGTTTGAATTTTAGAATGTTACTATTGAAATATGTCATATATGCTTTCTTTGCATAATTTCAAGAGAATTCCTTCTGGGATTTAACACCATGTGGTAAAAATAGATTTCCCAATCCAAAAAACCGAAGAAAACTCTCTTTTGTTTTTTAAAGGCAGATCAAAATTATCCTAGAAGAGAGGGGATATTCTAAACTCAGAGTGTGTCCTTAAAGCTTCATTGGTTTCTTAAGCTGGTATAATTGTGACAAACCCTATCAACTCAAGAAGATTAAATTGCTATGCAATAAATATACACTCCAGACTTCTACAGCATCACAGACATTTTTCCCTTGCACAAAGACTGCTGTTTTCTGCACAGAGCAGTCAACAAGATACCTGATAATTGAGATAGCAAAGTTTTGCTGTAAATTTAACCAATTAATCTCAGTAATATCTTCATTACCAGTACCATTTAGGCTATTCTGATCCTGGAGATTTTTCTTCTGTAAAATGTGTCCTGCTGAACTTAGTTGACTGTTACTTCCACACTATTGCTTTGGCTGTGAAGCTGCTACTTTGAAGAAACCAGGTTTCAGTTCCAGGGTTCCAGCTTTGTGTGGATGTTTGAGGAAGCACTGTGCTCCAGACTCCACATGATCATATCTCAGACACAGAAAATTATATTCTTTTACTGTAAAAAAGGAAATTATATCTAACACTGAAGCAGCAACCAATAAAAAAACCTTCCTAATACATGGTACTTTTTGTAATCTGTGCCATTCTTTCTCCCCCTTTATCTAAAGCTAATAATTTTGTTTTGATTTTGTTGAAAACAGGGCAAACATTCATAAACATACAGGGGAAAAAATTGTTCCATCTTAAGTGTGCACAATGCTACACCTAATGTCAATTGTTATGCCTGGGTACAGGTCATGAATGTATCTCAGTATGAGCCTCTCCTTCCTTAGTTGCACGAAGTGAATTTTAATTAATTGCAGTAAGGATGCGAAGACAATATGACAAAATTTGCAGCTTGTTTTACATCAAACAAGCTATTCTATTTTGCCTCTTGTATAATCGATCGTCTGTACACAAAAGACAAAAAAAAAAGCTGGTCAAGGGTTTAGTGCTGTTCAGCTACCATTTGTCATGCCCATTAAATTACTGCACAAAGCAGACAACAATACAGATTCAAGCCCCGAATCTTGTGTTAACTTGACTGCATAAAGGGGTCTCTAAGTTTAAAAACAGTTGAACAAAAGAGCCACCACGGAGTGATTAAGACTTATTTGGGTGCTGGAGTGCACAGCTGCTGCAGGGAGGAGGGGGAGAGACAGCTCACATCCTCAGGGCTCGCCCGTGCTTGGCACAGGTCCCAGCTGCAAGGGAAGGAACTGAACAACCGTGCAACCTTTGTGTTCCTTGGCTTCTTCAGGGCTGTCCCGGTCCCCCAGTGCCAAGAGGATCAGTCCCACAGGGGACCACTCTGCAAAGGGTCTGCCAGGCTGCAGCAGTGCTCCAGTTCAGTGCGAGCTCCTGCCACAACACACTCCAAATTGTTCAGTTCTCCTGCAGGCACATCTCTCTGCTCCTTTTGTGTTACTGCAGAAGGGCAAGGGGAGAGAAGCCAGGTGGGGGAATGGTCTGCCAACTTACCAGTGAAATTTATTTCTTCAGCATGTGAACTTGAATGCTCAGCACTTCAAGCACAAACTTGAGCACTCAGCAGAGAAAAGAAAAAAACCCGTTTGATTGCTTTGATGTCATCAACAATACAGGGGTGACATAGCTTCCAGCAGAAAGATGTCTCTTCCTATAATACTGACTCTGATGTCTTGCTTCCTATGTAACTGATTATCCCGGACTGCTTGTGTTTGCTAATGACTTCAGGAGTCTGTTGAGAAGGAAGATCAGCACTGTACAAACTAAAAATGAAAGCACCATGTGGCAATATTAACACAGAAATGAAACATTTCTTCATGACTGTTTTAAAAAAGACCAATTACAGTGGAAAAATGCCAATTTCCAGGGAGAAGGAAGTGCAGGATTAGAACAAAAACAGGCAAAGTCAGGGAACCGTTTACATGTTCAGTACTTCAGCTTTATCAAAGAACTAACAAATTACTGATTTCTTTTTTTTTTTTAATGCCACCAGGCAGTTTTCTAATACCACATTTTATTCAACTGTCCTCCTTTAACACAGCAAAGGATGGGCAGATTGGTACAGTACATTCAGCTTCTATGCCAGTCCTCTGTCCTAAAGACAAAATGGTATACTGATACATGTACATATACATATGTTAACTTGATTTTTACTTTTTGTCTTTGGGATGAAGAAACTAATCAGCCCAAGACGCTTTCCTTTGTCTCTCCTTTTACTTACACTTTTGATAAATTCTCCACTTCTTTGGGACATAGATGGTTTAGCACTATCACAATGTAAATGACACAATCATAGCAATGTATCATAATTTTGTTAAGTTTAAGAGAACTTTTGATTTAAAAAATATTCTTAGTGGCATAGTCCTATAAAACTGAATAGAAACATTTGAAAGTCAGCAACACTATGTCCTTAAGGTCTTTTCTGACACTATTAGCTTGAAGCTTTTGAAAATGTTTTATGCTGTTAATGCATGACCAGTACAGTAGGCATGTGTATGAGACTTCCAAACAACGTAAAGTACATCCAGATTATCATTGAACTTCCCATGTAACCTGAATATATGCACAATATGAGTCTTGGAGCTACTGACTGAGGTTGAGAGTTAAGAAAAAAAAATCAGTCTTAACCATGTCAATATATAAACTTGCTTCAGGAGTCAGGTCTTGAAATATATTTATTTTCATTGAAAGCATTATGCTAATTGTGCCAAAGATCTCATTCTTACTGCTCTGATGGCTGACATCTGCATTTGAGTCCATTTCTCTTTTCAAAGAACAATACCTTGTTTTGTGTCCTTGTACCAGAAAGCCTTGTCAACTCATTGCTAGAAGAAATGAGCATCATAAAGATATGTTAATCAAATCTGAGTAATAAAGTCTGATCTAAGCGGCAAACTCAAAACTTGCCCAGCCAAGCGGCCTGATTTAGCTTTGAAAGGAGCCCTGCTCTGAGCAGTAGGCTGTACAAAATTACCTCCAAGGATTTTTCCATGGCTATTTGAAATCCAGTTAATGACATAATATTCTGTGCTTACTCTTTCTATTTCTTTCAAACATGCATCTTACTAATGCAGTAAGTCTAGCAGAATGAACATATACACAATTTATGTGGTTGGATTAAACTTCATATATATGTAATTTCTGCTTTCTCTCTCCTTTAGAACCACATGTTTAATGCAAAATCTTACAACTAACAAAGAAGTAAACATCCTTATGGTACACATCTGTAGTTTAGGAATGGTACTCCCCAGTTCAATGGCCCTACTGAGACTCTCCCAAACCAAATTGTCATTTACTGCCCCCCTTCCCCTCATGCTTCCCACTCTGGCAGGATGGAGAGGAGAATCAGAGGCACAAAAGGTTAAAATCTGGTTGAGGTAAGAACAATTTACTGGAAACAGCAAAGAGATAAGAAAATTAACAGTTACAAAAACCACATTAATAACAAAATGTGTAAGACATAGAAATCATTTACATGGAAAGCCCACAAGGAATCCCAACCAGCCTTTCCCCACCATGCTTTCTCCCATCCAGAAATCTCAGTCTTCTTGGAAGAAAGAGTCCCTTAGCCTGCTCCTGGCAGTGATCTGAGGTGATATGGTGGTGATATGGTCTGGCCACCCCCTCTCTTGGCTGTTGCCAAAGACTAACCCTGTCCTTGGCCAAAACCAGGACAATCACCTACACTGCTTACCAGAAAAACACAGAGGCAGAAGACCAGAACAACTCACTTGAGGTCTCTGCTAAAATTTGGTTAGATCATGGCTTTGGGCATCTTTAAGTGAAATGTGCCCATACAAGTGTGCTTCTGCATATGAGTACTGCTATGCATATGCACCCATCATTCCACTAGAGCTTTACAAGCTCTGGTTTATATTTGCAATAGCCCCATGACTTGGTACAAGTGGGAAAGCTGAGGCATAGAAGAGATTTGCCTTAGATGAAGCAGGAAACAAATAGCAGAATGAGGGCAACACACTTTCCCCTTCCTTACCACATGAGCTGTTTAATAGCCTTTCATGCATACCTAATCTGAAGGCAGCTGTGACTCCTTACAAAGCACAGGACTATACTGTCTATACTTCTAAGGTCCATGAAGCTTAAACAATCAAACATGATGGACCAGCACACAGAAACTCCAGAGTGCCAAGGAATCCCGTGACAATTCCTCTTCATAGCTAACTGTGTCAGCTTGCGTACTTAAGATAAATTGCTGAGCAAGGCATTTTCTTCTGTGCCAGGCTGAGGATTTCTCTGAGTTTTGTTTCCTCTCTCCAACGAACTGGGCTCTTTTTCAGTACATTTCTCTGTGTACTGCTTCTAAAAGCAAACAGTAAGTTCCTAGCAAATCAAGCTACAAATTTGCCAAGATGAAAAGACATTGATTCCATTTCCTCCCTATTTGTAACAAACACAAAGAAACAAAATTAAATCATTAGTAATGTATATACTCTACTACTGCCAGGTAATGGCCCTTTTAATCCTTATAATTTTAAGAGCTGATCTGTACCTAGCTGGTCTTCTGGATTTTCATTTATAGTCAAACTTGAAAATGGTATTTAATGCAGCTTATAAATTAACAGCTTGTACTGAGAATGATTCCCTGCAAGAAGAATTAATATGGCAGCTTGTCCTTTGACTTAAACTGATTCTATGCCCTCATCTTCAAGGTATTGCCCCACTTTTATTATTAATTGCTGAAAATCTTAAATAACATAGGATGTCCTTCTGCCTGATTATCAGACCTTGATCCTTTGTTTCAACAGATGGATGAGGCATTGTACGCTGCCCTCAGAAGAGGACTGGAGACTTCATAAGACCCAGACTTCCTGGCAGGGACTCCTTCAAGGAGCACATAGGGATGTTGCTGCAGGCCTAATGGAGGCCTCCCAGACTTTGTCTGCTCTTTTGGGTGCCCTACATTTTGCAACGTGAGCAGTGGGGCTTCTGCATCTCTTACTTTTGTTTCTGGATTTACCCATGTGATTGCTTCTGATTGTTATGAATTTGGACCAGATTCCTTCCTGTGAACTATGGCTAACACTAAAGACCTCATTTTACAGCATCAAGAGTCTTCTCAAAAACAAGGAAAAGAGGAAGTGCAGGCAAAGGGGAAGCTGGCACAGATCTAAGCACACCAGAGATACTGGAATAGTCTCTGGTGATGATCGAGCTTCTCACAGCAGACCTCTAGCTCAGCCCTGTCTCTTGAGGCAGATAGTGAAGCTTCACTTCTTCCCTACAGGCCAACAGGCTCTGGAGATAACTGATTTACATAACTTGTGATTATTTCAATTCTTCACTGATTCATTAATGTGATTGTTAGGCTCCTAATGACCAGGCTGGCTGCATGACTTCCTTCTATTCTGAGGTAATTTAAAGGCAGTTTCATTTTCTCTGTTGCCCCTACAGTACCATGTAAAAAACTGCCACTTAGTGTTAAATTAACTAACTGCTACTGAAGTGTCAGATGAAAAGAACAAAATGAATGTCAGGTCTAATTATCAAAGCTATATGTCACAGCCACTTGCAGAGGCCTACTCTAGAGTGGATCCTTTTAAGTGCTGAACACTGAAAGAAAGCATTGGGGTAGCTCCTAATGACAGTCATGTCTGTTATGCTAATACAGGGAGCACTAAACAGCCTTCTGATAGAGATTCTTGATGGTCAGCAAGGGACACTTATGCCATATCATGTATTGGGACCATCCACTGCTTGCCTGTGACATTCAAATTACAAAGACAGCTAACAAAACATTAGTCCTCAGCAGTCAGAGGGTATTTGCATCTGAAACATAAGATGGTGAAAAATGACTTTTTTGAGTGGTTTTTCTCTCAGATGGATGCACTACATCAAATACTGAAATGCAGTCCTCATGACACCATTTGAATTATGCTCTCTGTAAGCAAGCAGTTTTACAACTTTTCTTTCTCTGCATTCACTTACATAAAGTAAACTAGCAGAGGAGGCTGCCAGAAACACAAAGGGCTATGAAGAAATAGCTCTTTATATGCTACAATCTGCCAGCTACCCACTTCTGTCCAAGCAATTCTTCAGACTCTATTTCTGAGACAAGATATAGGTATGCTACAATTACAAAATCACCAGGCTTTACCTGGCACCAAGAATTTGATAATGTGTGCGGATCACAACCAAAAACTTACACATAAATTCAACAGACACCATCCACCCTCTGCCCCTAAATCACTTCCACTTATTCCTTCACCAAAAAAAAAAGTGGGGGGGAAAAGAGGCAGTGAGTTGAATGCTGTCTAATTAAAGAATAATCAGTAAAACCTTCTAGTAAAACCAGAATGACCAAGTTGCTCCTGTATGAATACAGCACATGTAACTTAAATTTTGTACTGAGGCTTCATTAAGGATCATTATTTGTAGAAAGTTAATAGGATGAATCTTTTTTACCACTAGAAGCACCAGCCAAAAAGTTAGAAACTAACAGCATTTCTAACTTAGACAGCAGCAGCCACAATACACTATGGAATTATAATCTAACTTTTAAGAAAGTTAGATTTAAATGCATATATGAGCTCTCATATATTTAAGGGTCCAAAAAAGGAACAAGCTGTCTAAACCGAACCACACTTCTCAGCTGCACACCTCCACAAAAGGGACATTAGAACATGCAGCACTATTTCTAGATGATTGTGGCATTGACTGTATTCAATGATCACTCTTTTGAAAATACTTTCACTGGAAAGAAACAAGTATTCTGAATGTTAAGTTAATCTTTTTACATTGCTATCCACCTATCAGCTTCAAGTATATGCACTGACATTATAAAACATTCCGATGTATTTTGAAGTTTGACTCTAGGAAAGGATCTAGGAAAGGATCTTCATAGGAAGGAGGGAAAAAATTACCTTAAAACTGTCTAGTTTTTCTACAAAGGACATTGCACAGCAAAAATCCATTTCTGTGAAATGTATTTTTCACAATTATTTGTTTTGATTTAATGCTTAGTGTTTCCTATCTTCAAGCAATTTATGACATAGCAGAGTATTTTAGTGAAGTTAGCCTTCAGTTACATGTTTAGGTTCTTGGGGTGGGGGGAAGTTTCATGTATGATATGAAGCATTTTCCCCTGCTTGACAGCAGTGTGGAAGTGTCCCAACAAGGGCTGTGCAAGGAGATAAGACAATCATTCTTTCCACAGGCAGTCTTTATTTTAGATGTTTAACAGCCTGGATATTCAGCAGCCTGATTGCACAGCCTGTCTGCCCCTCCCCTGCTCTGAAGAATTTTTCATCAATATGGGCAAATATCAAAGCTCTTTCTCTTTTCAGGAGAAAAGCAAAAACCAGCAAGCAAGGAATGTATTAAGTTGGCTTCCACAGAGCAGACAGACCTCTCCAAACACCTTCTTCCAGTAAGTGACAACACCAACCACTGTTGTGGGGCAGCTCAAAGAAGGAACATGGGCACATTTCTTCCCAGACATGCTGTGCCATACCTACAGAAAGTACTGGCAGACCTCCACTTATATCCAGGTTGTGAAATGAAGAGAGCTTCTGCAATTGAATCCTTTTTACTTTATCTGAGGACTCTCACACTGTTTCTTCCAGCCTAAGTTTTTGTTTTTATACTTCTCTTATCTACCAAAATTCAACACTTACATAAAAATAGATAAATACATCTTTGCTGTTTTAGGAAAGATCTGATTGGAAAAAAGGTATGTCCATTAAAAATGTAGGCAAATACAAGTTGGGTTGGAAAAGGCATATTGTAGCTAGCTGTAGAGGAACAAGGTGCAGAAGGGGAAGAAAATCACACGCACAGCATCAATTCCTTTAATGTTAATTTCTCTCTGAGCAATAATGTAAAATATTTACAGTGCTATAAAAACAAAGGCAGATCAAAGAGGAGGCAGAAAATAAAGTGGGGGCAGAGGAAGTATGTCAAGAGAAATCTGCATGTTCACAAGATTCAAATTTAGCTTTGCACTCACACTGGCCAGCAGACACTGAACAGAAATAGGCAGTATTTAGAACTAGAGGGTTTGTTTATTTTTCTGGGAAGCAAAAACTATACCATTACCTTGATACTACCTCAATAACAAACTACAGTCATATTTTTGTTTCTATAAGTAGAAAATTCTTCAGGAGGAATATAAAACCAACCTAACAATGAAATCTGACCAAAGAGGTTATTAATGTCCCATTGTTCTGGGATACCATGAGACTGCAGCTGAGGAGCTGAGACTGGGATGCTGACTGAGAATTCCTTCAGTGGACACCAGCACAGCCACAGGGTGCTGCTGTAGGAGTACTCAGTATGGCTATACCACCTTCACTAGATGCCAAAGGAGTCATAAGACAAGGAGTAAAACAGAGTAAAACACTTGCAGATGGCAGGGGAAAAAAACTGTTAAAAAAGAGGAAGGTATTTGTCAATGCAAGCTGGATCTCTTTTTACAGAAGGAATCTCTGACCACTATCCAAGCCTGCTGTGGAAGTAAACAATGATTTCATAACACAAAAATGAAGAGGGGCAGGAAAGAATAAACCTAGTGAGACTAAAAACCAAACAACATTTGCAAATAAGTACAAGCCATCTTGTATCATCTCCTGCTACTGCCTTATACTCCCCACTCCTCCCTCCTGCTATATGAAGCCATACACATTTTATTTGGTAAAGTGTAAAGTCCCCTCTAGACTATAGGAATAAATTTTGTTTCTCAAGGCACTATACTTTGTTCAGCACATTGGAGTAAAGTCAGAAAACAAATTCTTAAGAGTCCAGTGTCTGTAAAAATTACCTCAGGTTCCTAAAATAGGCTTGAGTTGCTACATCAGATAAATATTAACCTCAGAAAGAAATGTCTTTATTGGTCATACAGGTCTCTCATACCATTTGGTATGATACTGGTAAGAGCAATGAACTTAATCAAAAAAAGTAGAGCTGTCTGTACAAAGACTGGGAAGGCAGAGCATTTTGCCTGTAAGTAGCTGTCATGTGAATTTATAATTAACCATCTGACTGAGAATTATGTTTTGTTTTATAACTTCAGAGTATCCAGAGTTACGAGTTTAACTGAAAAAGCTGAATTCTACCCCATAACTAATGAACCTCACATATTACGCAGCTATGAAAGGCACTTTATCCCAAAAGGTACTTGGTAAAATAGATACAGTATTGCTAGCCAGAAACTATAGAGGCCCCTTACATCCTAATCTTTGCAAGATAATTTTGTCCACATGAGTTCCAGATATCCTAAATGCCTGGAGTCAAGAGTTGCCAGAGATAGTTGGTTAGAAGCTTCAACTCCCCGAAGAGTTGTGAACTTGCTAGAAACAGCTTATTTTAAACCTGCACAAGTTGGCAGCTGTCCTCATCTGTTAATAAAGGAGTCCACAATACAAGAAGACAATTAAGAGAACAGACCCCAGCTGTAGCTGCAATGAGAACAGGCATTAGAAGCAAGCCTAGGAACTGATCCAAGTTCTGACTTGATGATTTTTTTGTTACTATTTTAGAGACAAGATTGATTGAGAATGATTTAATATGTCATCACTAAAGTGTAACCAAGAGATTATTGCTTCTTCCAAATTATGTCTTAGCCTTGAAATTGCATCCCCCCCCACCATAAGCAATTTTTTTCTTACCTTGAAGGGGGAAGGATTAGCAACAGCCAAGCAGCACCTCATACTACAAAAGTTATGGGGAGTAACTGCCAATAGCCTGACACTGCAAGGACCTCACACTCACCTGGCAGAGGTGAGCTCTGACCTGTCTCCATCTTGCGTGTCTGCCAGTGCTGCCTCTCAAAATATTGCAGCAGTAGTTGTGTCATTTTAGCATGTGTCAGTCCTAACTTAGGAGATCAGCTGGGCTTCTCTGACAGGAGACCCACACTGTCCATTACTCTGTGCAGACTATTACTCTCAAGAACAAACATGTTACCCAGCAAGTGTCTTAGCTGCCTAGAATGCTGCTGAAATAATTGAAGAAATACTTCATGATCTGGCTGGCAGTGGTAGTGCAGCCTACTAAAGCTTTCAACTTAGGAGATATGTCATTTTACTTCAGTGCTAACATAATAATCAAGAACAATACTTTAACTGCTTGACTCATTTTATTTTTATCCCCTTGGCTGCATTTGAGTTTTACAGTGGTTTCTTAAAGATCATTCATTCTTGTAGACCTCTAAGAGGTAACAGACAAGACTGAAGCAATCGTACATATAAAATTACTTATGTTTACAAATTTTTGGCAATCATAATAACCCGTTTTATCCTATTGCCATTGCCCCAATCATTGAAAAAGAGTGTACAATAATTTACATCTGAAGTATTTCAAAGTGCTTGATAGTGATTTTCCAATAATTATTTACAAGTGGCCTATAGACATATGTACAGGTGTTACAAGTTGTGGCTGGAATATGGCTTTCTATGGAAAGTGCTTTATATTTGGTCAGTGATGTTACTGACTAACCAACCCAAGGGTTACTGATAAAACTGTAACCACTAACAGCTGAATTGTTGTGGACAGGTATTTACAGAGTTGTTAAGCTGTAGAAAATAACTATTTACACAAGTGTTCCATAAATACAGAAAGTATCTTCTTTCTTCCAAGAATGGAGGAAGTCCTTCAGCCACAAACCTGGTTACTATCCCCAAAGAGTGTAAGACACAAGTAAACTGAAAGTGATTGCTGATCCAGTGCTCACGCCATATCATCATCTGTGCTGACAACAGATATCTGTAAAAAAGTAAGTACAGGTTGCTACAGTTGCACTAGTAAAAGACAAAGCAACACACATAATTGCTAATTCTGCAGGCTAGTGACCACATTCAGCACAGATTACCCCATCCTAGGTACAGACACTAGTTACCTACCAGAACTTTAACCTTAATTATAGGGTAAAGTTGTCAGTTGATTCAGCCCAATAGTGCCTGCAGCCAGCAGCTTTCAAAAGCAGAGACCTCTCCTAAATTCAATTCAGGTATCATTTGGCAGCCTTTCTACTCCAATTATTAACCTGGAGTCTCAGACATAATAGGTTTACTTACTGCAGGGTAGGTGTGTCCTACTGAACCACTGTGTCTTCCAATATCAATTGTGAGGTCCTCTTCTGTGGTTTTTAGGTAAACTGGATTATCAAAATTCATGCTTTTCATGTTCTTGTGCTGCCAGTTACGCCACATGAAGTAGCCAGCTGCTGCAGCCATCATCAGCAATACTGTGAGGAAATAAAGAGATTGCAAACATGGAATAGAGTCAGGTCAAGCTCCTAAGAGTGGCTTGTCCCACCACAACATGGGGTCCAAAAGGCTAGTAAATGCTCTACTCACCAGCAGGAAGAATGATCCAAGCTGCTGATGTTCTTCCAGCTGCAGTTACTTCAGAGGTTGTACCACTAGTGTTGAATGCTGCATGAGAATTTGACGCAGTGAGCTTGCGTACTGACAGGCTGGCAGATTGTCAATATGCAAGTATTTCCCAAACCCAGAAGCTCCTAATTGATTAGCCTCTCTGCTAGAGCAGCCTAACATGCTTCATCCTGTATTAGTTGGAAGCTTTCTTTATTGCTTGCCTTTTCTGAGCACTCCTGGTATTTCATGGAACCTACAGATTCCACAGTCCTATGTGAACTAAATCTGTTTAACACGTGCTCCAGCTGCTACACTACACAAGTGATCTGGCCTGTGTTCTCTACTTGCATGCAAAGGAAAAAGCTTCCACGTGGGCTAGTTAGTCAGTTTGCATTTAATTTCTCTAATGTTTAGCAGTGTGAGTTATTGGGACCAGTACCTCCAGGAACTAGTCCAACAGTTGGAGATTTTTCTGTTGTGCTGGTATCTTTAGCCTCAGTGTAAGCCACAGTTGTTCCAGTACCTGAAACTAATTATAGATCAAGAACTAATTATAGATCAGTTAATCCTGAAGTTCTGCAATGGCTTTGCTATGAGAGCCATGGTAGTGAAGGTTCAGCAGATGGCAAAAATGATCATGCAGGTTGTTAGCTTCACTGGGAACACTGACATTAACTATTTCACTAGCACACCCTCAGCAGAGAGTTCTTGATGAAAAGTAGTTCCAAGAACAAGGCCAGGCAGTAATCAGGAATGAATTACAGGCATTTAAAGTCACAACAGACACAAGCCATCCCACCCCTCACATAAGGTTTTCTGTGTAAGATTTTAGTTTTACAAGTTTAGTGGTTAGGTACAACCTTTGATACCCATAGCAACCTTTTAGAGCAGCCAAGGGAGGCCAGCATCCTTGCATTTAGCATTCTGTGGCAGCCAGAATCAATATGCAATACAGTCAGTGGCACCTTGGAGTTTCTAGTTCCATTCCAAGGACAAAACAAGCCTGCTGCATAGTCAGTAGTGACAACTCTAGTACAGCAGCATGCTCATCTGGACTGAAAGGGAGGTACAAGCTTCCTCAGTCAGCAATATTAGCCAACCACCTTTTGATCTGTGTATTTATAGGTACAGCCATGTTAGTTTATACCCCTGCTTTGTAAGAGGTTGAGTATGTTTTGTCCTTGTGCTTGCTGTCTGCAGAAAGCCATGGAGGTGCAAAATCTTGTTGCAAATGATGATGATGATGCAGCAGCAAAGCATGGACTTTGAACAGCACCTGCAGACTCTAAGGGCCATATTAAAGCATAAGGACCTCCCCTCCAGGATTAATTGCATCAGATTAATTTTAGCAAAGCTGTAGCCTATAGCACTGTATTTCCTTCCCCCTAACAGTTCAATACTCTCATACTCCTTTTCCCCATTCACCCTGGGAATGATCTCAGTTGTGTTACAATACCTGTACATCTCAGACCATCCTCCTGCAAGAAGTACCCAGCAGGACATGCACAGGTGTACTTTGGAGAATGTTCATTTATCTGAGGAGCAGGCAGGCACAGGTAGCTACAGCCTCCATTTGCCATTTGCTCTTCACACCAGTTCCTACCTGTTGGTACAGCAATTCAGGAGTGAACAAGAGTGAGCCTTCATGCTTCAGGTGTGCAGCAGAAGTATTTGCTCAGTAATTGTTTTAGAAGAATTACATGTCTCAGCTGGTTATAGATTTATAACTGCCCTACCCAAGAAAGAGCAATTGCAACTAGACCTCTCAACCCCCATGGGACTGCCTATATTAGAAGCTCCAAGCGCAGGAGTAGGAATAGGTAGCTGTACAGTGAAGGGATACCATTTGCCACCATCCAGGCAGAGCAGGCTACTTACAAGTATGCACTGACTTAACTATAAACTGTATTGAAATTACCTGAAGGCTGAACGAGTTCATGATACACAATGATGTCCTGTGCATCATTGAGGTTGTTCACAAGGGTAACCAAATCAGTTCCAGTAAATTTGTTGGCACCATAGACTGCCTCATTCTCTCCATCAATCCAGTACACACGGTCCTAGAAGACAATGTCATTGCATCCCATTACCTCCATGATGCTATCAGCCCCACACCAGCAAGAAGAGCATCTTTGACAATGACTATAGAAAGTCGTTCTTACCTCAAAAATGGTTAGAGCAAGAGGATGAGGAAGGAACATATGTGACTTCAGCACCATTCTACGATCCTGGCCATTCAAGTCCACACTTGACAGCATGTGTAGTTTGGAATCAAGCCAGTACAGGCGGCTTTTTACAAGATCTAGGAGGGGGAAAACACCAATACATTTTGTGTCCACATGGAGGAAACCTCCAAAGCTTGCTGCAAGAATTGAAACACGCACAGGTTTGAGAATGGTGGCAGTGTTGCCCTAGTTTCTTACCACTCCAGCATACAGAGGGCTGCTGCAGTGATGCCTATGGGCCTGTGCCTCAACTATAATATACAGCAGTTCAGGAAAAGTTACTATCTCAGTATCTGAGAAGTGTTGATGCCTGATGCAGTGTCTTCAGGCATACTGAAGCTTCCCCTTTCTCAGAAGCTGAAAATACTTCTCTGAAGAATAACCTTGGTTTTGTAGCAAAAAAATTGCTTAAGCTCCAGAATACCTCTGGCAGAGACAAGTTCAACATACCTAGAGCAATTCCATTAGGCCATTGGATTTCTGTTGTCACAAGCTGCTGTCTGTCAAATCCATTCATTCCTGCTTTTTCAATTTTTGCTGGCTCACCCCAGTCTGACCAGTACATAAAGCTGTGAAGCAGAATTTATGTTGTATGATGCACTATAGTACTGTGTAGTATCACTCTTTATTATGACCAATAACTAACAAAGGCTACCTAAGCCAGTTATCAGAACATGTAGTTGGTAGGTGCACTCTTTTAAAAGAACCTGGACAAATACTCACCCAGAGATAGGATCTACAGCAATAGAAGCTGGTTCTCTCAGCTCAGAGAGAAACAAAACCTTTCTTTTTGTGCCATCCAGGCTAGCCACTGAAATGGTCTTTGCAGTTGAGTCTGACCAGTAGATGTTCTTATAGACCCAGTCAACAGCAATTCCTGCAGGGCTGTGTATGTTGTCCAGGATTCTGATGTGTGTTCCAACCTTATCACGGGTATCAATAGAGGCACTGGAAGACAAGAATTACTTGCTTTCAACCACTTCCACTGCAGATACAATCCCTTGGCGCACCTCAGCAAATACTGCACAAGATTTCAGGCAGAAGATGTATGTGGGACTTTCCACAGAGTGCCCTTTGTACAAATGTAGCAGCAGTTACTAGGAAGTGCAACAGACATACACACTGGTATCTGTGCGAACTTGCATCAACTGTACTTTGTCTTTAGGACAGCTGGAATCTAGTTTTCATTACCAGAGACTAGAGAAATAGCCTGGGTAAAACTATGGGATGGTTTAGGGAAGTACACTAGGTTCAGAAGCTAAGCCCATTTACCTGAAGATTGCTTTCTGGCTGAAGTCTGCCCAGTAAAGCTTTTGCTCAGCAATATCAGCATCTAGAGCTATAGAGTTTCTTAGCTGCTCTACAAGCTGAATGTATTCCTTTCTCTCAAGGCCAATCTTCCTTATGTCCCGGCGGTTGGTGAAAATTAGACTTGGTTCTTTCCCTGTGAAAAGAGTTTGGTATCTGTACTTCTAGATACTCAGTCACATACTTTTCTTTTACAAAAAGTTTTAATATGATGTTTAATATGATGACATATCATATTTAGTATTTGACATTCCACACTTGCTAACAGATGCTGAAAGAGCTCTTGGCTGTACCATACCTCATCCTTTTCTCCCTCCACAACTTGATGGGGAGGATCCTCCTGCCCAGGGAGCAGACACAAGCAGTTTATGTCAGGCAGCTCTAAGTACTGTATCATGGCATCATTTGAAGTGCTACTTGTGATCAGTAACACCATAATAGCTAGTGTGAAAATCACAGTAGTATAAACAGTGCATCACTTGCTGATTCATTTTAAAGTGGGGATATGAAAGTCACGTCAACACTCACCAACTGCCTTGCACACACCAGTAGCAAGATCCATCTGATAGCCACGGCTACATTCACATTTGTAGCCCCCTTTCAGGTTGATACAGATCTGACTACATATACCAGGGTTCTGACATTCATCAATATCTGTAAAAACAAAAATTTAATTTATGCTCACCTCCAATATCACCAGTAGAGTCCATGTTAAACTACTAGATACATACCTCCACAGGTTCTCCTGTCCAGAAGCTCAAACCCAGCTGGACAGTCACATTCATAGCCAATAATGAGATCTCTGCAGATATGAGAGCATCCACCGTTGTTCACCAGACATTCATTGATGTCTAGAAGAAAGAATTGGCCACTTCTGAGAAGGCATTCTTGTTTAGTTTTATAGTCTTAGCCACGGAGCACTTTTCCAGGTACACATCCACTTTCTAACAATGCCTGTCACATCTGATAAACTGTTCTGGCACTCAAAGTCATATACAAGAGAACCCTCTCAAATGCACATTCACTCAGCTACCAGCACTTTCTCTGTGTTACAAGCAGGCAGCAATAAAGATTGAGGTTCCTGAAGTTTCAGTGTCTCTAATGCAATCAAGTGCTTTCCTGACTACAAAGAAATCATCCTATCAGCCAGTTTGGCTATGATAAAACTAGCCTATTAACTAGGTTGGTCTCAGTCATAAATTTGCCACCAAGAAGGGCCAATGGGCATTTCAGCTGACATCTGACAACTCAGAGGCTATATCTAAGCATATCTATTAATCAGCATTGTGCAAGGAGTTTATTTACTTACTACACTCCTTTAGGGGCTCATCACTCCAGTCCTTGCAGTCTCTCTGCTGGTTACACACTTTATTGATATCTATGCATTCTCCACTTCTGCACTTGAATTTGCCAGGTCCAGAGCACTGAATAACTGACATAATGAAGACTGTGAGGGTGACTACCAGCTTCAACAGATATTCTGCAAAGACTTTATTCTTGCTCAGTTCCACACTTACCATTGTTACAATTTGCTTCATCTGTGCCATCCAGACAATCTCTCACACCATTGCACTGCCTAGTCCCATGGATGCAGTTCCCATCTTCACATCTGAACTGGTCTGGTCTGCAGGTCCGAGAAGCTGAGGACACATACATTACAGACTTTTACTCCTGAGGTTTACTGAAGCAAAGGAAATAAAAGAGGAGTCAACCAGTACCTTCTAGAGAAGGACCAAGTGAACTTACGGCAGTTGATTTCATCACTTCCATCCTTGCAGTCAGGATCTCCATCACAGCGCCACTTTTTGTGGATACATTCACCTGAGCCACACTGCACCTCACTGGCAGAGCACTTCACAGAAGGTGCAGGCTGGCGGCCACATTGCTCTAGAGACTCATCTGAGTGGTCAGAGCAGTCAGCATCATCATCACACACCCAGCTGAGGGGAATGCAAGTCGAGCTCTTGCACTGGAACTCATGAACTCCACAGGTAGGAGGTGCACACTCCAGCTCATCACTACCATCACTGCAGTCATCTTGACCATTGCAGACAAAGCTCTTGGAAATACATTGCCCACTGCTGCACGTGAAGTCTGCTGGACTACAAGTCACATTGCCTGGGGTAATGGGAGTAAGACAGATTAGTACATTGTCACAAGAAGGCTGACTTTTGCATGAAGATATTTTGTTTTGCAGTTGCTAGCTGATGCAAGATCAGCATCCTGTATAAGGCAATAGGGAAGCATAAATGACCACCTACAGGACACTTGAGTTCCACAGACCATCCTCATTGCCTCTGGACATGGTAAGTGATAGGCATCAGATTTGAACTACTGAGTGAAAATAACCTTCTGAAGTAGCTAGGCTGTCCTGCCCTTCAGATTGTAAGTCTTTCAGAAAACAGGGTCTAACCCTGTGAACCAAAGACAGAAGGTAAAAGAAATGCTAACTCAAGAGTACAGACTAAGATTAAGGTAGCCTGATGGTCAGCATGTACTGTAATTTGAAATTAAAGTGTTTTGTGCTGGTCCCCAGGACAGCAGTGCCCCATTTGCTTGGACCAGCAGGGATAACAGACCAAGATCTTGCCTGAGTTGATCCCGTGGTTAAGCACACCCATGCAATTTATGCCAGTACAAATTATGCTGGTTTAATAGCCATGTAGCTAATAGCTCAGTGTGCCTAGGCTCATAGTTTTATCAGCTTCATTAGAAACACTGTCTGTAGATTTACTTGCAGATTAAGGCATTAGTTTGTTGAGTAAGATGGCAACTCCACAGACACATAGCAAAATTCTGGAGATCTGTGTCTCGTTAGGCCATCCACGTAAGGTGGTTCTGATGGAAGCCAGCCCTGTGGCTTTGGTTACAGCAAGTATGTCTCAGGACACCTCAGAAAACTCATATGTATGCAAATTCTTTTGAATAAGCCAGGAATGCTGGCTCAAGTGCTGCAATGGCAGCTTTACTTGCATACCAGCCTGAAGTTCCCTCCCCCTGGCCCCAGCCACCCAAACATCAGAAATCCAGCTCCACAGATATTTCAGGATAGGACTATAAGGTAGATTAGCTATGCTCTTTGCTAAAAGTTGCTACTACACTTTTAGGAGACAATTTGTTAATGTAAGCAGCAATTTCAGGAACTCTCCAGAAAACAAGTTCTGACAGTTGGCTTGCCAAGTGACTAAACATACCTATGGCTACTGCCAAAATTAGCAGAGAAAAAAAGACACGCATTAAAAAGCTTACATTATTGTAGCTCTTAATTTAGCAGGATAGAGGATTGCTACAAAAAGTTTGATTTAAGTAGCTGCAAAACAAGATTAATGTAGGAAAGATATTGATACTATCAAAAATTTATCTTCCCAGATGTACTGCCCAGGTAGCTCCTTTCCAGACAAGTCAATTTCAAACAGAGTTATGCAACCACTATTTCTCTCCTTACCACAATTCTGTTCATCTTCTTCACTGTCACAGTCTTTTTCACCATCACATTTCCAGGACACTGGGATACACTGAGTTGACTGAGGACCACAGCTGATTTCATTTACCCGGCATGTTCTCGTGTCTATTGAAAAGAAGTTTTAGTTCAATCTAGGAGCCACTGATCTTGGGTATCAGCATTTGTGCTGAAAATTGAGACTGAAAAGCTTCAGGTCTGGACAAAGTTGCAATTATTTAGATGCCAACATCTGTATAAATTGATGGAAAAGGCTATACTATTCTGTAATGTTCAGTTAAAAAAGATGTTTCTAATTCATAAGAGATTAATATTTTAAGGGTACCTTTGTAGTGGTAGCTTTGTGGCTGCATGCTGATTACACTGTAGCAGCTTGAGCTACAACAAGTAGTAGTGGGAATGAGTAATGCCAAAGTGCACTAGGACTTGAGCTGAAATATTCCCCACTGTGGATCCTACTGACACAGGAAAATGACACTTTCTGGATCTATATTGCTTGATGAGTTATGATGCTTCAGACCAGAGTGTTTGTTAATCCTGAGACCTCACAGTCAAGCCTCTGCATTACTGCTTCCCACACCCAACAGGTAGTCAGATACCCAGTCCCTACATTAGCTCTGTAGTACTGGGGCTGCACTTGCAAAGCAGCTGCCTTGGAGAAGAGCAATCACTTGGTGGACAAGCCACAGTGACAGGCCTATCATGTTCTCCTTGCTGCTTCTGACTGTGAGGAAAACCTGGTACTTGCTATCTCTTACCAGTGCAAGTGCAAGAGTGCCCACTCAGTTCTGCATCTTTTTAAGCAGTGAAAAGTCTCCTCAAGACCCTGACAAGGCCAAGCACTTAGGAAGGTGCTCCCTGAGACAAGTTCATCCCTGCTTCAGGAGGAGAGCCAGACTGCAAGCAGGCAGGAAGTCAAAATGCCCCTTCTCAGAGTCCTGGCTACACCACCATGCCAGGTTCACTTACGGCACAGTTCGGAACTCTCATCAGACCCATCCTCACAGTCGGGATCCCCATCACACTGCCATCTGTTAGGCACACATTGACCACTGAGGCACACAAAGTCAGATTCAGCACACGTCTTCTTCACTGCAAGGGAGAAAAAGACACTTGTTTAGGTACCAGAGCTTAGCTTATTTATTACTAACAGGGATCAGCTTTGTTGCCCTAGAAAGTTATTCAATGTCCTTGGTTTGTGGATGCCTGGTGTTGCCCCCCACCAACCTAGTAAACAGTGCTGTCAACCACTTCCTACAGAGTAGGAAGCAGTCAAATATTTCTCTGTATACAGAGAAACACTTATATTCATCTAATCAGGCACTGAAGGACCACTATTGCTAAGGAGACTAAGCCGGTTAGTTTATATTAGCTGCTGCTTTGAACAGACCTAAGTTAAAATAAGGTCTGTTGATGTTAATATTTAGGTTTTGAACTCTGAGTTTATAGTCAAGGCATCTGATTTGTCATTACAGAAGCATGGTACTATGTAACTCTAGGGTAATAGTTTAGGTCTGCCTGAGGAGACTGGCAGTTCAACCACACCAGTGATGGATATAGAGTATGCTTTGCCTGGTCTCCAAGCAAATCTAGTCATCTATCTTGGCTTCTATGCCTGCTTAAGGCAAGGGGTGGCAGCCAAAGCTAGACTTAATGTTTACAGGAGACACAGCAGAATCACTTTCACATATAAAACAGGGCTTTTAGCCATGAACTAGCCAACAGCAGAGTGCTAATAGGAAACATTTTCTATTATGTACTCAAGAAACAACTGAGAACAGGCTTATATTCTGTTCCTGTCAGTCATCACTCTCGTAAGTGAAGAATTTTGGTCACAAGCTTTGTCTCAGTTGCCAATTTCAGGAGAGTTAGATAACACTCAGGAAAATTCAATTGCCTCAGATGGGTACAAGGAATCAATAGTGGTTATTCTAAGAAATTTGTCCTTGTGTTCTGACTGCCTGAAATGCTGGGCAGGAAAGTATCTCTCCAGCTATCTACTGTTAAGTCCCCACTTCCAACTAGCAAGTACTACTACAGAGGTATTATTTTGATTACCTACCACAAGCACTCTCATCACTGCCATCTGAACAGTCTTCATCACCATCACATTTCCAGATTTGAGGAATACAGCGTCCATTACCACATGCAAACTGGGATTCTTCACATTTTGCTCTTGCACCTTCAATGAAAAAAGGAACCTACACCTCAATACTGTTAAGCAATACCTTCTTGCTTTCCCCACTGATCAAGAAGCCACCCAGCCTAATCAAGAGCATAACATCAACACAAACCCAGATCTGAGCTCCAAATTTCTGCAATCACCTTATTCAATCATGAAAGTAAAGCCAAAAGCTTTCCTTCATAGTACAAGAGCAGAGTTTAAGCATCATAGTCGTCACCTGCCAAAGAGCAGCAAACAGCCTCAGTGTTATTCTCACTCAGTTTTCCTCTTCAAGGCAGGGTCAAGCTTACAAAAATGTGCGCCTACAATTACTTTTGCTGCCTTGCACCTAGCATCACATTCTCAAAACTCTTCAAACTTTAAGCAAACTGGGTTTAAATTTTATTAATGTCAAGCCAGATTAGCATTTCAATGCTCTGCTGCTAACACATTACAGCAGAATCCCCAAGACATCTGTAAAGGTAGCTTAGATAACTGCTTTGTAGCTGAGCAAGTTTTCATCCTTTATGTTATCCCTCAAAAAGTGGCATCCAGAGACATTCCTTGGTATACATCAAAAGAAGTGTGATGCTAAAAAAGCAAGGTAATTAATCACTTCCTTCTGGAATGAAGTCCATTGTCTCACAACTGGTAAGTCTTGGTTTGCTAGTATGTTTGAGTAAGGTACTGCTTTCTGCAAGATCCTTAGAGTGCATTTTCCAGTGTATCTTCAGCTCTACAACTGTATGACCCCATCCCTCAAGGGAATGTGCTTTATCTTGGAAGCCCTGTTATAACTGTCAGTAAAAGCAGAAGCCTGCATCTTCAGCAGCTAAGCCAGAGCTGTTCCACTTAATGCACGCAGGCAAGTGTGTAAGATTGTGCATCAGTATTGGCTGCACATGCCCAGAGCATGATGCAAGACTCTCAATCCTTCTTGCCTTATTGCATCATTTAGTGAGAGTGCTTTGTCCTGGCATTCAAAGGGCATCAAATTTTAGTAGAGTATTATTTGCTATTTTTATGTCCTCTCAGTATGACATGCAAAATGCAAGACAGTTTCCAAGCAAAGGAAGGTACTCAGCCATTTTACTTTATATTGGCTAGCCATCAGGCATGAGGTACTCACAAATGCTGGACAGTACAAGCAAGAACAGGATCAATTCTATCTGCTGAATGTCTCATGTAAATCCATGAACAAGGATGTGAAAAAGCACCTTACTGAGTTCTGCTAATGTTTTAGTAGCCTTACTGGGGGAGTAACCCAGTTGTAAGAATAAAGTCAACAACTTTTTTTATGGGAACTGTGTTCAAAAAGTACCAAAAATCAGAACATCAGCTCTTGTGTATACTGTTTCCATTCCCCTGTTTCCTTTTCTGGTTGGGAATTACACCAGCATGTGCTTTCTAATAGCGTGGCTTTGTAAAGCTACTACTACTACTTGGTCATGAGCTGCCAGTCAATTAGCTTGCCTTGTGCTAGACAGCACACCCAGCCACCTAAGAGTGGGAGTAGATGCCACAATCAGAACCTGTTGTAAGCCGGATACCTTGTTGTCCAGCAACCTCTAAAAGAAGGTTAGAGTTGTGGGCCCTGGTGACATATTTCAGGTTTTAATGTACTATTGCATGAAATAAAATATGCAACAACTGACTCCTGCTAGTTTCAGGACTTTCTCATCCAGGCGTTTAGAGTGAGAACAGTCAACCTTTCCCAAAATAGCATACAGAGATATTAGACTAAGCCTGCCACTAAGGAGATCCCAAAATAACTCCATGGCCCTTAGTTACCCTGTTTCAAGCTAGAACAACCAGAAAAGGCTTGCTAAGGCTGACTAGTACATTGTGACTTACAAATGTAACACCATTTTGATCAAATGCTACAGGGAAGCTACACACAAGGCTAACAGAAACCAGAGCTGAGCTTGGAGTAACAGCTGTAACTTTACAATTACAATCCTAACAACAAACCGTTCCAAGAATATATCATTGCTTCTGCAGCTGATACCAAGTGAAATGTCAGAGCAACTACTTTTAGCCCACAAACAAGTAAAAAAATCGACAAGACCTAACACCTACACAGGTGCACAAAGGTAGAGGTCAGCATCTGCTACTGCTCCTGAAGATGTCTGTCAGACTCTAACAGCCACTTGAAATGAGCTCCAGCTAAGATGGTTAGTTACAGCCAGTAACTCTGATCCCCTGTCCTACAACAAGCACCATTCTACAATGCCAGGTAACCAATTTAGTTAGATACTACCAGTCTAATCCACTGTTACTTGAAGCAATGGAGTCACCTCAGCTGCAGCTTCGGTCACCAGACACCTAATGATTTTGGATCAGCATCAATCAGCCACTAATGTAAAGCTTCTCTTTATGTGCTCATCTTACAGTAGAAGCACCTTCACACATTTTCTCTTCATTGGAATACATCTTAGGCTGAAAAATGTTGAGAACCAGTAACATCAGGGCCTGTGATTGCTAACACATTATTTTACTGTTCACCAGATAACTATTTAGTAGAAGCTGGCTAATAAGCAGCAATGGGTGTAGGGTGAAGGAGCACAGTTACGCCGACTACCCAAGTTAAACTACCTTTCTCCATATCTCTGCTATCACTGTTAGCCTCAGCCCCTTAAGCAAGTTGCCAGATTACTTGTCTGGGCAGCTTCAAACATGTGACACTTGTGTACTGTCATCTGACACCAAGTCCCAGAAAAGCTTCCAACCCTGATTGGGAAACCTTGTGAGAGCTCATATAGGAACTAGCTTAGACTTTTCCCAGACCCTGGCAACTACAACTAGTAGCAGAAGAGAGCTGATGGGGCCACTAACTCAAACTGAAAGAACAATCAGAATAACTTGGTTAGCTAGCCTACTAATTACCATCACTGTGCATCTCTTGTAATGACTTCTGAGCGCAGTGAAGCAGCACTTTCAGTGGCAGCCAGCTTGGTCTTTCATTCTACAGCTATTTAACCATGTCTGTTGTGACCAGGCATGTGAGCAACCTACACGACTGGAAGACAAGAGGTGACTAGGCAGACATTTCTCCTCCCTCTCTTTGTATGAGTACCGGATACAACAACATGCTGGCAGGGCTCTACCCAACATACCTGGTGTCTGAAACATCGCACGCTGTTACAGGAAACACCACCAGGATCAGACACTTAGGCCTACTTTAGGACAATAGTCAGGAGATTTAAGAGCAATACGACAATCCAGACTTCCAACTGCCCACCTCCTACCTAGGAGAGCAGGCTGAAGCTCAGCTCCTCAGGGAAGAAAGGAGTCAGCCAAATGATTACTATCTCCAGTTAAGAGTAAAATATTCTTAAACGACCATCCAACTGGCTCATTGTGCAGGACCCCTGCCAATATGGGCAACAGCTTCCACGCCGGGAGGCAGCCCGGGAGCTGGCCACGAGCAGCGCTACTGGCGAGCGCCCAGCCGCGGGAGCAGGGACCCGGCGCCGGCAGGACCCAGCCTTGCCACCAGGTGGAGACCCCTCACGGTGGTTACCCCGGACCCTGAACTAGAGCCATGCCAACACCGCTGGATAACACAAAGCCTAACGTGCACCGCAGTTTGACAGCACCTTTAACGCCGCGAGCTGCCCAACGCTCCTCTTTCGCCCTCCACAATAGAGCCCCAATCCTCCCCGACCCTCTCGCGTTGGCCTCAGCCCCTCAGACCCTCCTCCTTAGTATCGATCAGGAAGGCGGGCCCCTCCCGCAGCGAGCGGGGGGCTCCCGGGGCTCGGTCCCCCCTCACCGCTCCCGCCGCCCGGGGCGCCGGGGGGAAGGCGGCGCCTCGCCCGGCACGGGGGGCGGCGGGGCGGCAGCGCCCCCCTGTTCACCCGGGCCCGCCCCGCTCTCCCCGGAGCAGCGGGCAGGCAGTCCGAAAGAGCGGGAGAAAATAACGAGAGCGAGGCAAAAGTAAAGGGCGGTGGGAGACGGAATCGCCGCGGGGGCAGCGGAATGAGCCGCCCCGGCGGTGCGGGCCCCAGCCCACTCCCCCGGCCCCGCACTCACCATCGGCGGCGGCGCGCAGGCAGCCAAGGGCGAGCAGCAGCAGCAGCGCCCAGCAGCGCGGGACCCCCCTCCGCGCCGCGCCGCGCCTACCGGCCGAGGCGCTCGGCTCTCCACGCTGCCGGTCCAGCCGCATCGCCGCGCCGGGGACGGGGTGCGCGGGCAGGCAGGCGCTGCGGGCGGGGAGCCGAGGAGCAGAGGCGGCAGCCGGAGACATGCACAGGGGAGGCCGTCCCCGCGGCGCTCTTATAGCAGCCGCCCGGCCGCCCTGCGCGCCCGCTAGTGACTCACGGCGCCGCGCCGGGCCCCGGTTGGCTCGCCAGCACCGCCCGCCCCCGCTGCCTCCTCCACGGCACCTGCTGCCTCCGCGGCGCGCCCGCGCACCGCTCGGCGCGGCTCGGCGGGGCACGGGCGGCGCGGTGAGCGGCGCTGCGGCGGCGCGGAGCGGTGAGGTGCTGCGGGCTGAGCCCCCACGCCCCCCCGCCCGGCCCTCCTTCCGCAGGGTGGGGACGGGCACGGTGCGCCCCTGCTGCCAGACCCTGCACCGGGGCGGCGGAGCGCGGCAGTCCCGGCGGGAGAGGGTCGGGAGGCGCGGCGGCAGCGGCGGCTTTGTTTCCCCGCGTCTCCCCAGCGCCGCTGCCGCCCGCCGCGGGGAGGGGGGATGCGGCTCCCCCGGTCCGGGCGTGCCGAAACCCGCGCTGCGCCCGGGCTGCCTCCGAAGAAGCTTTTCTTCTACGCGGTGCTCCCCGCCCCATGCGCACATGCTCGCGTGTTTGTGCGGTTTTCCCCTCCCTCTGTAGCGGAACTTGATTTACAACGAAGCAGGCGCGGTTGTAGAGGAAGAAAAGCACTACTTCTGCTTAATCCGATCGAAGGAACCTAGTTAATCAGTAATTTTACAAAACGATATGTCAAAATCGTGTAATTACAAGCTTGACCTTTTATTTAAGGAGGAGAATTGGTAGTTTTATGCCATGTTTGTAGCGTTTTATACGTCCAATTACGTCTCGGTGAAATATACGTAGAAAAGAAGGGCTGGTAAAATGCAAAGTTGCATTTGTACGCGGCACCGTCAGAATTTGAAATTGTGCTTTCTAAAATACTCTGATTTTTTAAAAAACGTATTTTTATAGACCTGCTAGTTCATGGTGGTACTGTGTGCTGTGCTTTTAATACTGTTGTGCAGATACAAACCTCAGCAAGCAGCTCCATCCAAAAATTATGGAAAAGCTGATTGCCGTTTCTTCCCTTGGAAATGAAGTCTTGATTTATTAGCCTAATACTTTAAGTTTTCTCCAGTAACATGAATGATTCCTCCAGTGAAGCGAGCATCTTTGATTTCCCATGTTTCCTCAATGTCATAACATATTTCTTTGTATGTTATTTGCAGAGTGAAGCTCTTTTTGGTTCACATCTGGTTGTATCATGACTACACTAAAGAGAAACCATACTACTGCATGAATAACTTTGGAGTTGATTATCTCTTGCAGTTCATGTAATGAATGACTTCACATGCCATCCAAATGGGCAAATAGCTGGTGTATCAGAGACTTTAAAAGATTTTAAAAAGTCAAGATTTGTTTTAGTGTAACTGAAATACATCTAGGGATTATATTTCTCATTTGTATGTGTAAATATGAAGAGAGCAGTTCCTAGTGTTTGCCTTCCTACAGCTCTTCCACTTCATGGCCTCAGGGGCAAAGACTGCTTTCCCAGCCTGCCTGGTATGTGGCATTAGATGCTACATCCTTCTTGCAAACATATGCTGCTTCAAGCAAGAAAAATCTTTTGTGTACACGGGGGTTGACTGGGGTCCTCAAGAAGGCGGCTTAGTGTAAGTAGTATGTTGAAAATAATTCCCCTTGCAGATCTACAGCATAACACACTGCCTTCAGTGCTCACTGCTGCATGGTCTGCTGTGCTTTGAGCTGAACAGCATTTTCATAAAGGTCCTGCTGTCATTACAGAAATATTTTATAAGCCATATCCTGATATGCAATGCACAAGAAGACTCTAGTCATGGAGAAATGCAAAGCTGGACATACCTTGGTGTATCCTGGTAGCTGATAGCCTTCCTGGTTTGTCTGTAGAAGATACAGGTTTACTGGAGGGAGAAAAATTATTCTTTGTGCCCTGCATTATGTCTGCTCAATAATCATCTGCACCTGGCTTTGTGATGGGGGTCCAACTTTCTGTCTGGGATTTACCTAGCTCTTCACACACCTCAGGGTTTGGACTCCAAAGCAGAACTTGGTACAAAGTAATTTTTATGATTTCAGCTATATTAAAGTGCTTGAGTAAGTTAGCATATGAATCTTACAATCCACAGGTTTTGGTGGCATCTCCATAAAGGGATCTCAGACAGAAAAGTTTTCTCCATCCTTAACACCATCCTTACAGGAACTCTGTTCAGGAAAGGGGCAGGAATCAGGATGCTATGAGATGGTCTGCAAGATGGGTACCATCTGCACCGAGGTTTCATGCTTTTGCAGCGGCTATATTCTTTCAAAGGCTTGCTTCATGTGGGAATGGAAGGTATCTTGGGGGGTCTGCAGTGTGTATAATGAATACAGAGTCATTTGTTCATACAAGGATACAAGCCAGAATATATCTGTACGGGATAATAGAATAAAACTGTGGATTTCTGTCAGTTAAAAATACCCACATGGAAGAATAACAGTCCTGCTGTGCTAGTGATAATGTAGGAGCAAAGCACCCAGGATGGTCTAAGGTTTAGGAAGGGTGCTGAACTTTGTAAGGAATATGAGCTGGCTCTTGTCATTGTAACTCCTTTATTCATTTTGTTGGGGAAAATGCATTAACATTTGTTTGTTTCCATTAGTGACCTGCAGTCTTTGTTTTTTGCAATACGTGTTTGAGTTAAACTTCTTCAGATCTGGGGAAGTCAGGAAGCTGCAGACAGCACATGGATAAGAAAGTGCACAACTTCAGTACAGAGTGGGAGTGTGTAGAGAAACCTGGCATTGCCACCTCAGTTAAGCAAGTTCCCATAGTCACGTGGTATATGGTATTGAATATTATGCATAATTGTTTTATTAGTGCTAATTACTTTTAGCAAATCTCCAAGTCTCCACCCTGTTTTCTGACTGTAACTGGTTAATATTCTTGAATATGAGATGTTCCCTTGAAAAAGATGTAAAGTACTGCCAAGAAGCCAAGCAAACCGCTTAGGCATTTCCTTCACCTTAAAATACAACGCAACAAGAAAAGGCATCATATTACCTGTCCTTTTGGGAATTGTGGCAGATATGGGCTCCCTGAGACTTCACAACATCAATTCACTGGTTAACACATTTGGACTTACAAAAAATGGATAAGTGGTCCCATCCTTTGGTTTGGATCCTTTGGGATAATTAATTTACTCGTTGGTTCTAGAGTGTAAAGTCAGCTTACAAGAAAAAATAAAGAACAAAAAGGACCTTCTGGAGTACACGTAACATGAACTCAGTGTGTTTTGTTCCTTTCTCTTATTGCCTTAAACACCATATAGCCTCCATTTCTAAATGAATTCCTGAAGCACTGGGATTATTCATTCAGTCTCAGGTCTTAAATCAGTGGGACTTTTGTCTTCGGCTCCTTTGATGAAGGACATGAAGCGAGGATGTGTCTACAATATTCAGCCTAATCTAATAAAGAAAAGGAAAGCCTTATGGGTAGAAAAAGCGGCAGCTATGTATGATGGGATAACACCCTGCCTTAGGATCAGTTGCAAAATATTTTCATCATTGTGTGCTGGCATTAAAGACATTAACTGCTTTTCAGATTGCATGCCTGAACTTACAGTAAATGAAGGAGGTGTGTTCATGCCTGTATTTTGGACGTGCAGAGCCAGGATCTATATTACTGACTTCAGAGGAGTTGTACAGAGGATGAGAGAGAGAGAATGCATCCTTTGGGAATAATTTAAAATAGGTATGTGCATGAATCCTGATTCATGTGATTGTGTGTCTGTATCTGAGGGATAAATTGGCCTATTTCTTCTTTTTTAAAGTCTTCTCTGCAAACTGTGAAGGTTTATACGCTGGTTAAAAAGTCCTGCTCCTGTCCATGTTCTGTGTTCTGTCTGCAGCTTTACACAAAAAGAAGGGGAACAAAGAAACACATACACAACTTTCCAGTCAAAATGCACCATTCCTGTGTTCTTCAAGATATCTAGGAGTGAATCAGGACTCATAGAAAAGTCCTGTTTACCCACCATCATAATCTGAGCTGTGAAAAGAAGGCAGAACTTAAGTTTCACTGGTGATTTTAATCCGCTTTTAAAATTTTTTTTCAATCATTAGTGATGCAAGAAATGTATAGTTCATCTCTGAAGAAGCCTAGAAAATAGTTATTTCTTTTGGTTGTATTCTTCACAATGGCAAAAAAAAAAAAAAAAAGAATACAATTCCCAATATCAACACCAATTGGAATTTGCTGCTGATTTCTGTGAGGGCAGGATTTCCTTCTCTGTGCTACAAACTGGTTAGTTTTCTTTGTATAGTCACTTATTAATGGAACTCCCCTGTTTGTGAGCATGTATTTTTATTAGTGCTACAGCACTAGAAGTCTTCATAATAGCTATGTCATGTTAGGAATGGAACCTTGGAAGCTTTTAATTTGTTTTCAAAACACAAGTTTGCATTTCATTGGTGGTACTGTGCAGTGTGTAAGCCTGGAAATGAGAGAATTGTAAGTCATGCTTTGGAACCAAAATTTCCATTATCCTGTTTGTTTGTTTGTTTGTTTGTTTCAGTAATATGTGATAAAACTTTAGTTGTGAAAAAAGAGCTTCAGTTTCTGTCAGATGTGACATAGGATGTAGCTTCAGAATATACCCTTACCAATTTCGCAGCTGTGCACTTTTTATACTTATCTTTAGAACTGAGAAACTCTTTAGAATATCATGCCCTGATGTGACACCAATTCTGTATGCTTAGCAATAAACCAAATAAAACTTGATCTTGCTGATATTGCAAGATTTATTATACATAAGCCGGAGTATATTCTGATCAGATTTTCCAGTGAGAAAACCTGCTAGGATGAAGATGTATTAAAATTCCACTGGAAGTGCATGTTTGTAAAGTTTTGCAGTGGAAAATGAGGAACTTGAAGTTTGATTTTCTTTAATGTTTCTCTAAATATGTTCAGGTTTGTGGAAGTCCACATGCATTCACATGGTAAATCTGACATTTGTGTTCAAAAAAACTCTTATAGTGGAGAAGGATAATAGTACTTGTTTTCTTCTTTACTAGGGATAAAAAATGATATGGCGTATGTTAGAAATAAGAAATGTGATTAATTAAGTGGGTTAAAACTTCTGATTGTAGTGTTGTGCCTGTAGAGCATAGAAAATAGAAGGTGGAGCAAGGACATTACTGGCAAACTTGGAGTGGACCATGATGTTCTTTGGGTATTTTTGGGTGCATTTAGATTTGGAGGATAATGTGGAAACAGAATAAAGTGTATTATCCTTATAAAGTGTAATGTAGAAATCCCGGAATATGTTCTTGCTTCCCACAAAAGGTAACAAGTCATGCAGAGCACCTGTGTGTACCTCTATGTAAGAATGAGCAGCAGAGGACCATGCTCACTTGGGAAATTCTCACTGTTCTGTGCAGATAGACTTGCTGATCTAAAAAAGAACAAACTAAGGACATGGTGAGAGAACTGCCTGGGCTCATCTGTTATTTGGACTTAACAATGTATTGTGTTTTTCATGTCCCATAATTCTTGCAAAAAGGATTTGTTGTTACACTCTGCATTGCCTACTCACATTTTAAATGCAGATATCATTTTTCATCACTAAGGGTGTTGTAAACTCTTGCCATTTTCATTCATTAGCCCTTCCTCTTCCCCATATGTTTAAGTTTCACAGTGTTTTTTTACACATTCTTGTTAGGGAAGAGGTGTAATATTTGACAGGCAAGTGGTCAAGCTTGTCTCTGCTGCAGGTGGTGTTTGGCAAGAAGTGGTAGACAGATTTATAAACTAAAGGAAATGCAATATAACAGCACTCCCTTACATTTTAACTTACATTGTATTGATCAGTTCTGATGACTTTGCATCTATCTGCAAGATACTATTGTTCTGCATACTGAAATATTGTTAGATTTTGCTTACAAGGAAATTGCTTCTGTGAAATTAAATGATGCCATGAAATACAGGTTCTGAATCTATTTCAGTAGCATAATGTGTATAATAAAATGTGTCTGCCTGTAGCAGTACGTAGACTCCAACTTCAAGTCTGCATGTTGAAAATCAGCTTTCTTAGGCCTGGGTCCTCTTAGGGCATACCCAGATAGGATGGATATATTCTGTCCTTTTAAGGTCAGTTGTTTCCTTCTTACAACTGATTTCAAAGGGAAAATGAGTGTTTCTTGATTATTTTTTGCTTACAATGAGACGTTTACTGTAAACCTTATGAAGAGTACCCTGATGTCTTGTTTCTGTGTTACTGAGTTTCCTTTTAATTTTATTCTGTTAGTTTTGTTCCTGTTGCTTCTGAGACTGAGATTTGTGTTCAGTGACTGTGCCTGACATTCTTCCCTGTCCCTTCTTGCTCTCTCTTTTCCAAGCTAAACTAGCCAAACTCTTTTAAGCTCTTCACTGTTGAGAGACCATTAATCTAACCATTGTGATTGAGATCATTAGGCCCTCTCTCAGCTTGAATCCCCCTATCTTGGGTTTGACTGAACAGAAAGGTAGGTGTTGCTCCAGGGCTCAAAGAGCTCCACAGGAGGACTTTTTCAAGTTTTCTATGCTGACATTAAGCTGACACTGATAATTTTCCTTGCTGGAAGTATCTTGATTGATATCCTGTGCTCTCCCTCTGGCTGTATCAGATGGTGTCATGGTCTCTGGTGTACATATCCACCTACCCTAAGTACTTATCTTGAGGAGCAAGTGTACCTTTATAATCAAAGGGGAGAAATGGACATTTCTGCGTGGCCATTCAGAGACCTTGATACAACTTCTATTATTTAGTTTATCTGTTGGTTGTCTGTTAAAGTGAGCTGTCAAGCTTCATGTCCTTAATTTTGTTAACCTCCTTTTTAATTTCTAGCTTATTGGTGACAATATTTAAGATTGGTGATGAACCTATTTGATAGGTCCCATGGTTGATCACCTCTTAGTAAACTCCTTTAAGTTTTCTTTTCACCTATACTTCTCATATACCCTTCAAGCTATATATGTTACCCCATCTGGCAACTCTTGTACAAATTGCCAGCATTTGCTGCTTAACTAATAGTTTCCCATGTTAATTTCATTTACATTCTTTACTGAGCAAAATGTCGACTTGATCTAGCTAATTAGTTGAAAAATTCACATGGCTTGTTGAAAGAAAGAGTGAAGTTAGCTAGGTACAGTCAAATTCCAGTAAATCCCAATTGCTTTCTCCCATTTTCCAAGCACACATGAAGTTTATGAAGTTTTCTATTATGTATTTGTTCTGAAACTTAGTATATTATTGAAGTTGAGACTGTAGGTGCCTGGCTGAGCAGTTGGAGAAACTCTTCCCATTGTCCTCCTTAAATATAAACCGTGTTCATTTTTTCTTCCAAAGCATGTCTTAGGATAGGGACTGTCTTTGCCACCGCAAGATCTTTGGGTCTTTGCTCCACTTGTACTGTTCCCTTTTTTTCCTTTAACCATCCTACACTTGACAGCATTGTCATTGTTCTGTTGAAAAGTGAATCAAGTATTAATTTAGTTACAGATCTATACTTAGAGGATCTTTGATCTTAATATCATATTCAATATGTGTGCAATGGACTTTCTTTTTTAAAATTATTAATACATTTAATGATCATTTGAAGGAATTGCAAATTCTTGAACTCTCTAGTTCTCTCAGGTTTTTAAAATTTGATCTTTTACAATAAACAGTTAATTTGATTTAAAGTAAGTTGGCTGGTGATCATTCAAATGATATTTTACCAGCTCTGATGTGGAAAACTTAATAGAAAAAAACTCCTCAACTACAGTAGTGTTGGGTTATTGTCTACCTGGTGAAGGTACACCATCATTCATGTGCTGAAGTAGCCAGAGCTGACAGCAATCAGTATGTGTTTTTCTGCATATGGAAAGTTCAAGTAAAAATACAAAATCCTGACATATCTTTCTGCCGTGTAACACTGTAGAGCTGTGCCTGCCATCCTGTCTGGTAGCCCGTATAAGACTCCAGCTGTATCCCCTTAGAATCTGTCTGTTCCAGACTGATTTGGATCTTTTTTCCCTGAAGTCTGTCACATCATTAGTATGCAAAACTACTATACTGTCGTAACCTTATTTCATTTTACCGAAATTCTTTAAAATAGAGGTAAGTATCTTTTCAAAGCTGTGTTTTTGTCATGGTTGCAATTTTATTATGTCTCTGTTATTCCTTGGAGATCCATTTTATCATGATCTCTGCAGGTAGTTTCAGTCCATACAGCATAGCATCTCCTGTTACAAGAATATAAATCTTATTTGCATATAACAGGTGATTCTTTAGGCTTTTCAACTGCAGTTATCTTCCCTGTTTTTTTTCTAAGAATATTGCTGTGAAGATACTGAACAGCACCCCAGGCTATCTAGATTCAGTTTATGACTTGGCTTTGTAGAAATCTTTTTCAAATGTTCTTGTGCAGATCAGTTTTTTGATGTCTCTGCCCAGTAAAATGAAGGAAAAAATGTCCCCATGTGTCATAAGGTACTTCCAGGGGGTATATTTATCAGTGCTTGGCCAGGGCTCAAGTAACTTAGTAGTAAATACAGCACAAGTAGTGACTGGATGGTTCAGTCTGTGGAACAGCAGTTAATACATTGCCAGATTTTTTTTTCTTGGAAAATGAAAGCTGAGAAAAATTTCAAAATACAACAACCATTTTGTAGAATAAATGCTATCTGTGCCTTTCCCAATAGTTGTTATTATTATTGTTGTTGTTATTATTATTATTATTATTATTATTATTATTATTATTATTATTATTATTATTGGAGCTCTTGGCTTATTTTCAGGTAAATACACACCACTATTCAAATTTTAAATTTATATTGATATATGTAAAAGGAAATAACTGTCACCTAGAGAAAAGGTTTTGTTAATAATTTCTATTATGAGATCCTGCTTTCAGAGTGATGTTCTCATCACAGTTTATTAGTTTAACAGAAATTGCTTGCTCTTGTATTTTTTATGATACAGTTGAAGGAAACTGCTGTGTTTTGGGCATTCATTCTGAGAATTCTCAGAGCTCTGCTTCTACACTCCGAGTCTGGGACATGTGATTTGCCATTTGAAAAGGAGGTTGCCTGTGCTTTTTGAGTCTCATTGTCACATAAAACATACTACCTTTTCTCAAGTAATAGTATTAAAATAATGAGTCTCTGGTTCATATAGCTGTGATTTTCTTACAGTTAGAATGGTGAATTCACCCAAGACCCCATATCATAACAATTATTAAAAACAGAGATGATACAAATCCAGTAATGGATGATGACAGAAAAGTAAGACTGCAGAAAAAGACACTGAAAGAGCTGTGTTAAGTGAAGGACTCGGGAGATTTACAGTTACAGACTATAAATAATTGCAGAGATAATAGTATAAATGAAAGAAGGGAATTACCCGCATTCTCAGAAGAAGGAAAGACGAGGTGCAATGGCCTGAAGCTGAAACAAGAAAATCTCAAGTCATAAGAGAATGTTTCTTTCAATGAGAGTAATTGTGCAGTGAACTAGAGGGCAGTGCAGTGGCACTGCAGATGGGTTACTGAGGCCGTGAGCATTCCTGCAAAGTGGAGCTGGACAGATTAGGTGACGTAGATGAGCTTCTCCAGCTGCTAGTTATTTCAAGAGCTTACAAAAGTCAATCTGTTTCTCTACATCATCTTCATAAATCCTTCTACAGCTGGCAGTCACGTTGGGCCAATGGGTTATCATACTGAAATGCCTCTTGGCAGTCAGGATCATGAACCCCAGTGGCTTCAGTGAGATAAGGGTCTACCTTGTCTCATTTTCTATTGAAATTAAGTGTGTCTTCTGCTCTGGTTTTCCCAGCAGGCCTCATCTTTCTCTCACTGTTGCTTACTCACTAAGTAAGTTCTCATTGTCATCTTCATTGTCATGTTCAAGTGCACTGCAGTGCTGATCTATTGTGTAAACATCAGCAAAAGCATGCAAGAAAGGTCCAGTGTGACCCTAATCTGTTCCTTCTTCCTGTGTTTCTTACTCCATTTGTTGCTGTGCTAGTGACACCATCTATTTCTGACTAATTCCAGCAGATGAATATATCAGTGTGGCTTATCTAGGCTTTACTTGGGTTATCTGGAGGAAAAAAAAAAAAAAAGAGAGAGAGAGAGAGAGTCAAGGTCTACTTGCATTTGGCTTGGATGTAGCAGAAGCCCTTATGGTGTTAATACATTCCAGAGAAAAACACAAAAGAAATCTTGGGAAAATTCCTGATCCCTGAAAGTTCCTCTCCTGTTATGAATTAGAAATTCTAGGTCCTCATTAGTGCAAATTGCCAAGAAAAAACACCCCTGTTTTATCTTTGGTGGTTTTGTTAGGTAGTCATTCCTGTGATGGGAAAAAACAGGAAATGTCATGCACTGATCTCCAGGCTGTCCACTGGTTTCAACAACTTTTACGTGATAGTTTGCCCTTGTTCATGGTTGTTACACTGCTCTGAGGAAGTAACAAGCAATGAGACTTCCTGCTTTTAACCCGAAAGTTAGCTTAGAAATGGTGTTAGGCTCCAAATAAACAGCCCCAGCAAGAAACTACAGCCTGGGAACACAACTGTTTAACTGCAAAATGGGAATGTGACCAGGCTTGGTGCAGCGTGCTGCTTTTCAGCTGGAGCTGGAAGGCCCATCTGCAGGGTCAAGATCAGAGCAAGATTCAGCCCTTTGTCAGCAGGCTTTAAGTGGCTGCAGGATCTACTCTCTTTCAAATTTATTTTGCAGGGAGAGTGTTCTTTGGTACCTCCTGACAGGCTGTGCTCCATAGATATCAATAATTTAAGTTTTGCGACAGTTCTGTGAAGGAACTCGTGCGTGTGAGCCTGGGGGATAGCCACAGGACTGGTTCAGCAGGAAGGCAATTGCCATGTTAAGCTGCCCTGCTTGTTTATCCAATTCTTGCTGCCTCACTGCGCCATGGAGTCTTTAGCCCTGCTTTATTTATTTTCACTTCTCAGTGCAGTTACTGCCTCAGAAGTTGGTTCTGGACTAGTGATCCCCAGGAGCAGTGAATCTGATGGAGAAAGCTTTGGGTTTGAAAAAGCATAAGCACCTAAATCTTCTCAGACATCCTTAGGCTTGCCAAGCAGGGGCATCTCTATATTTCAGGGCCAACCCTCCCTGGATAGTGAAGTGCTAAATTTCTTCTGTGCCAAATGGATGACACTTTCTAAGTGAGATCTTTTTCAAGGAAATGTTGATATGAGTATTTTTCTATGCAGTTTTAGATGTGCTTTTCCCCATTAGTTCCATTTGAATACAGATCTTCAATAAGGTCAACACATACATGCTTTGTATTGGGGTACAAATTCTGTATTTGGACCTTAAATAGAAGCACCTTGCTACTCACTCTGAAAGTTAAGGACTTTTTATCTAGTCGAACTGCAGGCCTCTGGTTCAGTCAATCTGTCTGGTTTTCTGCTTTCCACCCCTATGTAACTGTAGGCCAAAAGAATTCTCAGAGCAGCATCTTGCCAAAGGCACACCTGGCAGCTGCCTGGGTATTGCTAGCTACTGTGATTTTACTATGGCTATAAATGAAGCAAGAAACTTTCTTCCCAGGCTTCAATTTTGGCTAAGGTTGTTGTATTATTTAGCTTTGCATTAGCAGCTGGGGAAGTGCTTATATGGTCGCTTAACTAATTAGTTTCACTCTTACTTTTGAAGAGTTTACTAATAGTTCAGTCAATTGCTTTAACAAAAAGCATTTGTAACGTCCATGAATTGAGATGTCTGTCAGTGTTGCAAACATGTTGGTAAGCAGCTGCATATCTGCCTGCATGAAGGTAGTATATAACATTCTGAGTGTAAGCTGGAGACAGATCATCCCAAGTGAAGAAAAAATTTCAAAAAATAAATATTTGTAAAGGTAAAGTGTAGTTGTTCCTTAGAAACCCAAAGTATAGTGATTTGAATCATCAGAGAGTTGTCTTGCCATTATGATAGAATTAACTCTTATATACTATTATTTTATAGCTGTTTTCATCATTATTAATTATTTTCAAGAATTAATACTAATCACATAATAAATAAAATCTTAACGTCTTCACTGAATTTTTTAAGGCTTCCAGTGAGACTTTTATCAGACTTGGGGGTGAGCAAAGTCTGATGTTAGTATTTGCCTTTGTAAACTTACATCTGGCTAAGTGCAGGTTGGTGGTAAGTAGTGCAAGACAGACCTATAGAAAAACTGGGCTGGAACTGCTTCTCCAAAATCATCTGATCCAACTCCTGCCTCTAGAAAAGGCTGATATTCCTAGATTGCTCCTGATGTGGGAAAAAGCACGTCTTAACATGTTTTTAAAACCTTTCAATAATGGAGACTCCAGGTCTTTTTCTGCATCATCAGATTACTGGCTCTGTAGTTTGTTATCTACAGTTTTCCACTTGACATTTAAGATGCACAAAGTCTTACAGAGAGGAAGTTAACTGTGCTAAGGATGCAGGGTTTTTATTATGTTTTGGACAAGACTGAGAGTCTGTGAGGGTATCTTTGCAAATTTAAATGACATAGTTTTATTCCTGGTTTAACAAGCCAGGTGCTAACAGCATGCCTGTCTAATGTATGAAGAAATTTTCAAGGGCACTTTAGCAGAGGTGAAAATTTCAGTTACAGCTGTTTTGTGTGCCAGAAACAGTCCTAGGATTATGCACAAATTCACCTGATTAATTGATCTGAGTGTGATTTGGTGAAAGCTCATACCAGAAGTCAAAAGGATCTGGGTTCTGTGAATAAAATGCTCAGTGTACACACTGCCAACTGGGCTACTTACTCGTAATAGTCATGACGCAGGTGGGTGATGAAATCTACCCTCTGCTAGCCAGAGGGCAGGAAGCAGAGAGCAGGATGGCAGCCAGCAGCTTGCTCCCTTTCCCATGTGCATCTTATTCCCCTTCAGCTCCGACTCTGGTGAAAGGGAATGAGCCAGGCCCCTCCCGGGCTCCTGTCCCAGCCCTCTGTTGTTTCCAAGGCAAAGTTTTCCATCACATGTACTTTTGCACTTGTGGATTGCAAAGCAGGAACAAAGTCAGGTGACATCTACCCCTGTACTAGAGGCCTCTGCAAGCTCTAAACAATTATTTTGAAGTGGCAGATTCATGTGGTAGCAGATGGAGTTCTGTACTGCAATTCCACACTGAGCCAGGCCACAGGCCAGAGCACTGGCACAGTATATAAACATCCCACTTCCCTCTCAGTCCCACCTTTTCCATTCAGCAGCTTCAACATGTTTATGCAGAAAGCTGAGTTTTCTGTCGTTGAAACATCAACATCTCAAAACTGTGTTTGCAGGGGCAATGTGGTCAAACAACATTCATGGCCAAATTCATTTCTCCCCTGTTTTCATTTCAAGAGGTAAACCTCACACTTATTTGAAAGGTCAGACTAGGTAAGTTTTTATAGAGCGTGCCTCACTAGAAAGATGCCTGAGGTTGCTGTCTTCACTGGTGTTGTCAGAAGTAAAAACTTATTTGAGCACTTGTTGTTGTAGCATTTATTATTTCTTTACACTCACATTTGTTAGATGGCTTGACATAAAAGGCATAACATTCTACTTCCACCTAGATTCCTTGATTTGAATAGTTATCAGCACCAGAATTGCACAGGAGGGCACATGTTATAAGAACAATACCTCCATTATGACCTACTAACACTGTAATCTAATTTGAGTTTAAAGAAAGACCTACATATTAAAATCTAGTACAGTAGGATAGCTGAATGCAATTTTATAATACAGAAACAATGATCTTTGACAGAAGGTCAGAGCATTTCTGTTTCAGGTATTTATGTTTCAGTGGTATTTACTTTGCCATTTTTAACTGGTACAATATTTCATTGAATTAATATTGGTCCCCTTAGATAGGCTTTATTTTATTTAATTTTTTTGCTTGTTTTCGTTGGTTTGTTTAGTTATTTAAATTTTTAAACATTTGAAAATCATGATGCTGGAAAGACTTTGTTAATGAAGGAGTAATTCCTTATTTGGAACCAAATTTGTGTCTCAAAACAGTGAGACACAAAGGAGCCTTAATTTTCTCATAATGGCCTAGATTAAGGATAATGTTGTAACTGCAGTGATCTGTCATGTCCTATATCAGAAGCTCAGAAGCCCATAGGCTCTAATGTATTTCCCATCAGGGCAGGGATGGGAGTTGGGATGCTCTGTTACCTTAGCCTTACAGGCTGAGGGAGCTGAGAGCTCAAGAGACTCAATAACCTTCCCAGTACTGTGGCAGGACCTCTGTGACAGAGCAAAGAGTTTGGGCAGCAGCAGTGAAGATCTTTTCTCTCTGAGTGGTACAGCTAGAGCCCGGTAAGAGCTGGTGCATGTTCCCATATGGATGAGGTTAGCTGCATCGCATATTAAAAACATGGCCACAAGCTATTTTTTTTTTCTGCTGCAGTATGCTGCACTGGTGTAACATGTAACAAAGTTACATTAACAGGAATTTCTTACCATCAAATGCAGCCAAACTGCAAATCTTGCGAGAATGCTTCTGTTTACATGTAAGCCCATCTCTTGCCCACCTTGGAGTTGGTGGAAATCCCTCCATTTATATAGTAGGTTCTTACTGTGCTCAGATTTCCTTCTATTCCTGTCAAAGACATCTCCTAGAGGCATATTTAAGTGAGTCAGGGTAAAGATACCTAAAGGGAGTTTATAGTATCAAGTTTAGCTTCCTTGCTTTAACTCTCACTATGAGCACTTGGAGCACTTGCACGTTCCTGGGTCACGTAGGCAGTTTGAAAACACTCCTTGCTCATTCTTATGCAAATCTGAATACTGGTCCTCGAGCCAGATCTCAGTTATGTATACAGTGTGGCAGCTGGTACCTGCTCCCATTCCCAGAGGGGAAAAATATTGATTGTGTATTTTTTGCTATTGGATTTTGGAAATCCAGGAAACTGAGCTGTTTCCTTCAGTGCAGGCAAACTGTATTCAGCCATTAACTACAGTAGCTTAATTAAATAATTTGAAAGTTTCTGCTTTCATTATGCTAGTTGGTATGCTTAAATACATATTTTTTGGTGCCAATAGAATTTTTCCACCTGTTTAATAACACATAGATAATGGTACCATTTTTAATAGAAGTTTGTTTTCATAATGTCAGACTTGTGAATCATGCTTCTTAGTTCCAGTTTAAATAAGGTATTATGAATACTGAGATGGCTGCAAGACACACAATGGCAAATAATACAGACAATTTCTAAATAAATGAAGCAACTGCTTGTGACCAATGTGGGAAATTAAATAAGACCTAATTGGCCTTTCTTAACATTAGATAGCTATTACACAGTAAAGGCACAGAATTAAATCATAAGTTAACCAGAAAAAATATCTGAATTTCTTTTTGAGATATTACATGTGTTAGTTGTACAGGTGTACTTCTCAAAGGAAATTTCAACATTCATCTAGCATGCAGATATTTGCCAGACACGCCTAAGTTGTCAAAATAGCTGCCTAACATACATGGTGTGCCTATTCCCCACTTGAAATACCACATTTTGATTTCTGCCTGGCTTGCACAATAGTAGGCCTATTTCTCCCTCCCATTTCTGTTCTGACTTTTAGATTACTTGTTCCTGCTGGAAGTACTCTCTAACATTTAATTATAGCTGCCATTTTCTGCTCAATACTTTAAACAGTCTATTATTCTTATGCATAGACAGAGAATACTCTTGCTTTCCAGTTTCTTTTTCTACACTTATTTTGTGTTCTTTTTGCAAAACCTTACATGTTTTCAGATGTATGAAGGGATCCAGCTTTGTCAGCAGGTCTTAGAGAGGAGAGAAAAACTGGGGTGGGGGACGGGAAGAATGAAAGAACTGAGTTAAGTTCCAGCTGTATTAATAAAATAATGCAAGTAGTAAAAATACTTGTTTTTCTGTCAGTGGTGGTGTGGTAAATAATTCCAGTATTCCTGCTGAAGTGTGCAGTAGGAAGTAGCTAAAACCAATGATGGCCAAGTTAGAAAACATATTAGCCTTTATTTATGTTGTGATTGAAGTAATATGAACTAAAACACACATTAACTGTATTACATGGTCATCATTTGTATAGGTTTATTGGTCTCTTTAAAAAAAAGCTCAGCTGAAGAGGACTTTCATAATGCATGGTTTCTTGAATAAAAAATATGACCACATGTTAGGTTTGTGAGACATAGCAGTTATAAACTGGAAGACACATCATGCTGCCTTGTATGTGTTGCAAAGCAATGGTAATTACAGGACTATTCCCCTAACCACATGGAAATGGGTGGTCCCTACAGCAAGGAACAGCCAAGTCTATCCTATGATTTATTGGGAGTTAACAATGCCAGAAGATGACTGGATAATGCAGAAAGTTCCCATTGTCTCAGAATGGAAGGTTAGGTGGAATACATGGCAGGTATGCTGAAATCTAGAGCAGAGGCTTTGCAGACACTGAGATCTTGTGGAGAGAAGTGGTAGCCTGCAGTCTGATGACACCATAAATATATGTCTGTGGTTGGTTGAGCTCATGCACAAATGCCCTCTGCATGGGTGCTCAGCTTCCTGGAGACCAGCCAGCTCCAGTTCAAAAGCATGTTTGTGAAGCCCAGCCCAGATCACTCAGCCTCGGCACAGAGCTTATTAGCTTGGGCGCAGTGTCACCCCAGCAAGGTCACAAGGGTTTTCAGTTCGGTGCTGGCTGGAGGCCCATTAGATTGGTGTGCCGGCAAAGGGAGCTCCTGTGTACTCTTTGTAGCTCCTTTAGCCACATCCCGTATGAGCTTATGAGGATAAGCAGTAACACAGAGGTTAGGAAAAATGAACAGAATGCTCTGGAGCTCTTTTGAACATAACTATTTTTATTAAGCAAGCTTATATATTACTTGTAGACTGGATCGCTCATATACTTTTAAAGGCCATGGAAAGGGAGGTTAAAGGCTTTTACTTTTTTTATCGATGACATGGATGAGGGTTTAGAGTCTTTCATTAGCAAATTTGCAGATGACACTAAGCTGGGAGCATGTGTCGATCTATTAGGGGGACAGAGGGCTTTGCAGAGGGACTTGGGATGGGTGGGTGGATGGGCAGAATCTAATGGGATGAAGTTCAATAAGTCCAAGTGCCGAGTCCTGCACTTTGGCCACAATAACCCCCTGCAACGTTATAGGCTGGGGATGGTGTGGCTGGACAGTGCTCAGGTGGAAAGGGACCTGGGAGTGCTGGTTGACAGCTGGCTGAACATGAGCCAGCAGTGTGCCCAGGTGGCCAAGAAGGCCAATGGCATCCTGGCCAGTATCAGGAATGGTGTGGCCAGCAGGAGCAGGGAGGTCATTCTTCCCCTGTACTCGGCACTGGTGAGGCCGCCCCTCGAGTATTGCGTCCAGTTCTGGGCCCCTCAGTTTAGGAGGGACGTTGAGATGCTTGAGCGTGTCCAGAGAAGAGCAACGAGGCTGGTGAGGGGCTTGGAACACAAGCCATATGAAGAGCGACTAAGGGAGCTGGGGTTGTTCAGCCTGGAGAAAAGGAGACTCAGAGGTGACCTTATCACTCTCTTCAGCTTCCTGAAGGGTGGCTGTGGTGAGCTGGGCGTCGGTCTCTTTCTCCGGGCAACAACAGACAGAACAAGAGGACACAGTCTCAAGCTGCGCCAAGGGAGATACAGGCTAGAATTAAGGAGGAAGTTTTTCACAGAAAGAGTGATCAAATACTGGAATCATCTACCCAGGGAGGTGGTGGAGTCACCATCCCTTGATGTGTTTAAAAAAAGACTGGATCTGGCACTTGGTGCCATGATCTAGTTGAGGTGTTAGAAGATGGGTTGGACTCGATGATCTTAAAGGTCTCTTCCAACCTAGAAATTCTGTGATTCTGTGATTCTGTGATTTAAGGCAGACTAACACACACTGAAAATGCTGCTATGCCAGCCTTGTCCTGTGCAGGACTTGAAAGAACACCTGACCTGCTGGTTGGCTTTACCCACACACAGCTCTCTGGATGCTCACTCAGCTGCAGTGTGGGCTGCCCCTGCAGATGTCACTGTGCCTGGCTTCTCCTCCCCGTGTCCTCCTGCTGCAAGCAGGAGATCTGTGCAGCCCCATGGAGAACTGCGCTGGTGGACCACCTGGCTAAACCCTAAAATCATTTATTTCCCTGTTGCTGGCATTCAGCTGAGCAGCTTCTGAGTCCCAGCCCGTCTGTGTGGCCACCAGGGTGATGGCACAGGCACAAGGGAGAAAGTGGCTGTGGGCTAGGAGAAGGGGGTGAAACCACTCATTCTGCTGCAGCCCCAATTTTCACTGCCTGAACAGCTGTCCCTGCACACTGCCTACCACTCTTGGAGTATGCCTGTATGGCTCAACATCAAATTACACCTCTCCTGAGGCACATCATAGCCCAGGTTGTTGGTGAGGATGGAACAGGGAAGCCCTATAAATATGGGCTGGCAAAAGATTTTGAGAGTATAGAAACTATAAGCAAGATTGAAGGCAACCTTTGAGATCTCCTAGCTAATGAACAATGGGAAAACAATGGTGTGGCCGAGCAGGTGATCCCCTTCTTGATGAAACAATACTCTCTCCAAGCAAGCAGGTCCAAGGGTCAGAAGCAGACCCTGCCTGCTCAGCAGGAGAGGTCTAAAGAGTAGTTTTTAGGGTTTAAAGTGTAACACAGTATGGTAATGTAGTGATTTCTATAGGCTATATGTAAATGCTATAAGATTTGTATCCTGTACTAGATTGGTTAGTGAGAATCAGAATATTCAACACAGAAGATGATTTAATCTATTGTAATGGGAACTTTGCTCCCTTGCTCTCTTTTTCCTGCTCTTCTTCGCTCTCTCTCTCTTCTCCTCTCGGCCCTGCTCTGAGCTGAGGCTGGCAGCTCCCAGCAGGGCCTTGCACCCAAGCCCTTGTAATAAACTCAAGTCCACAACCCAGCTTCAGACACCTCTCGTCTCCGTCCATCCCGACCGTGCAGGAGACCATCAACCGCTCCTACACCAGGTGTTGTGGGCGCTGCTTCTGAGTTCCAATCTGGCTTGAAGCGGAATCTAAGCTTAAGTGTCACTACAGTTTATCCTGACAATATCTGTGTGGTGTTTTTTTTGTTTTTGTTTTTCTTGGTGTTTGTGTTTCCCCTCTTGTATATATACTTAGTTTTATGAAACAGATGCGTTGGGGTTTCTTTGCCTGATGTTACTTTTTCTGAAGTCCTGAAAGCTGTATTAGGCCCATCATAGGAACTGAACTTCGAGTACATGGTATTGAGAATGAAATATTTCATAAGGAAATGAACTTGATAATTCCCAGATGTAGTAGCAGGGACAGTTTGGACTTTTTTCAGATCATCTTAAAAAAACTAAAAAGTGGAGCGTATCAGAGAATCAAGACCCGTTTTAAGATATGTCTTTTAAGACATGTTTTTGTAGAAGAGAGTAGAAGACTGGCTCATGGGAAGCAGCTCCACATTTTGCTGCTTTTGTGCGTCATCAGTGCCTTTTCTGAATGCCCTGTGCTTTGACAAATACTGATTGGTGGAAGTTGAAAATGAGGAAGTATAAAACAATTTGATTTTATTATGATGGATGATCCGTCAAAAGTAGGCACAGCCTTAATGACAAACTGTGATCGTGGTATCTTTGTTGTTGGGAAATAAAGTTTATTCTCCAGTGTAAGATAATATGCTGAACATACCACGACAGGCATTTTAGGCAGTGTGTATGGTTACTGTCACAGTTATGCTGTGGAATAGTATTTAGTTCTTCAGTAAGTATCCCTTGAGGAAGAGAGGTGAAGCAAGACTAAAATTAACATTGTTTTAAGTTACACATTTTTCTATAAATAGAATGCCTATTAAAATGAAAAAATAGAGCACCTATTAAATCTGCCATGGATTTCAGTGGGAACTGAAGTGGGTCATAGGTCTACATAGAAATTCAAAAAAGTAATGAAATGTTATGCATGGAAGTGCCTGCACCATGCCCCAGATTCTTTGTTGGGTTTTGTACTGCTCTTTTTCCACATAGATTTGAGTTCCTGCAGTGACTCTTGATCTACTAGTGTTTGTATTGATAATGTGTTTCAACAAAAAGGTATGATTAGCCTTGTGTTCTGGATATTGGCTTGTCTCTGGGAGGGACTTTTTTCAGCTCTTATTATTTATGTCTTACCCAGAAGCACAGAAGTTGCATAGTAACCAACCTCACTGACAAGAAGGTTGCATTTTATCACTGTGGCATAGTGAAAGAGACACACTTGAGTTCTGTCAAATTATGTTTACAACTTTTGAATTACCAAGATTCTTTATGTTGCCAGTGCAGTGTAGGCGTGCCAAGGAGAAATGGAGGATTTGTGCCTACACCTGCATCAGTGGAGGGGGAATGGGATTAACAGCTGACCACAATAACCAACGTACTGAATAGACAAAGAGCCAGATGTTGGTACACCCCAATACCAGATTTCCAGCATTTTTCATGGGTTACAGTCTGTTACAGACATCTTTCACAAAGTAAGAGTTGATGTCCAATTTTGTACAGTCTGGTTTTGCTGCTCACTTAGGTGACATTTATCATTGCATCTGGATCAATGAATCATCCATAAGTATTTTCTGTTGCAACCAGATGCATGGATTCTGTTTTTTGTACATACAGCCCACAAGCAAGCTAAAATGGATTAAGGGCTGAAACAGTGATGTATTCTCCACTATTTAAGAGTGTTGCATTTTAGTTAAGACTATTAGAAGTCATGAAAGCCTGTTATAAAATCTGAAAATACTCTAGCTGCTATAGAATTTTTAAAATTTACATAGTACTGGTGATTACATAGAGATGTGACTGCTGTGGTATCTTAGTTGAAAAGGGCTATTTATAAGCAAAGTAATATATGCCTAAAATTTCAGATTGCCAAAAGGCCTCAAAAGAAAAATCAGTATTTCTGACATATTGCCTAGGTTATAGTGTTGTAAACCTAAAGACAAGAGCAGCATTACATACTGCCATGAAAGTGTAAAACCATATGGCTTGGCATTGCATATCAGATCATTGATTCCAGTCATCATCATCAGTTATAATAGTTATTATATTTTTAAAATCAGCTGTTCTTGTCTGCATCTAACCAACTGTGCAACAGGACTACATCACAGAGCAAATTCCTTCTATGAGTGATCAATCCGTTTATGCCAGTAAATGAGATTTTATTGTCCCTATCTTGTTTCTTGTGTGAACAAATAGAAGTTCTCAAATTTCTTTTATCTCTACTGAATAGTGGAGACATACTGACATACTCCTACCTTGGTAGGAGAAAAATGAATAAAGCAATGTATCTTGAGTGCTGTTGTATCTAGATATGAACACAAACATATGACAAATGCCACTGGCAGAATTTTAGCAAAGGAAATTGGAAATTTTGTGAAATCTCCCACCCATATCCTGAGCTTTAGGCTATATTCAACAGAGGAGCCAAGAGTGTTACAGAACACTGAGCCTCTCATCAACCCTTGAAAACATTCATGAACACAAAAATATGAAATATTCCCTCATTCAGATTTTTCGGTTCACACAACATGTTTCCTTTGCTGCAATCAGTTTCCTGGTGATTTTTAATGACTCAGAAGTTGTGGATATTTTAGAAAAGCTCATTCACAGGCCAGTTGTACCAGACATTCTAGTTGGTTTCTCTAACCATAGAAATGTGGTAGGCTAGGTGAAAATGTAGAAAAGTAATGATGGAAACAAGTCAAAGGAAGCTCTCCTTTGTGTTTCAAGATGCCATGTGCTACCTGCTTGGCAGTGTGTAGCCTGTTATTTGACAGCTTAGCTTAATTCAACTCTGAAATCTCTTGTATGCCATTTTTCAATTCCCTGTAATTTGTAATTTTGCTAAGCTCTGACAAGTGGCATTTTGCAGAGTTCACTGCAATGTAGGTTTTCTCTTTGCCCACAGAGGATCTAGGTTGTGTTCTCATGGCAGTTACACAACTTCTGTTGATCTAGGAGCACTATCTGAATGTATTGCCTTGCAGTGTCAAGGCCTTCCCTCTAAGCCAGCCCTCCACCTCCTGAGGCCAGTGGGCTGGGAATGGGTAGGAGGCTGGGAGGAGACCACAAACTGATCTCGGGGATGTTCTATCATACCATATGGCATCATTGTTAGCAATAAAAACTGAGGGAAAACAGAATGATGCAGGGACACTTCGACTCATGGCATTTGCTGTCCCAAACAATCCTTACAGGTACCAAAGCCCTGGACATGTGCCTGGTGATGGGAAGTAAGTGAGTAAATTCCTTTTCTTGCCTTGCTTCCAGATGCAGCTTTTGCTTTTCTTACTTGACAGACTTTGTCTCAATCCCAGTGCTTTTTCAACTTCTTTTTGTCCTCTCTGCTGCAGAGGAGGGGGACTGAGAGAACAATTGGGTGGATGTCTGGCGGCCAGCTTTTGTCAGTGCACCATTGTCTTCCCTAGGACTGTACTTTAAAATGAGACCAACATGACCAATCTCAATAAACAGGTTTGGCACACTTCATTATACAACATCATATTCCTGATGTAGATTCTCAGGCATTAGGGCTACTTTTTTTCATTCAGAAAGTCATTACAAGACTAGGTTTGTTTCAAGGTAAAGCCCATCCGCATAGCCTGCATTGACAAAGAAATGTTACTTTTTCAACAGAGCGGTTTGCAAAAAGAAAATTATGGATTTGACATACATTTAAGGCCATATCATTGTTCAGACTTTCCATGGATTGTGTCTTCACAGTGATTCAAAGGCTCAGGAGTTGTTAATCCAGTTGATAATCAGGATGATTGCTCACTTCACTTCCAGCAGAAGAGATTATGTCAGTGTGAAATGCAGCTTCAGATGATATTTCCTGCAAAGGGAACTATGAAATTATTGTATTTCCTATAGGGAGCTGTGAAAGTCTATGAGAAGGGCATGGGGAATCATACAGAAGGAAAAATTAATTTGATGTGAGTAAGAATGGCTTCTGTAGTTTGTTGAAGGAAGGACAATACGTGAGAAAGTGAGGTAAAATATCGGTGAATGTTATGAATAAATGTAACTCTCCAGACAGCCCTTTGTTTGACAGAACAGTCCTGATTCTCTCAACCATATAAAATTATAATTAGTCATGTCCCAAACTCAGCACAGCTTGCTGAATAGGCTGTTTATATAAGATCCCTGTAGCAGACTTAGGAGTCGTGGCATAGGAAATGAATGCTAGCATAAAAAAATCAAACAGATTTTCCCATAAGAAGTTGTAGCACTGTTTAAGTCTTGGGGTCAAAACCAGCTGTGTAAAGATGAAAGAGTCATTTGCTGTTTCAAGCTACAGCCTGGAGAACTTCTGTAGGTGAATGCGGTGTTCATGCACACTGCACAAAAGCAATTGCATCCGCTACATGATGCAGCAGGAAATCCTAACCCCACAGAAAGCAGTGGAAGCCTTGGCATGCATTTGACAGAATCATAACTTTATTAATTTCTATGGCTAGCAGAAACTGGTGGAGCAAAGGAGTGTGATGGCTTTGAGAGCAGCCAACAGGGTATGAGTTCACACCCTTTAGCAGGGTGCCACAGACAGTGATACACAGTTTTTTGTTGTAAAAATGACAGCAAGAAGCCTCCTGCTTTAGGATGAACAGGTGGTAAGACTGTAGCTCAATGCTTGTGAGCCTCCAAATTGGAGCATGAAACCTTTGCCTGTAAAAAGCACATTCTGGAACATTTTCCCAGAGCTTATTAAGTATCAGAGCTGGATTTTTAGCTGGAAACAAACTTCTTGCTTAGAAGCATTCTTTGACATTTCTTGAGGAAATTTGCAATGAGAGCATTTAAAAACCAAAGCATTCAAGCGAGTGGCTTAACTTTTTTCCTGTCTGAATGGTAATTCAAGCATGCAAAGCCATGCTTCTGTCTACAGTCGCAAATCTTCCTGTTCTGCTGTTATAGAACACCTTACACTGGATACTGTGTGCAGCAATAGAGCTGATGTGTGTTATGATAATACAAATAGTAAATACAGGAGTAATCAGCAACACATGGGATTTTCACACGGCTTTTGCCAAGGAGTCTGTAGGAACATCACTGCAGTGCAGCAGGCCACAAAACAAGGGACAAGGGAGCAGTCAGGATGATTCTTATAATTGAAATTAACTGTATGTTGTTTCAATTAATTGTTCCAATTAGTCTCTTTTCAGTTACGCCTCTCTGTAACAGTGTCATCTGGGATGCTGTGAGAAATTGAAAATGCCCTAATGGTCAGAATGCTCATCAATTAAAGAACTTTCTAATTAGCTCCCTGAGAAGAATTTATTGTAAGAATGAAAAATTTTATAGGTGGAATGGGTGAGAAGTTGTTTTTATTACAAGGCAAATCTTCCTCTCAGCAATAAAATTATTTCTGTTGCCAAAAATAATTTTTAAAAAACCCTTAATAGAAAAGATGAGGAGTCAGCTAGTTTGTTTCTATGCACAAAGATTTGATCTTGTGAACTATCTTCCACAATAGTTTAGTAGCAAACAACACAACAGCTCTAAATCACTGTTTTAGAAAACAAAAATCTCAAATAATCATGCATATTCATACTATCAGATCTCCTTTTTATGAAATCAGATCATGAGGTACTCTTTCAGATTTTTTGTCAGTGAGATATTTCCTGACAAACAATGCTTTAAAATGGACAAGTTCTGGATCTGATTAAAATATTTTCAAATTTACATATTTTTTTAAATGGAAAACTGAAGTCTAAGATGAGTTTCAAAAGTTTATTTTCTTTTCCGCAGTTTTTATTTACACCGGAAGTTCACATAGTATGGGGAGCAGTTGCTAGTAGTTGCTTCCCCTGAGGCTGTAAATGTAAAAGGACAGAAAGCTCTGCCTTAAAGCATGGCCCGACAGATGCTTTCTGCCACAGCCTGTAACCATCTCCAAATCCAGGTGTATCATACTGCCTCGCTATGCTGAGATTCAAATAGAATTCTACGTATGGCACAGCCCACACCTTAATCCAGACCTCCAAAGCATGAACGCTAAACAAAGGCCTTAAATTTGAGAGTTTATCCACAAATTGAGGTATTTTTTACTTTGTCTAGGGTTATTCTGTGTGTAAGTACAGCTTGTGGATGATTGTACCTTCTGACTTTCAGACAGGGGGCTGCCCATGAAGCTGTGGGATTTTTTCTGCTTATTCTCCATTAGGTATGTTGAGACAGCTCTCCAGAGTTACTTAGTTGTGATGTTGCTTCAGGTCTCGTGATCCAAAGAAATTTTGTCACATAGAGGTGACAAAAATTAGGGAAATATGCTATCTTATCTGTCTGCTTTATTATGTAGTATGAACAGATGGCAAATGACACTTTCATCAGCTGCTTGCATGATCATTAAAGATATTTTAGCAACAGGACTTAATGCAGGTTCTTACTCCTGCTTTCTCATTTCTGGTCTTAGCCTAAGAGAATGACTTCACTGTAATCACCACTGATTTGTGCACTGGATTTATTTCTCTATCTCTATATGTCTATATAGGCATATATATATATTGATGCGCACACACACACACACACACACACACATATATATATATATGTATTTATACTTTAGTTAAATTATAAACCAGCTTCTATTGCAGTCTTTGCTTATGATTTCCACATCAAAAATCTGTGGTTAACCAGAATGCTGAATGAAGTGAGGTTCAAAATTTCTCAAACCTAAGCCTTGTTTATGAAAGCTTCCTGATACTTTTGGAACATCTTAGTGAAAGTAAGTTAAACACCACCTGAAAAAGTCAGTTTTTGCATCTGCCCAATTAATGATTTTTTGCCACAGCATTTAAGTGACATAAACTTTTTTTTTTCTGGGTCTTGGTACTGACAATATGATTCATTTAATAACTAACCTCTGACACTGACACAGCAGGAGCTTTAAAATCAGCTTTTCATAGATTATCTACTAAATTAAATACTTTTATAGGAGACTTCTGACATGTCTTTTTCAAACACTTGTATATTCTTATTCATTCAGTTGAAAAGAACTGAGTGGAAGAACCATAAAAGAAAAGAACCATAAAATGCTCAGAAGCTGTAATTACCTCCAGGTTGTGTCACATGGGTGAAGAGATTTTTATAACCAGCAGTGATTTACACAGATATGTACCCCTTTTGCATTTCTGACAATTTACACCACTTTGATGTGTTCTTGGAGGAGCAAGGAGGAGCATTGCATCAGAACAAAGCAGTGTTTGGCAGATGATAAACCATGGCTTCTCAAAAGCCAGTCATGCATTTCTCTGTTTACAGAGAATTCCTGGAGTGACAGTACAATGGCTCTGTCCTTAAGCAGTGTGCAAGTTCACAATGGTCTCAGCTACCAGACCATACACTCCTGCTGCCTCTTTTGTGCTGGCATTAGCAGCTACCCTGGCTGTGTTGCGAAAATGAAGCTTTTATTTTTCTAGTGGGATAAATGTTATGCAACATAATTGAGCATTCCACATTGCTTTGGTTATACTGACTGTGAACCCACAGCTGGTGGGATGGTGAGGAAAAAAAGAAGTGTCTGTCAGTACTGGGAGCTCATATTTACAGTCTCTTTCATCCTATTCTGCATGGGAAAGGATGACCAGCCAAAAGTAAGTCAATCAGAAAGGTACATAAATGGCCTTAGGTTACTAGGGCATGCTGTTACTGTCTGCTCCTTCTCTGTTTCCAACACCTTCTCCATTGAGAACATTGTGTGTTTCCTAACAGCACTTCCCAAGTGTCCTTCTTCTCCATGTTCATTCTCTGCATATTGGCTCTTCTTTTTCCTAACATCAAGCTCCTTAAATTCCTACTCTGTCTGTGTCTTCCATTTCTATCTGATTCTACTGCATATGACAGGATTATACAGACACCCTTTCCAGAGGTAAAGGAACTCCACCATTTGCTTTTGTCAGTCAGCATGCCCTGGTAAAGAGTTTTGCACTACTGGACTTCAAAAATTTTGCTGTACTGGGTTTTGCAGATGGATTAGTAGACTGTGTGGTGATAGTAATAAGAAAGATGAGGAATTACATGCTTCATTGTAATTAATTGTGGCAAAAAGTTTCAGAATGCTGTTTCTAGGTACCTTAGTATATTTATTTATATTGGGATACTTTTTTATTTTACTCTTATAAGTACTAAAATCCTCTCTTTCATATATGGAAAGGATTAAGAGCTAGAAAAAAGATGCCTCTCAAAATAAATTTGGTTTGATCTAAACTCAGAGATACTTCCATTGGGCTGTTTTGAATTAATTGAGAAGTGCCTGCAGGAACTGAACAGGACACGCCAAGCAGGATATGTTATTGTTCAAACATCCATTACTGAGATAGTAAATACCCTTTACAGACAACCCTTAGAGAACACAGCATCTTGGGACCACCAGATTAGACTAATTATGTAACTATATATGTACTCTTGAAGGCATTTTCTACAGGTTTTTTTGTGGAAGAGCTCTTGTCCAAAAGAGAAGGCACAAGTGAACTCTTTGATTATCCATTGCTTGAGTATTGTTTCACGCAATTCCAGAACATAGTGTGTGAAAAATTCGTCAAATGACTGTAATGTACTTTAGTAGCCACTAATGTCTCAGTGGGAGCCATAAGCCAAGTGCAAGAACATATTATTTAATCCATAATCTCAAGATATTCATCATTACAATGTGTCTAACTCTATGTCTAATATTGCCAGTCTCAGCTTAAAAAGAGAGGAGTTGACTTCTCCACCTCTTTTTCCAAGGCAGAACTTTCAACAAATCCCTTTCTCTTGGCTCAAACCTTGCCTATTTCACATCAGCTATTGTTGCTATTATTATTACTGCCACCATCATCATCATCACCACTACCAAACAGAACTCCATCATGTAAATGAGCTATTTATGGCTGTTTTCATGAGGACTTTGGGACAGATGTTATGTGCAATGTGCTGCAGACTTTGTCTCAAATTGCTGTTTCAAATATCCTTTTCTGTGGACGACTTACTAAGTATGCCAATGGTAGTAGAACAAAAATCGAAGACTACCTCTGTGTTTTGTAGGAGGGGTATCTGGATAGGCACTGGAGACTCTCTGAAAAGCAGTAGCCAAGTGCAAACCGGGAAGGAAATGGTGCTAATAACACACGTAGCTTTCAGCACTGTAGAAAAGTGTGACCTGAGATACAGCCTGTGTGTTTCTGAGTGGGGGAAGCTGTGAAATAATACTGTCTTCAAGCCATTCCAAACTATTCACTCCTAGATTCTCAGACCAGATCCTGAATTTCCTTGACCTGAAATGAGAGGAAACTCCAAAATCAGGAAAGCAACCACTGCTCTCATGCTTAACAGCTCATAATGAGCGGTGAGGACACTCTATTCAAACAGCTCTCAAAGTAAAGCGGAGAGCTAACAACAGTGTTAAACAAACATCTTGGCCTTTATTATAATCTTCACCAAATCTTTGAAATATGGATTACAGAGTCTGTCTCTTGCACTGTACTTAATTAGCTAAAACTAAAATACATTCCTCAGTTCTCAGTTTCTCAGTTCATGGTGCTATGGAATTGGCCAGGAACTGATTAGAAAAATATCTTTCTCTTTTGACTATAAAATTTTCATCTTCTAAGATTATGAACTTCAAGCCTTCAGTGTTAGGAGCTACAAATTATTAACTTTTGGGAAGATTATTTAAAGTGTGTGGAAAAGGACAATGTGAAGACAGAAAGTGAACAGGCCTGCAGCCAAAGGCCGTGACGTAGCATTACCAGGGCAGGATGCATGAATGCACCTGAATGATACAGAGCTGGCAGATGATGCTCCTGAGAGTGAAAAAGCATTTTAGGGTTTCTCTAAACCTTGCCAAGAAGTAAGGATAACTCCACCATACTAGGTGCAGGAGCAAAACAAGGGGGCATTTATCCTGCTTCTCCTGTCCTCCTGGGTGTGCCACGGAAATCACAGCTGCATATTGGTCTTTTCTGCTTAAGTGTACCAAAGCTGAGCTACAGATTAACAGATAAATCAACTTGATAGGAGAGTAAGACAGCAATTAAATTTATTAAAGTACTTTGAAAGACACCTTCTATCTTCAAATCTTCATCTGGGGCACTTTTGGTGTGATATACAACATATTTTGTGATGGGCCAGTCTGTTAAAACAGTCACAGACAATGATTAGTGCTAGTATGAGCCAAATGTAGTTACTTGTTTTCCATTTTGTAAGGTTTACATTACATAGGTAGCATGTAATGTAATTCTAACTGATAGGAAAAATTAAATCAGTAATTAATTAAGCACATCTCTGGAACAAATGGACTTATGGCTATTCCCAAAACATATGATACAAATTAGTGCTGATCAAGTCATAGTGTCTGCATTTACCTCAGGTACTGAAGCTTCCAATCAATCAGGGCATGGCTCAGTGCCCACAGTATACAGCTTTTCCTGATAGCTATCTTCAATGGATATCCAAAAACCTGCCGAGAAGGCAGTCAAGTGTGACTGATGAACCTTACTAGATTCTTGCACTTTTAGGGACTTTGTGTTCAATTCTCTAGCTACAGACCTTAGGGATTCAAGGAATTTTGGAGGCAGTTTTTCTGGATCTGAGTCAGACAGGCTTCAAGGCCCATATTGATAGGAGAAGCTACTCAGTGAACTTCTGTCTTCAGACCTAATTTTGCTTCCTGCACTGCTGCAAACAGAAGTGTTGTTTCCAGCTCTTTAAGCAGCCAGGATACTAAGCCCACTAGTTTATAATGTTGCTGAGACCTCTCCAGCCACTTTGAATTTAAAGTACAGCTGACTGGTGAGGCTTGTTTGCTTAAGAGAAGTGACAATGGTAGTCACAACTGCTTCACTGAGAAAAACTGTAGCCTGTGTAGGGGGATTTGATTCTGCTTAGGAAAGAACCTTTCTGATTTCAGTAATAAAAAGGAATATAGACAAAAAGAGTGTCGAAATAAACAGAAGTGTAGGAATAGCCTCTGCTATTACTTAGCTTTTTACTTCTGTAAAGGCAGAGAGGTGGTGCTTACCACTTAGTGAAGGGTGTTACCCCACAGCTAAATGAATGTGCTGTGACAGTGTTCTGCTGGTTTATCTGTGCCAGATTGTTTAAGATAGCATAGATAGAAAAGAAAGCAAAGCACACCCAGTGGCTCACACTCTCCTGAGAGCCAGCAGCCTGGACTTCAGCTGTGCAGGGAACTGGGCTGTGCATTCCCATCAAGCTGTAGCCCGCAGAGTTGCTTGCTAACTGTGTAACCAATAGCACTAGTTAGCTCTAAATATTCCTAATTTCCTTTGGGAATTGGATAACAGCATATCTGAGATTTTAATGTCCTTGTGGAGGGACTACTACTCAGCTACATCCAGCAGGTTCTGCTTTGCCTCTTGTTTAACTAAATTAATTTGTTAGGCAAACAATTTGTCAAATTGGTTTTGTTTGTTGGGTATTTGTGATTACACAAGAGGACATATACCTTAAAGTCTACTTCCTCTTTAATTAAATTGAAGGATTAAAATTTATACTGAAATGTTTATACTGAACTCCAAAGTGGTGGAAGAAACAGTAGATTCAGTGCATTTCATGATTCTTGTTGAATCCCAACAGCACAACTGTCTTATGGTACCCTTTAACTTAAAACATCCCATAACCACTGCCTGCTCCAGTCTCTTTCCCCCAGATCAGCACAACTTTGTCTTCACAAAACATGGCATTGCACCCCTTTCAGGGGCTGCAGGCCCCTGAAATCCTCCACATAGACCAACAATTAGGAGGCTGGGTACAGGGAAAGGCTTTGCTGCTCACTTGTGGTATGTCATAGTGGGGAACAAGTATCTCCATTTAGTAGTATCTGCTGTTGACTTGCCGCAGGGTTTTTATCTTGCTTCTGAAATGAGCAAAGAACATTCAAAGGACAGAAATCTAAAACGATTGAAATAGCAAGAGAGAAAGAAGAGAAAAGCAGAAAAGACCAGAGGTTACTTACGTAAATGGGAGTTTTGAAGGCAAGAAGAGAAAGTACTAAGGTAAATTTAAAAAAATTTAAAAAAAAGAAAAAAAAAGGAGGAAGAGAAGAATATATATATATGGGTAGCAGACACTACGTTGCTGGAAGTGTTAACTTCAGTCAATGTAAAGCAAGAATGAGACTTAAGAGGGGCTTTTGCAACTTCTTAATTTCATCTGAAGAACAAGATGTGTTTTGAAACCAAACTGCCTTTTAGAACCTGAAGAGATATAGGTTATCTACTTGGAAATCATCCACAACACCTTTAAAAATTACTTTCTCAGCTTGTGGCCACAAATATGGGTTCTTTCACCCAGTGAAAGCCACATACTTCAGTGTGAATGAAGCCAATTCACACTCAGGGTTGAGGGACTTATTAATTTCATTTCTGTGCAGAGATGGGTGCTAGGTGGTAACTCCACAAAGCTAGCACACCTTCAGTATGACTTTTAAAATTAAAAACTAGCATTTCCCATATACGTAACAACCTAAGGCAGTAGTCCTTGGCCTAGCATTCTCCGGTCTGTCTTTGACACAGTGCACACTTGTTACATGGCGCACGCTCTACAAGGAAGAGGCCTGTGTAAGGGGCAAACATAACCTATGGGCGGATATTTTACTGTGTTAGTGACTAAGATGAACACAAAGTTCAATCAAAGTTATTCCTTAGCTTTATCAACAGTTTGTTTTTTTCAATAGTTTGATTTACAGTGTCCTATTCTTACTTCTTGAGTCATGACTCTTGATTCCTGCAGGCTTGGCTCTTCCTTCTCTTTAAATAAAATGAGGGCATAACCTCTTTTATTTTTCCTGCACTGTACTTCAGTAAATTTGTAACCCTCTCATTATTCTTTATTTCAGCAAGCTTGCATATCACTCTGCCTCACACTCTTGTAACACACTGTTTCACCCTTGCAAACAAGGTGTCCTCCAGGCATGGTAGCCACAGTAGATGATTTTTCTGCATAAACTTCTGACCCCATTGTTAACTGTACAGCTAGTGGAGATCCTGGAGATTACCTTCCCAAGAAACCAGCAAATCTCTTGCAGGGGGCCAACAGCTCAGGAATAGTCACAGGCAGGTTCTGTCAGATGCTGAGTGCCCTCACCTGTCACATCCCAGCACCCATCAGCGGCCACTGGGTTATGTGGGAGAACAGTTCTGGCCCACTTCAGGCTGCTACTTGCCTACCTGGGAAAATTTCCACTGGAGTTCTCTCATGTCCCTAGTGCAGAATAATTCCCCTTCCAAGTTCAGAGGTCTGAACCAGGTTCAAGTCTGCCACTATCTGGGCAAATCCACACAAACTTTGGAAAAGGTTATACAGTCTCTGGGGATGAGATGCTGTTCCTTTTTACAGAATATCTCCAACACCAAGAGAGAAGTTTTTCTCTGACTTTCTAAAAGTTTCCTTAAAACTGTGAAGTCATAATTTAACTATATTTTTGTAGTGCCTTATTCCAGACCTGGATCTTCTCATTTGAGATGTTCTTGGTTTTGGCTGTCACGTGCCTGCATGGAGTTGCCTTGCTCATTGCTTCAGGGAAGTCTCAAGGTAGATGGTGGGCTGAAAACTGGCTTTTTAGGCATATTGACTGTTGACAGATTGTTTGGCCCGCACATTATATGTGTGGAGTACAAGGACCAAAGCTATAATCTACCTTCTGAAAATTACTGGAGTTCCGTGGATAAAACTGAGCAGAGCCTTCACTTACTCTTGTCACAGCCTGAGAAATGGAAGTTTGGTGCAGTCTGCATCCAGCCTTTGAGACAGAGAATTAGAGTAATCCAGCTCAGAAGTGATCATGCCTGGGTCATTGTGACCATTGCTTATCTAGAGAGAAGGGATGACTCCTGCTCAGCTGGAGGTGATAAAAAGCCTTCTTCCAGGCTTATTACAAATATCCTGAGGGCTTAACTAGATGCACTCTGTGAGATACTATGTGGAGGATAAGGCCAGTTGTTCAACTGGCTCTTCAAAGGATTTCAACCCCCTAATCAGCGCTAACTCAGCCATACTGGCTCCTCTGGAGATCCTCCTTGGAGGCATGCTGATGCCCTGAGGGACATCACTGGTCATGAACAGCCTTTTTGTGTTTGCTGGTAGTAGCCATGGGTCCTGTTGAGCTCCACTATTGAAAAGCCTGAAGCAATCCTGGCAGTGCTTCCTCTGGGACCTGTCTTTTGGTTTTTGTGCACACGGGCAGTATGTGCCTACATGACAGCTACACTGTTGAAATCTGGGTTATGTTCCCCGGCAAGCTGTTGGTCATCTGCACAGAGCTGAGAAGATAGTCACAGCCAGCAGCAAATTGATGTTCCCCTGAGGATAGGAGGAGAACTACGGCTATTAAGGCCTGACTCACTCCTGTGGTGGCTCCTCCAGGGGATGAGCATCTCTGTTCCTATGCTGACACAGATTGTGAAAAACCACTAGTAAATCCAGTATTGCAGGCTGTAAGATAAATTTCCAGGCTGTCAGGAGTGTGCAGGCTCCCTCACAACTCCTCTAAGGCATCTTCTTCCATAAGTGCTTGTCACTCATCATTCCTTTTCAGTCTCCGCATAGCTTCTCTCCTCGGTCAAGTTGTGGAGGTCCAGAGGGAGTCCTGTGTTTATTCAAACCACTGCTACACTGCTGTTGTTGCAATGTGTATGGTGTCCACTGTTATCAGTCTCTATTACAGTATGTTGTTTTTCAGTGTGTATTTACTGGACAACCATTTCCTCTGCTCTGAGAGGAACCATTTTCTGTCCTTAATTGAAGCCTTGGGAAAGAAAATAGTCAGCTCTGTTATGTACCAGTTCCCCTTTTCTCATAGAGGATTTGGGAGGATACAGCCTGAGTATCTTACCTTATCTCTAAGCAGTAAGAGCTTTATTAGTGACCCTTTGCAGCTGGACAAAGAGAAGAGGCTTACTTGTAGGAATTAAGCTGTTTCTGTAACAAAATTGGGTTGCTGAAGGTTTGCACCAAAAAAAAATTTAACTTTCTGCAGCTAACCAACATAGCAAGGGAAATACCTTTTCAATTTAATACATCAAATTTAAATACATTTAACAAACCAATCAGTTTTTTCTGAGAGCACAGGATTTGTTCAGCTTCCTCTAGGTGCTAATAGTGAACTGAAGATATGAAACAAATCTGATTCTATTAACAAAGTGTACAGATTGTGCCGTTGCAATATGTTTGGGAAAGGGGCATTTTTAATTCTGCATGTAGATGCTTCCTACAGCAGGCAGCAGAAACATCCTAACAGCATAGTGGGATTTTCCTGCTGGAAAATCTCCTGGGGTTCTAAAAACAGGCTTTTGCATTTTGCAGGTGTGGAAAAAATAACAAGGGCCAATTCTCACCTTAAAATTGGTGGGAGGAGAAAAGGAGGAAATCAGACAGAATGTTTTCCATTTGATGTTACCATTAGCTGTAAATATATACTTAAGGTAGTATTTTTTCAGTTGAGTTCCACTAAAACTAAACGGAATCTCCCTGTATAGAAGACAATGCATGCTCTGTAAGATTTATTGTGTATACAAAGGAAAATAATCTCAGTATAAAACAATTGGAATGACAGAGTGGTACATATGACAAGCAAACAGGTTTTTGACATTCTGCCTTTAGTTCCACTTGCTGTTCTTTGTAGAGAAGATGAGTTATTTTTAATTCTCCACAATAGCAGTGCTCCTCCCAGTCAACAGAAGATATTTGATACAAAGATTATATTGTATGGGTAATTAAGAAATATAAAAGTTAATGAGGATACTCTAACATCTGTTAAAAGCATTTTTAAAGCATCTTGAATGGCTCTGAGTGTGTTTGGTAGGACATGCATGCCAACCCAAGATATGGTCTGGCTGGACTGATGTGGAAATCAGTTAGGTGGCAGTTTGTTTTCTTCAACTTATTCTTATGTAAAATACTCTCTGGTTGGAAATATTTGATAAATATTAGTAAGCACAAACCCTAATTTGTGGCAGTCTTTGCATTTGCTCAATCCTTGAGATAGAGATGCCATAAGTGGGCTTTTTATTACAGTTCAAGGAATGGGTAGTCTTCCTCTATTACAGTTGAATGAATGCATCATTTTTCATGTGTTAGTGGATTACACTAGTTTTAAAAAACCCCAAACCTGTTGCATTGATTATTTTTATCCCACTCAGAGCCTGATTGTCTTAATAACACTGAGATTATAAAGAGGTTTTTGTGCTGATGGTCAAAGCACATTGGCATTGTGACATATTTCCTAAGCTGGGAAAAGGAAGGTGGAAAAAAACCTGTATGGGTCTGAGAAAGATTTTGTAAGATGTAGAAAAGGATGCCTCTTTTCAGAGAGAAAGAAACTCTGACAGCTGTTCTTGAAGGTTGTTCTCTGTTCAGAGAGTTTATTTAAGTAGGCATTTATGCTTGGCAAGGTAGGACATGGCAAACCACAAAAAACAAAGCAAGATTCTTTGTGAGCAATGCCCTTTAAAGTTTGGGAAGCTGGTGGTATGGTAGTGAATGCCATTTCTTGGGCTGAGTGAACTTTCTGCACTGAATAAAAAGGTTTCTTATTTCAATTATTTTGTGTGCTTTCTTAGCTGACAATATAGTTTTGAAGTGGGATCTTCAGTGACTTTTAAAGTACTTTTAAAAAGACTGATCATATAAAATAATTAATTAGTCACAGCGGCTCTTGACATCTCAGGATAAGTCTGGCCTACTTAACAAGATGACATGATAGAGGGACTACAGATTTGATTAAAGAAAGACTTAGGTCTATCAGGGATGAATAGGTCACTAGGTTGTTATGTAAAGGCTGCTTCCAGAAGTTTTCTGTGTGTAGCATGGTATATCAGAGTGACCCATTCTCCCAGAAATCTGAGGTGGGAGAAGAGGAAAAGTAAAGGGAGATGTCAACTGCATAAAATAAATTACTTTTCATGAAGAACTTTGGTTGAATGACCAAGCTGAGTGACATAAGTTTAGCTGCAGCTACTAAAAAGGTGCTCAGTATTGATTAGACCTCCTTCTGTAAGGGAAAGGAAAATATAGAATAAGTCCTTGTGTATGGAGTTTTTAGGGAAATTTGCACCATCCCTACTGCCCTGTGAAGCTATTGAGTTGGTTTTTGAAAAGTACACTGCAAAATGCCAGTTGTCTTCAGTCTTTGAAGATACTCCTGTTACCCTTTTGCAGTTCACTCTGACCTAGTGAGCCAAACAGAATCCCCTATCACTGCACCAGCTGTGCTGCCCCCCGAGCCTGCCTTGGGATGGACAGCGTGCTCTGCCATGAGATAGCAGAGCCCAAGGCACCCATATCATTTCACAGGGCCTCTCCATGAGGCTGGAGGAAAGCTGCACACCTGCTTCCAGACTGTGATCCACTTCTTTTCCTAGACACCATCATTACTTCCTCCACAGATACAGGCATTCCCTATTTTATCTGGTAAAGCAGACTACTGCACTGACCAGTTCCCTCCCTAAAGTAATTGCTTTTCAAGAAAATGGAGGCAATCAGCCAAGGCTGTGAAGATGTAGTGTTGAGTTAAACTGTGTTATACTACCCAGAAAGCTCCCATCCAGGTGTAACATTATTAGATTGGAGCAGCTTTCCCCTACTCCAGGGGAGATTAATTTACTGTGATTGAAGAACAACTGTGTGGGAATGAATGGGAGTCCTCACAGAGGGTGAAGGGTTAATAAACTTAATTTATACCCTGAACTGATGTACTGCTCCAGTCCTTGTGTGTCAAACCCCCACAAAATGCCACAAAGAAGATGGGTTGAGTTTTTTGATTATTACTATTGATAGTGATGTATTTTTAAAAGATGGATAAGAACCCTTGTGTCACCTGCTTAATGTGGATGCCTGTGGCAGGCACGTAGCTACATCTCAGTTTTCACCTTTAATCTCTCTTCCCATTTCAAATCATTCATCAGGAGTCTGGAAATAAGTCAGTTCTAAGCTGGCACAGGGACTTTTTTTTACATGAAAGCACACGTTTTGAGTGAAGAGCTTTGTATGACCTTGTGTTGGTCATTCTACTGTTCTGCCCAGCTGCTGTTACATATCATGGTCATAAATTGACTGTTCACTTGACTCAAGCCCCCAGCAGACTAACGGAGATACGGCAGTGTGCAAATCACAGACATGCAATTGCACCTTTTTTCAGTGTGAAGGATTATTCTCTATTCTGCTGACTTGAGCCATCCACACAGAGGTCTCTCATCTTGATGCTTTTTGTTGTTGCTATTGTTGTTTTTGTTTTCTTTTTTCTTTTCTTTTTTTTTTTTTTTTGGTGGGGAGTGGGGGGAGGGGGTTCATTGTTGTTGTTTTGTTTGTTTCTTTCTTCCTTTCTGGATCCCAGTCCTGTAAGACTAGAAATTAGACCCACATAGTCCAAGTAAGGTAGTTAAGTAAAGAGAGTCTGCTGTCAGAAAAATCAGAATTACCGTGCAAGGTATGCATCTTTCCTGGGAAACTTTATACATTCACAGATTCAAAACCCCTGCAGTAAACCCAGTGCCATCATAAATACCTCAGGATGTCCTTTAGTGCCTGCTTTTTCTGATAAAATGTTTGTTTATACGGTTTAATATCTCTAATAAGTCTGCATTGTTGCTTAACTGCTGATGTAATTTGCATTACAATTATTCTTTGATATGGGTAACTGAATAAATTTTCTTGAAGTATTACTACTCCTTATGCTTCATTTTATGACCATGTTTCATGGGTCCTTGTGCAAAATATTGGGTTTTGATTGGGCTCAGCAGATATTCCTGTGACCAGTCTGACCAGCTATCTTCCTTCTCTTTTGTGTTCACAGATCAAATTTATCTCACTGAAACAAATGCTGCCAAGCGCTTGGTATTAATAATGCATTGAAAGCTGCAGCCACATCTGATGTTTTCTTCACTCTTGAGGAAGAGGATTATTGTAAGCCTTGAATGCTCCTTTCATTCCTCCAGTTAGAGTAATCTTGAGGGTTCTCAAGGTACTCAGGGAAGGCTTACAGGAATGTAAGTGGGCTTTTCTGAAACAAAAAAAAATCCTACTTTTTTGCTTTGTTCCAAAGGAGTGTGTCTCTTGCCATGGAAGAAGGAAAGGTTTGTAATTACGTGCTACCTAGTGGATTAAAAATGGATACCACTTTCAGTTAAATTATGCAGGATTGTTTCCTCTTACGTCTTTTTATTTGTCAGTTCTTCTTTTTCCTGGCTCGTACTTAAAGATGTCAAAAGATGAAGCGTTTTTATCTCATCCCAGAGCAGACGTCAATGAAGCTCTGAACATCTCTGTGATTGAGGCAACCAGATCTCAAGCCCTTTGCTGGGGTCCCAGAGCCCTTGGCACTGATCTGAGACCCTGCAGTGTGGGACCATGAGAGAGGTGTCTGTGCTCTCCATCCCTGCAAAGGATGTAGATAAATAGTGGTGCATACTCAGCTTGCAGCTGCAGAGAGACAGCAAGTAGGACGCAGTACGGATGGGTATTTGAAATCCTACCCATCTCTGCTGGATCCAGCTTTACTAGATGGTCTAACAGCCTGCACAGCAAATGGATGACCAGTGCATTTGCCCTAGAATCTTTGCCAAGTGTCATAATTTTCTTCTCATATCATGCGAGTAGCACAGTTATTTACAACAGGAAAGGCCGAGGATATGTTCTCCCTCTCTTGTCCCAGACCAATCCTGTTGGCGCTCTCTCCTGGCAGCAGGAAGATGTGGCCATCAACTGCTATCGAGAAGAGCTGAGGTCTTAGCCCTGCGGAAGTGCTGTGGTAGAAGGCAATAAATCACCAAATTATGTAGTATTTTTTTTTTGGTTCTCTCTGGCAGTACACCTGTTTTTATGGCACCATGGAGTTTCGTGGAAAGATTTTGAGCTAGTTCCTTTACAATGTGTTTCTGAGTATGCATGTTATTCAAACAAGATCTTACTGTATTTTCTGCTTTTCTTTTGTTGTTTTCTATTTTCTTCCCTGTGAACTGATGGAAGTGATGACCACTAGTATCATCTGTGCATGGTCTTTCATCTCTTTCTCAGCTTATGCACAAACATGCCACCAAGTTTGGGGTCTCACATGCTTCCTGCTACAACTGTCTGTGTAGGTTCTCATGAGACAAATGCACCTACACAGGTCATTATCTTGGGTTTGCACTTCTTTTTTTCCAATGCAATCCATTTGACAGCACTCACTTCCAAACCTGTGTCTGTTTAGAGCTCTTTGTAATTTCTGACACAGGAAGAATGAAAATCTAAATGAGATCTGTTATGGCCAGTGGGAGTCTGTCCTAGATAACAGACAGGGTGTAGGGTAGAAGTTACTTGGTTTTAATGGCTCTGGGTGTTTTGGTAGATTAACACCTTCTCACATGACCTTGCACAAACTGATAAGGCATTGGAACCCACATCAGAGGAGTGAAAGGGCTATTTCCTGATTTTATAAATCAGACATCAGAAGCTCAGAAATGTCTACATCTGCATTCTAGGGAAACCTGCAGAAGTACACTGTGCTTCACACAGAAGAGAAATTTGTAATCAGTGACTGTCAGTCAGCAAGTTCTTTTGACGTTCAAATAAATCTTTATACTCAACTTTTTACACTTGGTGTACTTATGGGCTGGTGTTTGACCAGAACACTGGTCTTGAGCATGATTTATTGGCTTTTCAAGTAATGGAATACCAGCCAAAATAAATTCGGAACTATAGGTTTAGTGGGATTAATCCTTTTCCTGTTTTAATGGTGTCTAGCACATCTACAACTCTACTGTGCACAATTTCTCATATACCCATTGATTAAAACCTGCTCTTGAAGTCTTTACAGGTTTAACTGGAGATCCCTCCTGGATCCCAATAGGATGGTCTCTGAAACAGCCTGAATGTTCCCCATATCTTGTTCTGAATATTCCTCATGTCTTGTTTGTCTTCTCTACTGTATCTCCCCTAAGAATGAGGCCTTTTGTCACAGTATGTGATTTGTGATTTGTTCCAAAGAAGCGTGTCTTTTTTTTTTTTTTTTTTTTAACTGCATGCATGGCCTCAGAGTATGTTACAGAAGGGCAAAGGAAACCTTTGTAAATGGTGAATGGGGTCCTCAGTCTGGCCACCAGCTGCTGTCATGATGGAGTAGCAAAAAGATGGCATGAAACAAACTGATTTGCTGATGGAAGGAGAGATTAGGGTTGAGACTGGAGCATGTGTGCAGAGAGCAACATGTAACTTTGAAAGATGAGAAATTGAAAGGGGATTGTGCTCAGCTGAGTGTCTGTAGGATTAGCTTGTGAGTCAAAATCTGGATGGGAGGGAAGAGAATGAGTGAGGAGAAGCAAGAAAATTCATAGAAAAGGGAATTCTAATATTTGGAGGAGATGGTTTGGGAAGAGTGAATTAATTTTGGCATGGTGAAAAATAGAGGAATGTACTAATATATTTGCACTGTCAGATGACAGGAGTTCTTCAAGTCTAGGAACACCAGCCAAAATCTATTATTGTTAAGTTATGTGAAACTATTTAACCAAGTGTTCTGTTAGTTCCTCGCTACATCCTGCTGCTATGATGAGGAAATATGATTTTTGCATGCAATTGTCCAGTCGAGTATGCTTCCTTTTGTAGCAACACAATTTTTGGTGATCCCAAAATAGTTTGTTGGAGGGAGATAGACTTTATAGGAAAATTTCATGGGAATATGTAAGAGTGAAGGCAAATTGTTAAAGTGACTTTCAGACTACCATTTGGGAAGCACTGTTCAGTGTTTACCATAGTCTCCTCTGCAGAAAGAGACTCCACAGGGCCAGTGCTCTTCTTAAGTCACTTTGAAGATGTAAGTGGATTGTGAACCTTGTGCTTGATCTGTGCACACAGGTAAAATTTAGCCTTAAGGTGTAGCTTGCGTTGGAGTGAAGCGTGAATTTTAAAGCTGAGTTTTGGCACAAGGGAGTGTTCTGTCTCATGATCTAAGTCGTCAGGGTTGCCAAGAAGCTGGAGCTGCTTGTGAATACTTGTGCAGAGTTTATCCTTTTGGCCAGGTCTTTGCTTACTTAATGAGATCATTCCTTTAGCAAGACAAGGATGCCTCTCTTCTCAGGAAGTTAATACAGCTTCCAAATTTAGAATGATGCAGGTTAAGTATCAAGTCAATGGATGTTATGTTCCTGCAAATTAATAGAAAGGGTACGCTTATTAAATCTTCTTCAGGAAGGCAAAATAAAATGAGAAGGCTTAGTTTCTTTTTTACACTTACTCTAACATTGCCATAAAGTGGATTATAAAATCAGTACAAAAAATATTGGATAAGATGGCATTGGATTTTTCTATCTGAAAAATCTGAATTTTCTATCTATAGCCCGTTACTATCTCTACTCAAAGATGCTCTAAAGCATTCCAGAGGAGATTCCTCCAAAAAAGAAAGCTGGATCTGATAGATCACCTCTTGGCTATAAATATATTAGGACTCATCCCTTTCAATAATATTCCTTTAGAAAAAGCCGGCCATGACTTGTAACAGTGTCAAAAGCATTAGTGAGAGAAAAATACGACCTTGACAATTGCTCAGGGTGAAAACTGAAGCTAAAGAAGGAACAATTTATGAGTATTGTGCTTATGCTGTGTGGTGTTGCTTTTCTCTTTACACCGGAGGGCAGGTGTAAGTACAGCCCCTCATGAAAACACAGCGAAACTATTTTATTCAAGCGCTTAGGTAGGGGAAGTTGAGACAACCTGGCACTGAACAGCATAGGATGTGAATTTTATCATTTGAAACCACGCTGGGAGATATTTTGTTATTGAAGTTGTGCTACCTATGAACAGCTTGGCAGAAACTGGCATTGATTCAGTTGTTTATCTTCCAATTTCTTTGTGTTCTGAACTGTAAAAATAGTGTTATAGGAGATGGATGCATTTCTGGCACAGTTTGGAAGTGGAACCAGAGCTATTAAAAGCGCAGTGTACCCCTTGTGTGCATATTTATCAAGAAAGATCAATTAAGTCAAATACTCTATTGATTCTTATAAGGAAAGGTTAAGTTTAATTCAATCAAATGGGACAAGAACAGAAAAATCCATCACTGGCAACTTCCATTGTGCAAGTACATTGTCTGATTCTGTAGATGATTGCTATAAAATGGACTGAGATTGGTTCTTGCTGCTAACAGGTATCCAAAGACATTGTCAGAGTAGGCAGTTATGAAAAAGGTCACTCAAAACCAACTGGTTTTCAGTTTTCAATAGGCTTGTCAAGTGTGTAGCAAATGTGTGGAAGAATCTGCTGTGTTCAGCTGCACTGCCTGATCACTTCACCCAGATATACTAGACCTACAATTCTGTACTGGTGTAGCTGGAAAAAATAAAACATACCTGGATCTAATTCCAGAGTCTTTGCAGGATTCTTGAATTGTACCGAGCAGTGTAAGGACACTTTAGCATTCATGGGGAATTGACCCTAGAATACCTGAGAAAACACAAGGTTTTCTCAGGTACTAAATAATAACAAAGGTTATTTCTTAAAAACAATTGTATAAAGTATTGTTTTTACACATCTTAAATAAATGTACCAAGGACAGCACTATACAATGTTTTAAGTTGATTAAAAAAATGGATTTTGCAAGTTAAAAAGAGAAAATCTTTACTAGCCCAGGCAGTTTTCTGAAAAATAATGTGAATTATAAAATGAAATATAGACAAAATGAAACAAATCTCTATGGCAAAACATTATGGAAGTTTCTCTGAATATAGGATGGCATGACTGAGTTTTCTTCCTAAACTGTGATTTTGTGCAGTCTTTTATGCAAATATTGTCAACACATCAACATTATGATAACAATTACATAAATAGAGAGGAATTGGGGTATCTCTGTACAGAAGGTTATATGTGAAGTCATCTTTGAATGTGAAAATACATTTTGATAACTCTGGAAACAAATTAAATTCTCATGTTAAGTGGAATGTGTGCACTTTTACAAATTTGTAATGAAGAATTCTGCAGTTTAGAATATCTATAAGTAAGCTATACAGAATTTCCATACCTTATACTGATATAGTGAATATGCTTTGTGTGCATATTCCTATAAGGGCACTTCAATAGCTTTTGTTCAGGTCTTCCAAGAGTTAATTGTCATAGCCTCAAGTAGGATATGCTCCCAGATATTGAAAAGAGGATAAACAAACCATGTCAATGCTTTTGTGCAATATTCATCACTGTTTCTTCACATCTGTTTTTTGTACCTACTTGCTCATGCAGATACAAGCTAGACCTCCTTCTTAGAAGGTTAAATAGGAGCTGTGGAACTTCAACAAAGCTACAGAGAGTCTCCTACATGCAAATGCTAATCAAAGTCTGAACATTCGTGAACAATGCTAAGTAGAACAACGCAAGAGAAAGATCCTCAGCATTTACTTTTGGCTGCATAAAAGTAGTATTCTTGTGTTGGTGCATTGTAGTAAACACCTAATAAAGAGCTGTAAATATAATTCACATTAAGATAGAGACATTCAGCAACATGATGGGTTAGCAAATATTCAATTTCCCATTCAAGTTCCCAGTTACCCTCTGAAGCTTAAACACTGTGGTTCTTATACATTTTTCAGTGGTATGGTGATATTTTGACAGCATAACTCAATATAATTTTATGAAACTGAGCTTAACTGCTGAGAGCTTCCTTGGGATACTTATCCTGGAATAACCATCTGAGTCAGCATTACAGATCAGGAGCTCAAAATGGCTTTTGCAGCTCTTTAAACTAACATGGAATAGCTCACACGTACTGTATCCACATGAATCTTATGGATAAAACATGGTTAAAATGATGCCACTTCATATATCTAAACAATGAAATTAGAGCTGAATGTTGCAGGGGGATGGGCTCAAGTGAAGAATAATGCTCTAATGCAGTAAAAATTGAGGAATTCATAACAGTATCAGAAGTTTTAATACATTAAGCATCCTGCAAAAAAAAACCCCAGGCTTTTTACCATTTTTCTGTGTTTCTTTCCTATTCCTCTCTCTGCTTCTCTCTGCTTCCTCTGTTCCCTCTGCACCTGAACTGTGGGTGAAAGCCAGCGAGGTGCAGATGATCATACATCTCTAGTGAGCTCTGATGTGTACCTAATGGGAATTAGTGAGTAATGGGATTGAACTTGGCACAGCCCCACCATCCAGTTGTTCATCTCCAGCCTCTGTTGAGAACGGTAGAATGTCATTCCTGATGACAGATTTTCAGCAGCCAGAGGGAAATTATCAAGTACTGTTAGCCTATTCCTTGTGACTAAATGGCTTGTGAGTAAGATGACCACCGTGGAGGTTAACCATGGGCAGAATTCAAGGCCTGAGTGCAGAGAGCACCAATACTGCCTTGATGCTTTGAGAGCTGCTCATTGAGGTCAAGAATGAAATGTGCAGTGGGGAGAATATAAGAAAACCCATCCCTTTACTTGTTTCAAACACTTAACACCATATTCAGTTAAAAGGTGGAAGGAAGAAAAAACCCTGTCCTGCTTCAAATATCCCAGCTTGCACATACAGTGAGAAATAGCACAAGAAAGCAAGGAACTGCATTAAATGATGTTTGCTGCTTCTGTACTTAATAAAAAATACTAGGATAGCAAGCCTATTTGCACAGGAACTGTAATCACATCAACATACAAAAACATTTGTGGTAGAAATAGTCCTTTGAAACAGATCTATTGTATCTGTGTGGTTTGTTCATTACCAGGGTGAAAGTGTCCCTACCTCCCTGCAAGGACTCATTATGTCTGTGACACTGAGACATATCTGCTAAAATTGGTGCCACCTTGCCCTCAGCACCCTATCACACACAACGAAGACAATCTGTATTCCCGGGCATTTACAGTGAATAGAGATAGATGATAAACGGGTAATTATCTTTATTTACACAGCAGGGAACCAAGGCACCAGTTTCAGCCAAGCTTAAAAATTTAGGAGAGTGCCAAAACCAGGCTTTCAAAATCCTTTAGCAAGTAAAAAGTCTTTTTCTTCCCTCCCAGTCACTTTAATGTTGGTAGCTGTTCTGAGACAAATCTATTGATATATAGATATTGACATATCTATTGTGTGATGTGAGTGGGTATATGTGGTTCTGGGAGCAGCAGGAGGAAGGAACAGCTGGAGAAGGTCCATATTAATGCCATATCTTGTCCCATGGCGCCTCTATTACCATGTCACTGTGACCCCATCATCAGTATGTACAGTTTTTCAGGAAACACAGTGTGGGAATGGCAGCCTAGAAGAAGGAAGACCCAAACTACTTAAAGAGCATAGCAAGCAGCAGAAAAGCAGAGTACAAACCATAAGAGAATCAGATAAACATGAAGTATGGTAAGCAAATCCTAAATATCCACATAGCTGGAATGTTTGGAGACATGGACTATCAGCGTGCAATGAGTACAAAAGATCAGACCAAAGACTAATATTGCTTCAAAACTCAGAGGAATCCAGGGCACAGGAAGAGAATTCAATAGTGAACATCCCTCATATTTCATGTCCTCTTGAGAAGTTTTTGGCAGACACTGGACTACAAGATACAAGCACTTCAGGCTTGACTGCTGGGCAGGCCACCCTGATATTTATTTCCTGCTGACTGTAAGCAAGTGGATACAAGAGAGTAAAGTCACTTCTGTTTAAGTTTTGTTTCATGCCTATCCTCTTTATGATCTCTTGTTAGGATTTGCTACTTGGTTGTTGCAGTATTGTAACACCATTTATTGCATGCAAGACCTTAATTTTGACTGTTCAGTGTGTGCATGCACGTGTTATTTTGCAAAAAGTCTGCTTTTGTTAGAGGTCAAAGTAAAAACTGGTCTTTCTGGCCAGGGACCAGTAGATGACTGCAAGACTTGGCTCTGTATGTTTTCCAGCAGCTCCAGAAAACCACACAATTTTCGAAGTGTGAAGTATTTGAAATTCTGTTATGCCTGGAACTATTAGAGACAAATCTGAGGGGTGATCTTTGATACAAAAGCATCTTGTCCAGTCTGAGTTGTTTTCTTCCAAAGGAATTGACTATCATTTGACAAGGTTTCAGTACCAAGAGGGCTGAAATTTATTCCTCTTTTCATGTCTTTGAATAGTACTTTAAAGACCAGATAATTCATCAGGATATTTTGCACCCTAACTTCTAGGCAGCTGCTTGTTAAGAATGGCTGATTTTAAATATGTCTGGGGAAATACTGTGTTCTTAAAACTGGTCATATCTTCAGTGGCAGAACAGGACTTGTATGGGTTGGTAGTGCTCTGTTTGCTTTGTCCTACAGACAAATTAAGTGCTGTATTATTTGCAGGGGAAAGAATAATGTTTCCTAGCATCTGGGCCAAAAGCAATCTTTGCTGTAATAACCTTTTCCAAGATAAATCCAATAACAACAACAACAATGTAGAAAACATTTCATCTACAGATATTACTCCAGTGGTATTTTTGGGAGTCTGCTGTGGTAGGTAAACTGTAATACAAAAATAGTCATTCCAAGAAACCGCAACTTTTCTGTAAAAAGACTTCTAGATAAGCATCTTTTGTTCTGATCTATACTACCCACTCCTCACACATTTATATTGCATACTTTTATGTTTAGCCTGGTTGTTTCAGCTTTGACAAAGGCCCTTGGGTGGGCAAGGAGACATGATCATGCTGAGGTGACCTGTAAGTTCACTGACCCATGTCATTTATGCAGTAAAGCAGAGAGTCTGTGGAAAAACAGGTGCCCACATGCTTTTCCCACATTCAGAATACTGTTGCGGATGTGAAGGGATGTAGGTTCAGCTCCAGCTTTAAAAGGCTGTGGCTGATTTTGGTTTTCCTCAACAATTTATGTGTTTTCTTTTTGGAAGTGAGAGTGAGGTCACCAAATCAGGTCTCAGGTATTTCCTCTGCCTCAGCTGAAATGTTGTACAGTGCACAAGGCTTTTCTGCTCAGCCTGGCCATTTGAAAGCCTTTGTGCAGATAAAAACTCAGCACATCCTTACACTCCATAGTGAGCACTTCTGTCAAGGTCCAACTTGTCTAACCTTGTTGTGAAAAACTGTGGTGCTTATACAGCTCTGGCCTGGAAATACCTATGCCAGGGGAAAAGCAGATGCCCTCCCTTGCCTGTCTTTATAACCATCAGGTCAATGCTGATGGTTAATTTCTAGCATTGTGAACACACTGCTTTGCAGGCTTTTTAAAAGTTGATGGAATTATCGGTCTGGGCTTTTGTTGTTGTATGTTTGTTTGTTTTTGTAGAGGATAGTTTTAATGCTTTCTTCTGGTGCCCAGAACAAAAGTCCTGTAGTCTAAACAGTCTTTATTTCTACATATATCAACTACTGTCCTTCAGAACCAGATAGTATTGTCAACCTATTCCCCTTGTTCAGAAATCCCACTGAAATTCACTAGGCTTCATTGCTATGGGTATTCTCCCCTCTTCTCATTTTAGCTTGTTATATTAAATCAGTATTGCCACAGTTTTTCAGATCTTTCTGTAAGATTATACATGTCCACAGTAAGAGAGAATCTTGCATGCTTTGATGCAAAGCACACAAAAGTTTGGGTAAGGGTTATTTTTTGCAATAGAAGGAAGATACTATGCTGCATACAAATGCCTTGATTGTCTTGTGGCACTTCTGTTGCTTTTAAAATAGCGTTGTGGGTTCTGAACACTAAACCTTCCTGCTCTTGGCAAACCCCAGGATTCCTCTTAGGGATTTGTCCTCTGGCTAGCTGTCTATGACAAGAGTTAAAAGATACTTCACAGTCATTAGTCTGACAGCCAAAAGAACAAATAACAAGCAAAAGTGCGCAGAGACTATAGGGACTATTTTTTTTTGGAAGGGACTCAACACAGATGTAGTGAAAGGATGTAGGCTTAAAATCTTCCTGTCACAACCCTGCTGCAGTGACAAGATATTATAAGATCCTGCATTCTCCTTGACACATATTTTGTCAGATGTATAGCAATGCATACAGTAACTTACAGGCCTGAAAGGAGAAAGGTATTGGAAAGGGAAAGCTGAAAGTTGACATATCAAAAAACTCTACAAAAACTGCTCACCTTTTATGGAACTACAGTCAGCCCTAGAAACATTTATGTTACTCTTAAATGAAGGGAAATGTCCAGTGATATTTGGTATATCCAGATATATCTGGATTCTCAGCAGGAACAGAATAGGTATTTGCTTTAACATGATACCTACACACAATCCTTAAATGTAACCAAGCAATTTCAAATGCTTAGAGCAAGACTAGAAATAAACCATGAGACTTGTAATGTACTTTATCTGGAAAAGCTACTTGCTCTAACCACCATTCAAGTGTAGTCTATGCAAAAGCTCCAACAGCAACCGTTTTGTAAATGTCAATTACAGGGAACTATAATGGTCCAGATCAGTGTGGTTTCCTGAACATGTTGAAAGTCATGGGAAGTATACATGTTATCTGCCAGCAGAGTACACCTTAGTGATTTTACAAACATCTGAGGTCAATTGATTTAATCTTGTGTCACATGCAATCCTAACCATTAGGTATGTCAGCAACCCATAAAATTCAGCATCTTATCCCTTTCTCCTCAAACACTTAACCTGCCATTCTGCTGCACTGAAAGAATTGCACCACAACTCAGTTCTCCATGGTCTAAACTCATCTGTGCTGTTTGATAGCTCAGGCATTAAATGTGAAGATGATTGATAGTTTCACTGCTCTTTTTATATGCAGGACAGAGATGACTCTCAGGGTGGCGAGCTGAAGAGCAGGCATATTGCAAGGTCTTGAACTAACAAAGTATGGGACATGGCAAGCATCTGAGTTTGATTTAATAATGGATTTTGAAATGTGTCATTCTTGTGCATTGATTGGCAATTGGGAATCAGAGTAAGTTAGCTCTCATAAACTTTGATAACAACTTTAATAACAATGATTCAGGAAAAGTTATACCTTTGTCTGCCCTGTTGCAAGCTGTCTTAGATGATTGCTTTATATCCCCATAAAATTTTCTACATAGAGGGAAGCAGGAGGACGAACATTTTAGCCCTTCTTTGCACATTATTCCCATCTGTAGAATGACCTTCGCTACAAGAACACTTGGCAGATAAGCAATGTCCTGTTCACTTGCTGCCCAAATAGTAGCTGTGGAGGTGGTTACTGGCTAGAAGGCTCTAAGCATTCAAATAAAAGCAATTAACAAAATCAGTATTTCAAGACAGGTGGGCAAATTGCTTTTCTAATTTTGTGGGGCTCTTTGGATTGCCTTTGAAGCACATAGCCTGTAAATGCAGAGATTATGTTTCAGCGAAGGCTTCCCTACTACACACCCTAACCCGAAGGAAGGCATTTTCCTAGTTGCTCTGCCTTTCATACAAAGAAATCTTGTGGCTATGTACTGGGCTAGGCCTTCCTGAGTGTGCAGTCAGCTTTGACACTGTCTGATTTAGAATTTTGACAAACTGCCATGTCTCTGCCTTGCACACAGAAAGCAGGACCTTCTTGTTACTCCCTCTCTTTTTGGGTTAGGCTGCTTGATAGGGAATTTTCTGTAGCAACAGGAACAGTGGGCTGACTGCTGTGTACAGCTTCTAGCCCTGCTGTTGTCTTCTTACAGAATAAAAGCTGGCATTACACATTGAATCTAAACCTTGTAATCATTCTGCTTTTGAAGAGGAATGTGGGCAGTGGAGTCCTTGTCTTGTGCTCCTAAAACATCTCAAGGACGTGATAAGGTTTTTTATAAATATAGTCAGGGCCAGTCATGAAACTGATGTTAATATTCATGTCACATGCTTAATTTCAAAACCTTATGTTTTCTACTTAGAGTATTGTGTGCTGTTTTAAAGTGCCAAATCCTGGGACAAAGCTGACTTTTGTTGAGTTAAAACCTAACTGATTTCTTAATACTTTGGAAAGGTTTAATAAAGTCAGATTGAAAAGAAAGTACATGACACAGACCCTGAGCACTGCTGAGAAGCTGAGCACAGAACTAAATCAGTGCTCTGCTGCTTTTTGCTTCAGGTTTGCATAAGTAATTCTCTTAGTATACTAAGCCCAGAAGGATGCACCCTGCACATGCAATGCAAAGCAAAGCTAATATTTGGATTCATATCTGCTTTGAAGAGAGCTGTTTGAAGGGAAAGAGGTAATCAGAGCTGAGACAGTGAAAAAGATGGATATAGTAGGATTCAAGTTTGTAAGAAACTTTGAACTTCAGCTGTGTTTGAAATGTTAATAACAGTCCTGATCTTACCTTAAACATTGTGATCCTACCTTATCACAACTTCTTTACCAGGTCTTGTACCATTACACATAGATTGTGAATTTTCATATTAAAAGACTAATACTTTATAAAATACAAAATTTAAACCACCGACATAAATCAATTTACACTTTTTAATAATCTGAGCTTCATTTTGCTATAGCATACATAAATGGCCTGGCTTTAGGGCAAGCTACAGCAAGTAGTGATTGGATCTAAGGTTGTGTCATGACACCTGGAAACAGAGCAAGAGAAGCAACAGAGTTTTTTGGTGTTAAGTCTCTGACCTAGTTAAGATGTTTTTTCTTTAACATCTCAGTCTCTGATGAAGACTGTCTTAGATTAGCTATAGTTCAGCTAACCTGAAATAAGAGGGTGATAATGAGGCAGAAGAAATTCCAGTCAGCAGAATGCTTCTGCTTTCTGTGCATCTGTGCCTTCAGTCTCCTGTACAATATTATTGCATGGTTCAAACATTGAGGATTTCTTCTTTAAATATTAAATGTCCGATTATTAGGACCATATCAGGTTCCATTCTATGACCCGTACTCAGTTTTTGTTCTTAAGGTGGCTATTGTTAAGGCTATTTTGTTCTTAAGGTGGCTATTTTGATCTTAAGGTAATTCTTTAGTATATAATTTAATTATCAGTTATCAGGCTATCTTGTTCATAAACTGGATGCTTTCCTATTTTCTCATGTCATGGAGTTCAGTAGCCACAGACTTACTACATTTGATAATAGAGTACCTTTTCATAGTAGAATGCTGTCTCCTGTGAGATTGCTGTCTTGTGAAGTTCTGTATTTTGTTCTTCTGGAGAACCACTCACCCAAGAGCAAACTAAGTTTGTTCTGTTTTTGACAATGGATGAGATCAGTGCCTGATGGATATGCTAACACAGACATTAAATAATAGAAATTGCAGATTAGACACTAAAAGCAGCCTGGGGATGTTGTTTAGCATTTTAATGCAATGTGGTTTCCTAGCAATCAAGCTACATTTACCAACAGTCTTCAAATATTGAGAACGCTCTTTCTAAAAAAAGGTGTTACAAGCTAAGAAGTTCAAACACTCTTTTTTCAGGTTATGTATGAAAAATAACAGGTTTGTTTTTGAGATCAAGTGAGCTTGTACCAGGAACTGGTGAACAAGCTCGAGAATAAGCTAACCAACAAGTTGAAACTTTGAGGTACCCAGGAATGTCTGATTTTGAAACTTATACATAACTTTTACCTGACACTGCTAGTACTCTGAAAGTAAGCATGATGTTTGAATTAGTGAGTTGAATTCTGGCAGAGGTACATGCCATATTTTAAAATAGTTCTATGTTTGGAAACTATATAAGCCACTGAATTGTTTTGAACTTTCGGTTTATGAAAAGATATGCAGTGCAGTCCTGGTGTGAGGAAAAGGAGCTGCTCAGCACCCACCAGTTACTCCCTTTGGTCAAGGAGGTTTCCTCTGTAGTATCTTAACCTACTCACAAAAAGAGTGGAAGTCCTGCTGTCAGCTTAAATGGAAGCAGAGAACAACTCTTTATAGCAGCATGACTTCAGAAGATCTTTGTTTTTGCTCTGTGAAATATGGAATTGGAAGTGCTCTTGGTGGTGGTGGTTGGTAGAGTCTAACTCAAAGTTATTATTAACATATGGTGATGAATGGTTGTTCCCCTTCTTTCAGTTAAACTCCTTGAAACCCATGAATGAAAGATGGGATTTGGTGTTAAATTTTCCTGTGCTAAAAGCCTACAATCAAATGCTCATTTTACAGTAAGCTGAGGTCCTTTGGTTTCTCCACAAAGCACAGAAGAATTCCTGCCCATACATCAGTTCTGACATTCAAAATAGTTATTTTATATTATCCTCTATTCAAAAGTTACCAGTCTGCCCAAGATGATGTGAAGAAGAACCTGCTAGCACTCCTGGTGAGTCTGGCTTGGAGGACCTATGCTTGATTTTACAACAATACAGTTTATTTTAATAAGATGTATTCCTATCAGAGAAGAACATGTTTCCCAGAACACTGATGATTTAAAATATTTGTTTTACATAGTTTCTTTCTGTTTGCTTGGATCTCCTACTAAATCTAGGTTTTCTGGATGATTTGAGGCAGTGTGAGGGACTATCACTTTTTCTTTAAGCTACATAGTAGTTGCTAATATAAACTGTCCATCTGACTCACTCTGGAATTGCAGTAATCATGGCTGGGTTTGCTACATCATCCCCAAGTGACTATCTTGCATATGAACAAGCTAGAGAAACAAGATCATTTGAAGACAAGTTCAAAGATGAGGTCATAAGCTTATCCCTCTTTCTTATCCCTTGTTAAACACCTGCTTGAAATATCAGTGGGATTGTTTCTTCTTTCATGCTTAGATTAGTTTAGTTTCACTACCCTAAAGGTGCACTGATGTGTATTGTTATACCTGCAACTCACCTAGTTGATTTTTTGCTGAGATTTGCTGTGCGAGAAGGAAGGAGAGAAGTGATTGTAACATAAACTGCCATGGGAAGAAGAGGCTATTTATGAAAGCTAGTATGTATTGTTGATTTGCTTTGAAGCACAGTTTCTGAATTCGAGACAAACAGAGAAGCAAAAGGAACATGAAAGAGGCAAGGCACATCTGTGGCTTGACACAAGAGCTTGCTCTTGCTAGTGTGGACATAAGCATATTTTGCAGGTACTACTTTTATGGCCTTGTCTTGCAGGACTTTATGTCAGGTGTGAGTTAAACCAAATTTCTGTAGGATCATCCTCACTTTCCCACTGTTCATTAGAGTTGCAGGGTAGTATGAAGTCAGACAACTCCTAATCCCTGAGAACAGATATTCCCCCAAAATATTTTAGGCTGTCACGAACTGGAATTTTGTCTGGATCTGTCAGATCTTTGAACTGGAAATGGTTCAGTAGTGCTCAACTGTTCAGCCCAAAGGTGTCTGTGAAGGGTAATGCTGCCACTCAACTTCTATCCCAATGTTTTGCCTAATGGCAACTAAACTATCATATTAAAGTTACATGAATTCATGAATAGTTCCACAGGAAGAATTGCTGCAATACAGCTGTGCTTCCATGCACATTAGATGTGAGATATAATGAAAGAGTTTTGAGAACATATTGCCATATTCAGCCAAGTGGAAAATTCATCTTTTAAATACAGCTGACTGCTTGAAATATAACAGGACAGGGAAATAAGTTGCAAATATGCATTTTTTGTATCATTGTATCCCCAAAGGGTGATGCTTTTGACGTCAGATGTTGTTTCCACACCTCTCAGAAACACAATAAAAAATAAGTTTTATACACATTATGGATTGTTCAGCATGGTATATCTCACAGATATAGTGATATAAAGTAATAGACACAGGGAAAAAAGAATTTAATGTTTTCTAGTGTTGACCTAACTTTGCCTTTTGACTTTCCTAGAAAAGTAGTTTTAGTTTCACACCAGCTTTCCCTTGTTATAGCTTTGTCTTTTGTATTTTAATAGATAGATTATTAGAATCATAAATTCATGGAATAACTTAAGTCAGAAAAGACCCTCAAGATCTTTGAGTTCAGCTATTAACCCTGCACTGCTAAACCATATCCACACCTTTTAAACATTTCAATGGATGATGACTTCTTTGGGAAGTCTAATCTAGTGCTCATCAACACTTTCAGTGAAGAAATTTTCATAGTATCCAATCTAAGGCATCCCTACCACATGAGGCTATTTCCTCTTGTCCTATTGCTTTTTCCTTTGGGGAAGAGACTGACACCCGTCTCGCTCACAACATCCTTTTGGAGATCAATGAGGTCCCCCATAAACCTCCTTTTCTCCAGGTTAAAAATTCTCTCAGGTGCTCCTCATAAGACTTGTGGTCCAGACCCTTCACCATCTTCAGCAGTTCCACACCCTGCTGTGAGAGAGGGGCCCAGAACTGAGCACAGGATTTGAGGTGTGGCCTCACCAGTGCTGAGTACAGGGGGACAATCCCTGCCCTTCTCCTGCTGGCCACACTGTTGCTGGCACAGGCCAGGATGCCATTGGCCTTCTTGGCCACCTGAGCACTGCTGGCTCATGTTCAGCTGCTGTCACCAGCACCCCCAGGTCCTTTTCCTGGGGCAGCTTTGCAGCCACTCTGCCCCAGCCTGTGGCACTGCCTGGGGTTGGTGTGACCCAAGGGCAAGACCCAGCACTGGGCCTTGCTGAACCTCACACCACTGGGCTCAGCCCATGATCCAGCCTGTCCAGACCCCTCTGCAGAGCCTTCCTACCTTCCTGTAGATCAGCACTCCCACCCAGCTTGGTGTCATCTGCAAACTGAGGGGACACTCAATCCCCTCATCCATGTCACTGATGAAGATATCAAACAGCACCAGCCCCAGTACTGAGCCCTAGGGAGCACCACTGGTGACTGGCCACCAGCTGGATGTATCTCCATGCACCACTAATCTGTGAACACAGCTATTCAGATGGATTTTTACCCAGTGAACAGGGCATCTGTCAAAACCATGAGCAGCTAGCCAGGAAAATGCTGTGCAAAACAGTGTCACATGCATTACTAATGTCCAGGTAGAAACATTCTCTGCCTTTTCTTCATCCACTAGGCTGACAATTTTCCCATACAAAGAGATCCTGTTGGTCAAGCAGGACCCGCCTTTAACAAATTACTGCTGGCTGGGCCTTATTACTTTGTTAATCCTGTATGTGCTGTGTGATGGCACTCAGGATGAGCTGCTCTATGACCTTCCCTGTCATCGAGGTTAGGTTGAAAGACCCCTGTAGTTCCCAGATCATAGAGTCATAGAATCATAGAATGGTTTGGGCTGGAAGGGACATTAAAATTGTCTAGCCCAACTCCCCTGCTATGGACAGGGACAGCTCTCCCTAGACCAGATTGCTCAGAGCCCCATCCAGCCTGGCCTTAAACAGTGCCACAGCTGGGGTATCCACAACTTCTCTGGTAAACCTCTTGCAATGTCTCACCACCCTCACAGTAAAGAATTTCTTCTAATCCAAACCTACCCTCTTTCAGTTTGAATCCATTCCCCCTTGTCCTGTCACTGCATGCTCTTGTGAAAAGTCCCTTTCCAGCTCTCTTGTGTAGGCTCCCTTTGGGCTGAAAGGCTGCAATAAGGCCTCCCCAGAGTCCCCTCTTCTCCAGGCTGAACAATCTCCATTCTTTCAGCCTGTCCTCATAAGCCTGTCCTCCAATCCTCTGATTATCTTTGTAGCTCTAGATCCTCTTTCTAGCTCTTCTTGTAGATGCTGACACATTTGCCAATCACCAGTCAGCTCGGACCTCCCTGTTTAGCCAGAATTATGGTGGAAAGTGGTTCAGTGAGTGTTTCCACAATTCAGTACCCTTGGGTGGAGGGCAGGGTAGCTGGGTGCTTTCCTTCTCCTCTTCATCACTGTGTTGGTCAGAGTTGGAGCAAAAGCTCATAGCGCAGCAGGTGCTCCTCATCCTTCAGCACCCCTTTAACAATTATGGAGAACAAGTCCTGAAAAATAAATCTTTATTTGTCAGGTGCAATTATGCCTTGGATAATTAGAAATGTGACAGCGATTCTTCAGTGTCTAATGAAAAAATATTACCTACTGCAATCCAGAAAGGTAAAGGCCATTTCTATTTCATGTCCTCACAGTAGATAGCCATATACTGCAATGTAACAAATACTTTCTGCGTGGGGAAATCTATGTAAGTATTTTGTGCTCCTAGAATAGGAGGGTAGGGAAATCCCTTAGGGATTTTCTTGATGCATAAAACAACATTATCCCGCAAACTTGGTATTAGCAGTAGCTCAGCAGAGACATGATGCAGAATAATTTGTGTTTCTAAACTAGGGGTCTACTTCCCTACAGCTTTTATTACTCTGTCAGCTGTGTAGAAGGGTGTTACTACACATCTTACAGCCTGCCAAGGCACTGCTCTGCTACAAAGCACTGCTCTGCTTAAAACACTTTCTTCAACCAGACAAGCAATTGGCTTTATCTTCTAACTCACATTTGTCAGCTTTGTGCTTGATGATGAGATTCACAGGCCTACAACAGAGCTAGGCACCAGTCTTCTGGCACAGAACTGTCCAAGTAGCCCAAACAAGACTGAGGGCTTTGCAATGCCAGTCTCACTAAAAGACAAATAATTAGTTCCTTCCTCTTTTTCTTCTTGGTTTTTATGTTTGTTTTCTTGTTTGGTGGTTTTTGTTTGGTTGGTTTTTTTTTTTTTTTTTTTAACATCTGGGAAGACAAAGGAGGCAAGTTTCTCTTTAGCATATAAATATTCTGGCCCAATAATCAGCAATAATCAGCATCTCTAAGCAGGGTGCAAATACACATGGAAACATAGTGTTGTGTCTTCTGACTGAACAGCAGTAGTAAATGAGTAGTTAAAGCTGAGGAAGAATCCTCCAAGCTCCAAACACAATTGCTCCATGTTATCACAGATTAATTCTGCAGAGGATTCATAGTTGTTGTCATATATGTCTCTTAATGCAGATGGTTTTCTCTCTGATTCTGCAAGCAGACGTGCAGCCCCATCTCTGGGGCTGCGCTGACTTTGGCGGGTGCAAGAGATTGCAGGACCCTTAAAGCTAAAAAACCCCACAAGAAAATGGGTTTTCTCTTTGTATGCATAAGAAACAGCTGCTCTTTTGTGTGGTAAGGGACAACAGAGAGAATCAGTCTAAAAATCAGAGAACAATCAGCACTTTGAAGACCTAGACTTGTAGTGAAAATTTTCTAGGAATGTTTCTTTTCTTGTATCAATGAGGGTAGTGGAGAAGGCAAAGGAAGAGCAGGAAGTCTGAAAAGAATGCAGTGCATATTATTTTATCTTGATATTTTAGAAAACATACTTTTTCAGATGTTAATACAGATTTTGTTGCTTGTAAATTGCTCTTTCATATGGTTTATGATTTTTGTGATATGGCTTATAAATAACTGATGAAGTAGTTCAAGGAAAAGTACAACAATTACTTTAAAGGATGCTGTCAAAATGTATGTTACCTTTAAGTTGTTTTCCTAGACTTGAATATTTAATGACTTAATTTTCCCTGTTTCTTCCTTGAAAAATAGATCCATCATTCAGCTAAAGAGTTGATCTTTCTAGAAGCAGATAACACTATGTATCTCAGTTGTCTTAGTATTTATGTATTTCTGAGGATATATGAAATAACGTGCAAAAACATGCTTTTAATTTTATTAGATAATATAAAACAAAGCCCCTCATGCTTTGTGAACTATTCAAATCAGTTTTGAAGATGGTCCGAGCCTGGTTTGAATGACACTTCCAGACACTGAAAGTATGTTGGTGCTAAACACAGGTATGGAAAATGGGAAGACATGGACCATATTTTTGTGGAACTGAGAAGGAAACCAGTTTATTTTTCTCCATACCATTTTTTAATTGATTTTAAAGTTCAGCACTCTTCATGGCACTTTAGTGAAGAGTTTACTTAAGTGAAAAGTGTATGTCATTCACCACTTTGGAGCCACAATCATAAAATTACAGGGGATCATTTTCTTGTTTCCATCCATAAAAAATCTCTCATCCAGCCTTCAGTTAAAAACTTCATTTGGCTTTTCTCTAGTCTACACAGAGATGTCTCTTTTGCCTTCTTCCTGATCTTTTCCTTGTTTTGGATGTGTGATACAAAAATCTGCAATCTGACATATGCTCTTTGTATTTATTTGCCATTACTATTTAGTCCACAAGGAAACCTTTCAGACCATGATTCAATTTCTTTTCAAACTCTGTTATGTGCCAATAGCTTATATTCTAAAATACCATTATATTTTAAAAGAAATAATTAGAATTATTCTAAAACTACATACAAGCTTCTAAGAGTTTAGGACAGACAACAACAACACTTTCTGCTTAATGAAGTGCTGGCATGAAAGAACTTTCAATGAGTGATGAGATAGGGTGATTCAGTGAAAGGACATAATGTAATATTTACAAATGAGTTTTTCTGGATCTGCCTGTTTCCTTGCTCTTGCTGAATTCTATTTGGTACACAACTTCCTCAAACAATATGTGCTGTGAGGTGAGTAGAAAGTGACAGTCTTGATACAGCCATTTAGAGTGAATGGATCTTCTTGCTGTATAAAGCAAAGCTGAAGTGGTAAGATAAGGGAAAATTTGTGCTGTGGAGGCGCTGAATCCATATTCTGTCAGAGATATTAAGATAAGGCTAATTGCTTTTGGTAAAAGGTCTACAAGTTTTCAGAAAGATTTGCAGCTAAACATTTTTTCTGAAAGGTATTTTGACAAATTCTTTCATGCATTAATATGTCTTGTACATTACAACAATTAGGAAAAGTAGAAATAAAGTAAAATTTATAGAGGAGAAACTTGTAGCTATGAAGTTCCCTGGAAATATTTGGAAAGAAAAGGATACACAGGTTATTAGTTTAGGTGTATAGATGACTTTGTTTGTCATCATGACTTTTTATGTTGGCAAGACAGCAAATCCTTTACGACAGTTGAGGACAAATCAAGCAGTAACCATAGATTTCCCATGTAGATCTCCTTCTCCAAAAAGTCCTTGCATTGTAAATTTATCAGCTTTAGGGAATGTATCTTAGTGATCTACTTTTGAGATGCGCTCAACGTGGCTGGTGACTGGAAGGCAACTGAATGTTTTAAGATCTCTTCTAAAGATGGCAATCAAACTGCTTTCTTACATGTTGTGTTAGTCTCTACAACAACTTTTCAGGGAGGATGTGATCAGTCCAGAGCAAGAAATATCTTAGGATCTTCACTGTCATACTTTATCATCCTGGAATAACACAAATCTACAGCTTGGGATGCTTCAGGCCAGACTGGGCTGCATTGAAACAATTCAGGCTGTGATCCAAAACTCATTGACGTCAATGGAGAGGTTCCCAATCGCTTTGAATAGCTTTTGAATCAGAGCCTTAAAGATGGTGTTTTGCTGTCCAAAATTACTTAGGCAGACCATGAACCGTGAGTGTATATTTCTCAGAGAAGCTGGAAAACACTGAAACTGGTCCATTCCCTGCAGCTACATTAAGGATTATGCCTGATTGGCAAAGCTTTCCAGAACGTTTAATCTTCAAATTAATTTGATGGTCCTGCTCAGCACAGGGTAAACACAGGAGCAAACTGTTCTGCAATATTTATTCACATTTTTAAATGGATTATTGTCAACAGTATTTTTTCTCTTTGTTTACCTTTTTGATAAATCATTCTAGTGAACAAGTTTGCTAGCCAGAAGGGATTGCTGACGCAGCAAACCTTAAATTGGTTGCAGTCTGCAGCCTTTTAGCAGTGAAGTCCATGCATGCTGCAGACAGAGGTGCGGCTGCAGCTGGCGTGGTGATGCACAGGCTGGTTTTGTACTGTCGGCTGTGCTGAGTGGTCTGTTTATCCAGCAAATCACAACACACTGTGTAGCCATTGCAGATTGAGCTGTCTCTGTATCCTAGTAAACATAAGGCTGACATTGCTTTCTCTAGTGGAGTGACTGTCTGGTATGGCTCTCAGCTTTGGTAGGCAGTGTGTAGGAAAATATTACACTTTTAACACCTACTAGCTGCAGAAAATTTATGTATGACAGAGAAAATGCATGCCAGCAAATTTTTAATGCAGTGCCCAGTAGTGGTAGGAAAATTATGAAGGTAGACTGGATGCCTAATTTGTTAATGCTTCACTGAGTCTACGTTTCTTTATCAGTAAAGATCCTGTAACCTCCATCTCTTAAGAGATTTACTTTTTCTTTTCATTGCCATGCAGTTACAATCCAGAGGATTGCACCAGTTGTCTATTGTGAGCAGAAACAAAAGGTGAGCCTGATTCATGATTTGGATTAAGATTTTAGGTCTGGGTTCTTTCTTTTTTCATTGCTATACCAACTGTTACACGAGGTAAGGGAGAAAAGGCAAACCCTGTGAGGGAGGGTAGTGTTTCTTTGTCTTCACAAATGACTCAGCTGTGATAACTCCTCTGAGGGTGGGGGAAGGCAACAGCATAGTCACATCCATCCTGAGGGGGTCATCTCTGATAGGGGACTTAATGGCACCAGCAGAATAGGCAGCTGCAATGACTTAGGTCATCAAGGACTTCCAAATATTCCAAATATGTGACAGTGTTACATCATCCATTGTGAAAGCTCCTCACCCTATGGGTGGTGCTGAGCATTCACACCTGAACCTCTGCATATATAACCTTTGGGTCTGGGGATTTGGGACACCACCATTCAGTGGGTCAGGAGGAGGACCAGAAGTTCCACAGGACCACTGCTTTTGACAAGACTGCAACTATTCACTTCAACAGGATTGCAAACACCACTTGGTATGACCCTCTGACTCTTGTGTTTCTTTTGAACCACAAACATCTATGAATGTTGTGTACTCCCTTCCCATTAAGGATGGGACTAGGGAAAGAGCTTTTACTCCTAGTAGATAGCCTGTATGCTCCATGGAAACTTTTTGAGACTTGTAGGCTGAAATTCTTTATGTTCTGAAAGAAGCTGCTCTAGAAGGCCAGTTAGACAAGTAGGACAATAAAGTGGGTTTATTGCACCACGCATACTCTTTCAGTTTTAAAACCTCATCCACTGTGATGGGTGTGATTATACTCATTCCTCATTGATAGGAACATATGCCAGCAAACAGGATGCAGCTGAAGGTATTAACTGTCTTACAAGTAGGTGTCCAGGATGGCTCATCCTGCACACTCATCCTACACAATTCCAAGTGGTATGCAAATGTTAGGTAGGTATAAATAAATATTTAGTAGACAAGACAAGGCAATATACTTACAAAAACTGAAAATCAGACAAGTTTGAAGACTGCTTCCCCAAGCAGCAGCAGGATGTCTCCAGCAAGATCCTGCTCCATGGCATACCTGGTAACCTGGCTTTCCCCTCACGATATTGTTGGGCACATGAGTGCCTGATGCAATTTTAAGTGTATTCTATAGCACCACCTTTCCATTTAGAGCACCAAGTGAGGGAGGATACTATGACTGAATGTGCAGACAGCAACTTCTAAAATTATTTAGTGAATGTTTAACTGTCTTGGGAATGAGGGGAAAAGAGAGAGATGGCTTAAATGAAGTGAAGCAAACCTCCAGGCCTGAAGTCAGGTATTGTGTATCACATATTAGGTATTGAGCAACTTTTGCATCAAATGTGTGCAGAAAAGATACTAAAACCACAGAAACATATCACTGGAGCCCTGGGAAGGTTTCATTTTTCTCTTTCCTTTTTTTTTACCATTTCCTGTTAGCTGTTGCAAGTTCTTCTGAACATGTCACTGGAGAATTGAGAAAAAAATTGGAAATTTTCCTTTAGCCATAGGCAGGAATTGTACACAGTTTTCTTTCTTTTCTTAGCAAACACTGGGATGCTTCCCTAATTTTAAATTACCTAGCACAGCTGAATACAACTATGTTCTGCTGATGTCAATATATCTGCATTATATATTTTATGCTCATATACACTTTCTTCATCCCTGTTACATTAACACACCCAAAACACTGCTAACACCAGAAATGACAGAGCACCACTGCTCATCCAGATGAAATAAACATAAGGTATATCTTACATCTTTAGGACTTTATATCTGCTTTACTTCCTCTTGTAAAAGTATTGCAAAATTTGAAAGCCTAGAAACAAATATTCTAATCATCACACTTCCAATAAAGCCCCCTGATGTCTGTAATTTCCAAATATTTAAGATGCATTGTGGTTTTTGTTCTGTGAGTTATTTACAACTTTAATGTAAACAACTAATGATGTTGAATTTATTCTTCCCTGAAAAAAACCTTTTTTCTGGATGTGATGGCCTGGTAGTTCAGTGAAAGGACAACTGCATCTTGCTCTGAAATCTGAAGTTCTAGAAAGTGTCCCTGTGTCAGAGGATGTCAGCATGTTCCCAGAAGATGCTCCTGGCAAAAGAAATGTCTCCTGCAATAAGATGCCTGTCTGAATGCTGCAGATAAATGGGCTGGGTGGTGGTTAAGGAAACGCCACTCCTGTGACCTCTGCAAAATTTTCTTTCTAATAATTTATGGCAGCCCCATTTGATACTGAGCCCTTCCCTCATGTTGCAGGCTGAAAACCAGGCTCCCACTGCAGCTGAATCTCCTCCATCTTCACAGCACCTCCCTGCAGTCCCAGCTGTAAGGAGCTCCTTGGTCACCAGCACCCAGTGAAGAGCAACCCCCCTGCCAGGACTCCATTCTCAGAAATCTGGGGCAGCTCTGCCACTTCCTTCAGAATTCTTTCTGTAATACTTGATTTGGACTTGCTACTGACATGCTGCTCTCTGCAGCTTTGGTTTTTTTTGCTACGTTCAGCTTCCCACTGGTGGCTGTGGTCCCATCTCCCACCCAAGGGAGGCTCAGGCAGCCCCCACCACCCCCACACTGCTGGGACCAGGACAGACCACCCACAGTTTTCAGAGGAGTTAATGAGGCCCTCTGTTCATGGTTATAGCTCCACACAGCTTCCCAGCTCAGATTTTCCAGAACACTGAGTTTAACCCTGCTCCAAAGCAAAGCCAGAAGCAAAGCTGAAGATGGCTTCGAGCCTTGCAGAGCTGGATCTGCTGTAAAGGAAAGAAGCATTCTACTTGCAGAAATTTGAGAGAGGCTCTAAATTTTACATTAATGGAAGGATATGGGCCCTAAACTTGTGGGAAATAGTTGTTGTATGGAAGAAAAGCTTTGAAAATACTTGACTTCATGAAGAAGAGTAAATTTAATCTGACTTTCCAGAAGATTTAATTTTGGCCTTACTTGTCTACCCGGTGAGGCTTTAAGGGTATATCCATGTTGATAAAAGCTGTCTCCATGAAGAGAAGAGTGGCCTTCTCACACTCCTTTTCTCACCCCATCTGTGTTGGAGTGTTGTGAGTAGCACTGAGCAAAACCAGGTAAAAATTAACACACCTTCCCCTCTCCATCCCTAGATGAGCAGAAATAGAAAACCTCAGTTATTTAAATGCACACAGCGCTTTACCATTATACAAACACTAACATCTCTCTGTTTTTCTTTCTGAGTAAAGAGGGCTGACTCCTCAGGTGATGACTCCTGCTGACTCCTCAGCAGATGATATTTTATGTGTATAGCCTGGCTCTGTGGAACCACAGTTGAGAGAGGGACAGGGAACTCTTTGCTTTCATCACTTCTCTGGCATGTTAAACCAAGCTTGTCTGGGATTAATTTGAGCCCTGGCTCTGTCTTGTATTAACATCCCCAGCAGACCAAAAACCATTTTAATTTAAAAAAGGTCCAGGCTAGTAGTTCTGAAGGCTTTCATTGGAACAACTTTCACCAAATAGTGATGGAGATTGGGGCAGGCCTTCGACTTTGCAAGAGACATCAGCATGAGCCAACAACATGCTGGTTGTTGCAGAACCCATGTATTATCCCCAGAGCTGCCTGCAAATCAGCAACACTGATTCCCGTGTGTGACTGGAAATACACTGCACTGTGCACTGACTACAAGACATAGAATTAAACATCTTGGTCTTCTAGCTACTGTCAGTTGGTTGCTAATAAAGTCTATTTCTAAATACTATCCTCTAGCTGCAACTCATTTATAAGAGAAAGATGTCAAAATTGTCCTCCTTTTTATTCCTAAAGATGTGCTAGTAGAGAGATTATTATGCCTACAGCAGACTCTTAAACTCTTTAAAGACACTTTTTCTTTAAAAGCCAGTGAATAACATCAAATACCAACCATTATACATAAAATTTATTTTCACCAGTGTATTTGTGGACCTGACAATCCATCCCTCCCACTAGGTTTTTCTGTGCTTTGGTTATCTCTGTAGTCTTGCTTGGGTCTGAGTGCAAAGGTGGCAGTGCCTCTGACTTTGACAGTGACTGAATAGTACCAACTATCTGTGGAAAAAAAAAAAAGCTTTTGTGAATTTGGTTCCACCATTTCTATTCTGAACTACTTTGTCTGTAGATCTACAAGGACTTTGAGATTGAAAGAAAAAAAAGAATTTGGGGATTAAGCTTTAAAATATCAGAGATAAATTAAATGAGGTCTGTCTTCAGGTTATTTCTGCTGTTGAACTACAGGACTGCAAGTAAGTGCTGGTGACACACTCATCTAAAACAACCTGAAATACTTCTGGATAGAAAGCCTATTACTGGTGCTGCTGCAGGGTGGCAGGCAGGACTAAACCAGATCATAGCCTCTGGCCTGTACCAGAGCTTCAGTGCATGGCTGGGAGAAGGGGGAAGCCCATGGCTGACAAGATGTAATCCAAGTTAAGCATACAAAGTCAGTGACATGAGATAGTGGCACCCAGAAATATGGCTGAGACTGGAAGTTTCCTCATTACACCCAGCATATTAATTGCCAAAATGCACTAACTCCACAGATACCTCTGAAAAGGAGATGAAAATGTGCTAAAAAGCAATGGCATTAGGATGAAGAGTGCTGGCATAGTAGGGAGAACTCCTTCCTGTCCCCTCATTCTGCAAGAGTACAAAAATTGGTGTGATTTTTTTAAAGTCTTCTGCTATGAAGAACATTTTTCAAAAGAAATTCAATTGCAATGGCTGTTAATCCACATCCTAGATGGACAGAGAAACAAAGTAGTGCAGTGGGATGAATTACACGTGTTTTGTAGCTGTAAGTCTTCTCCTATCTCACCTGACTAGCTGCAAAGCCATGTGATGACATGGCTTGTGGCAAGAAGCCCGCAGTTATGCACTTATTTCAGGCCTTTTAAAGGACTGGATATTAGCTCAGCAAAAGGCCAAGTCATGGAGAGTGAAGACCCTTGCAACAAGCATTGTCCCCTTCAGCAAAGCAATGCAGTGAATACAGGTGAGAAAGGTGCCTTCACTTTACGTGTTATTGAAAAACCTGGTGCAGCTGCTTACAAATGAGAAGGTCTGGGTGCATGGCTTAGAAATGTCTATGTAAAGAAGGAACAAGAAGAAGCAGTACAAATATGGCAAGCAAAGGATTTGGGGATTTTCTGCATTTGCTTTCAGGGTGCAGTAACACAGGCACTGAAGGTACTACTGTAAGCAGAAATCATTTGATGTCTCATGTTGTGTTGATGTATGCTTAAGAGCTTGTTACCTTGTTTAGTTTTACAGTCACTCAAAAGTCCTCATTGCATAGGTAATAAAAGAATTTAAATCTATCATCTAGATACCCCTTATTGCATATCCTCTGGGAGATAATAAAATGGCAGATGACACAATCGTGAGAGAGAGTAGCAGAGCAAATCACAGAATCACAGCCTTGGATTTCTGAAGGGCAGCATATAACCCCTTCAGAGATATGCTTGGAAAAATCCCATGGGAGACAGTCCTAGAGAGAGGGGGAGTCCAGGAGAGCTAATGGTCCCTGCCAACAAGCAGAACCAGAGAGGGCAGGAGGCTGTGTGGTTGAGCAAGGAGCTCCTAACTTGACATAGCCATATTGAGGAGGTGTACAGGAGGTGGAAGGAGGGGCAGATGGCCCAGGAGAACTACAGAAATTCTGTGTGACTGCGGAAGGATGGGTTCAGGAAAGACAAAGCGCATCTGGGGTTGAATATGGCAGAGGATATGAAGGTAAAAAAAGAAAGATTTCTAAAAAGGGTCCTCAGGAGTAAAGGGCATCCTATACCAAATGTGGATCTGTGAGTATATGGGCCAGGGATTTGGTTGAAAAGAATACAGAAAAGGCAAAGTTTCTGTGTGCTTGCTCTGCCTCAGCCTTCAGGACTCCAGTCCCTGAGACAAAGGGGAAAGCCATGGCAATGAAGACTCGCCCCTGATGGAGGACAGTCAAGTTAGGAAACATTAAGCAAACTAGTCTTACACAAATAATGGTGGCGATAATGCCAAGGGGTGTGGGCCGCTCACGTATGATTTGGACTTGATGATCCTGGTAGGCCCCTTCCAACTCAGAATATTCTGTGACTCTGTGAAATTCATGGGTTGTGATGGGAGGCACCAAGTGCTGAGAGCGTTGCCTGATGTTGTTTGTGGAGTCTCCACCAGTGAAGGAATGCAAAGTTCTGCTGGACACAACTCTCAGCAGCCTGCTTGAGCTGACCCTTCTGTGAGTAGGGAGGCTGGACTAGATGTCCTCGGTAATTTTGCTCTCCAGCCTCTCATTTTCTCTTCACTGTTTCATTTTTGAGTGGGGATGGAATTGTGCACTTCTGGGTGCCCCACAGTGCATGGGTTACATGAGCTGGCTCCTGGGACACTGCCTCCCACATCTGCTGTGATAGCCAATGCCCCAGCTGATTGGGGTGAGAGGAGAGGGGAATGCATGCTTCTTTCCATAGAAGTCCTAGGCCTTGGCTACTGTAAAGCCAGCAATTGCAGGGTTAACCAAGGCTGAAAGCAGGTTTTTCAGAGCACAGACTAGCTTTCAGCTTGAAAGCATACTGTAGCTTTGAGGAGAGTTTTTCATTATTGGACAGGATCCAGCATCTCACCATCTATGTTACAGTTTGCTCAAAGGCAGGCAGATTATGAAGAAATAGAAGCCACATCTGTGTCAGCTACATTTATCCCATCTGCTTTTTATTTTATCAACTTGGAAAGTAAATCCTAGTCATCACACAAGCCTGTTTTATATGGATTAGTGCAAATAGTTTGGCACTCACAAAACATATGTATAAAAGTTTTTCCTTCTTGACAACACATTTAAAAATTAAATTTCCAGGGGATTTAATTACTGTTAAAAGCTTTCACCATTTATTTCAGGACATTATTCAGTGCCTACAACCCTCACTCAGGTAGTTCTGTGTCTCTTTTGGCTGTCATTTTTGCAACAGGTTATTAAAAACTATTACCACACCATGGTTTGAAATACAGCATGGGTATGGATGCTCCTGATTTATCTTTGCCCAGGTCAGCATTGCTGCTGCTCTCAGGTAAAGGTAGAAGACTGGAGTGGATCTGGGGAGTGAGAAGGGATAGCAAACAGGAGACGCAAGAGGACAGAAAGCACAGATCCATAACACATATTCTCCTGTAACTCAGGCCTGCACCAGGCATCACCAGTAACCACAGCATGCAATACTGTTTATAGAGCAACCAGGCGCTTCTCTCTGATCTCGTTATGCTATTAGCCTAAGCACACATAACCTCAATTGTCTGGAAAGGAGAAACCTTTCATTTCTGATTTAGTTCTGTGGGCACTGGCCATTTGTTCCCATGCCAACACTGGTTAATTGATTTCTTCTATATTTTTTTTTTGTTCAGATCTCCTCACTTCTTGTGTATGTCTCTTGAGAAGTCAAAACCTTCTAAGACAACAAAGGTTTTACTATACTAAATAAATTGAGGTAATTTATATTGCTTCTTCCTAATAATTTGTCCAGTCTTACACCTTTTTCAATTTAGAATCTTTCTTTGCACAGTGTGCTGAGGAAATGCTGCCAATACCTTGTATAATGACATTAATATGTTCTTATCTCTACTGGAATTGATTAATGTGTCAGACAGAGTGTTTTTGATCTTCCCAGGTACAAAGGAGCTGCATCTTTGTCACCAATGCACAGTATGTTCAGTTCTTACTTGCTGGGTTCTACATGGAGTACATCTGAAAGCTCTTTTAAAAGCATTCTAGTATCGCTGTCCCCATTTTACAAAGGCAGTTCAGATGATGAAATAACTTGCCCAAGGCCACACAGCAGACTGATAGACAAAATAAAGTGAAGACTGTGTGTATCTTGACCAACAAATCCTTTATCCTCTAAGCTACAGACTGCAAACACAACTCAGGCCTTTTTAATCTAAGGTTTAGACAAAATAAAGTTAAATATTGCAATTAAGGAGGATGGAAGACCTTTTGATAAACCAGAAAGTGACCCCTGTATGAAATTCTGTTGACATTATATCCACAGCACTTCAAAAAAACTCCAGGAAACATGCCAGAGCACATCATTGCTTTGTACTCACGACAGTTTTCATCTGTGGAGTACAGGCTATCCTTGCCAGGGCAGAAATAATTTCCAGCTTTCAATGAGACAAATAGCTGTACTACAGGCTCAAGTAATATTACATTGCCCTGATTCTGCAAGACTTAGATTTTTTTACTTTATTCACTGTGATTAGTAGCAGCTGCTTACATGGCTTTTCATTAAATACTCAAATGCATGCTTGGAAGATTTTAGTCAAAAATCGTTGGGAACAGTAGAAGCATCTGAATTTGGGACCTCTGTCCCAACCTACTGTCCCCCACTGGGTTTCTTAAAATGTTGCCATGGTCACTTTTATTTGAGACAAAGAGAAAGCCTCTAGGGAAGTAGGTACTGCTTACATTTTATTGCTTGAAGCAAGGTCTGAAAGAACAACCTTCACTGAGTTTAGATCTTATTACAAGTTTCTAAACATGTTACCCTGTCTAAAAACCCACAGAACTGTTGAGGTTGGGAGGTATTGGTGAAGACTGCCCTGCCCAAGCCCCTGCTCGGAGTAGATCAGCCATGGCAGCTTACTGAGAGGTGTGCCAAGTAACACTGAATATCTCCAAGGCTGGAGACTCCACAACCCCTCTGGGCAACATTTCCAGTGTTTGGCCACCCTCATGGAAAAACCCTCAAAGGTTTTTCTCATGTTTCAGTGAAGTTTCATGTACTTTAATTTTTGTCTCTTGCTCCTTCAAAGGATGTGACCAAGAGGAGTTTAGCACCATTTATTCTCTACCCACCATCCCAGTCTTAACTCGGATGTTAGGAGGTGGAGAGTTGGACATCTTGCTGAAGTCCAAAGGAATACTATTCACTTCTCTTTCTATGTTCATCAAGAAAGTCACTCCTTTGTGGAAAGCCATCAGATTGATCAGACTTGATTTCTCTTCCACAAACCTATTTCAACTCCTCTTAGTCACCTCCTTGTCTGTAAATGGTTTCTAGGATTACTACCTCTATCCCATTATGGACAAAGAGTAGGTCCCCTATTTTAAAATTACTTCCAATCAGCTTGATGTACACAGAAAGTGATCATACATCACTCTAGACTAATCTTAGAAGCCTGGAATACTGAGGGTACAAAGAAAGAAAGGAGCAGGGCTTTGAGAACATCAGGCTTCTCCACATCTTTTTCACCAAGGCTCCCTGCCCACTTCATCAGTGGGGCCACATTTTCTCTGGTCTTTGTTTTGCTGCTGATGTCTTTGTGAAAACCTTCCATGTTGGTATTCACGTCTGTTTCTGTTGTGGCATGTTGTTTTATTGCAGATTTCTATTGTATAAGTCTGGTTCTGTGCAATGTTATTTGGTTTATCCTGACCCCCTAAATTTCAGAATGGCTCTGCCCAGGTTTTCCCTCCCTGGGTGCCCAAGTTGTTCACTGTCAGTTCGCTCTCTCACTTCGCACCTTCCAATCCCAGTTCAGTGTCGCTATGTTCATCAAGCTGTTCTCCTCCCCATGTGGCTTGCCTGTCACCCTCCAATCCAGCCCAAGTTCGAGAGAGTTCTCTCCGAGCTGGAGGGTGATTGGAGCAGTGGCCACCGCCCCTCCTTCGTTCCTCCTACTTTGTATCGTTATTGGTCCCATGCTCTGTTCTTCAGGCTGCTTAGGCAATGGTAGCTGTACCCTTTCACTCCACCTTCTCCCGTTATTAGCTGGCTGCGCCCAGCGATCCCTGGCAGATGCTCTCTGCTTTTCCGGGTTGTTGTCCCTCTCGCGTTGGAATAAAACTCCAACTTCTGCACCAGAGAGTGTCTGCTCGCTTCCCTCTCGTCCGTCAGCTTCGTTGGCCGGCCGTGTTCTCCCTCTGCCCGAGGGCCGAGGCTGTGAAGCTTGACACCGCTGCCGTGTGCAGTCACAGCCTCAGGCAGCAGTCTCTCGGAGCCTGCCTCTGCACCAGAGCCGCTGCTCCCTGCCGCTGGCTGCTGCCCCTGAGGTCTGCTGGGTGTGTGCTGCCCACCTAGCCGGGATTTCGTTGGCAGCTCCAATATGTTTCCATATTCAACCCCAGATGAGCTTTGTCTTTCCTGAACCCATCCTTCCGCAGTCACACAGAATTTCTGTAGTTCTGGGCCATCTGCCCCTCCTTCCACCTCCTGTACACTGTCTCAGTATGGCTATGTCAAGTTAGGAGCTCCTTGCTCAACCACACAGCCTCCTGCCCTCTCTGGTTCTGCTTGTTGGCAAGGACTATTGCTGAGCTTGGAGCCCAGTAGCTCTCCTGGACTCCCCCTCTCTCCAGGGCTGTCTCCTATGGGATTTTTCCAAGCATATCTCTGAAGGGGTTATATGCTGCCTTTCAGAAGTCCAAGGCTGTGATTTGCTCTGCTACTCTCTCTCAGGATTCTGACATCTGCCATCTCATGGTCACTGCAATCAAGGATGCCACTAAACCTCCATATCCCCAGCTAGTTCCTTCTGGTTTGTAAATATGTGGTCCAGCTAAGCATCTTTTTTCTTGGCTCCTCAATCACCTGTGTCAGGAAACTGCTGTTCACAATTTTATTGGAAATGTCTTGTATATCAGGTCTATTGGTAACAAAAAACAAGTAAACCAGACTTCTTTTTGGAGGTAATATCACCTAGACTCATAGATGTAGGTTTTTTCCTAACTGAAAAAATGCTGGCCTCAACCCGAAACATTCATCTGTAGTATTTGGTTAATGCACAAATCAGGAGTCTATAGACTTGTATACAGGACTGAGGATTACAGTGACTTGTTCCTCAAATGAAATTGGCACAGATACCAGGTTTTCCACCTCATCAAGCAGTGGAATGACAGTTCAGATTTTCAGCAAGTTCTCTATTTTAGGAGCAAGACATGTATTCTGCTGCACTGTGACTTACAGGAAAACAGAAAAATAGTTTTGAATTTCTGAAAGATTTCTGCTGCACAGATTTGTGAATATATACCAAATTACACTGACTTTAAACTTATATTTTTACTATATTAATTTGCCTTCTCATTATACTACAATCAATTCACTGTTTGTACTAGGTTTATTTGCTTTTTATGCTAGTAGCTTTGCTGTGAGGAGAACTTGTATAGTACGTCCATGAAGGTGTTATTATGCAGTGATTGTCTCTAAAATAGAACTCATTTTTGCTCTACTCACTACTCAATATTTAACTTGTAGTAGTAGTTTGAGAGATTGGCTTGGGTTTGGTTTGTGACTTTTTGAGAGAGGTGAGAGGAATTCTGTGGCTGTTTTGTATGTAAACCAAAATGGAGGAATGATTTTTCTGCCACTATGTATTTAATAACTTGAGTTTATCTGGAAGAGGAGATGAGGCCTTTTTATTTCAGTGAATGCAAAATCACCAAGTGGGATAGGGCATTACCAATTACCCTTTTACCATTTTTAGCTCTGCATTCTTGACTGACTGTAAAGTTCCCTAGGGTCTCTTCCAAGTCCCTGGCTGGAGAAGGAAATGGAGAAAGGAGCATGGCTGAAAAAGGGGAGACAGCAAAGACGTGAGCTTAGAGAGTAGTTTTAATGCTGTAAAATAGACTAAGCCCTGTGACACTAAGAGCAGTTGCTTGGGGAACAGTCCTTGCAAGTGTGATGTTCTTACAAAACATCTTTCATCTTACTGGCTGAAATGTCCTGAATGGGGGCTGCAGGGGACAATGCAGCTTTTACTGCTGAGTAAGACATCAAGAAGTGTTTTGTTTTTCATTTTACCGATTTTCCAGTCTTCTTGCTCCTTTGGCATGTTGCCAGCTTCTGCTAAAATTACAATGAATACTGTACTTGTTCTTGTAGAGAAGGTGTCACTTGCTGAGTTTAAAGAACTATATAACTTCCAAGTGCTTTTGTATTATCACACATGTGCAACAAGAGTCCAAAATCTAAGCCCTTTTCCAAGCACATTATTTATTATAGAAAAATTAATCACACTTTGCATTTTCTTAACCACAGTTTTGTCCATTGTATTAAAACTTGGAGCAAAGTCTATGTATTGATAAACCCATTCAAGTTGAGATTCAACTTGTGAAATAGCTTGACATCTTAAAATATGTTAGCGAAAAACTTTATTAGTAAATGATTGGTTAATAAGGTAAAAATCTAGAATTAGTATCCTGACTTGTGTATGTTGTCTGTGTAGACTTCAGTAAAGCATTTGACCCCATCTCCCACAGGATCCTCCTAGGAAAACTGCTTGTGGCTTGGATGAGTGGACTCTTCGATGGGTAAAAAAACTACCAGGATGGTTGGGCCCAGAGAGGTGATGAATGGAACTAAATCAAGTTGGTGGCCAGTCACCAATGGTGCTCCCCAGGGCTCTTTTTGGGGATGGTCATGTTTAACGTCTTTATCAATTATCTGGGTATTGCAATTGAGTGTCCCCTCAGTCAATTTGCAGATGACACCAAGCTGGGTGGGAGTGCTGATCTGCTGGAGGGCAGGAAGGCTCTGCAGAGGGATCTGGACAGGCTGGATCATGGGCTGAGCCCAGTGGTGTGAGGTCCAGCAAGGCCCAGTGCTGGGTCCTGCCCTTGGGTCACACCAACCCCAGGCAGTGCCACAGGCTGGGGCAGAGTGGCTGCAAAGCTGCCCCAGGAAAAGGACCTGGGGGTGCTGGTGACAGCAGCTGAACATGAGCCAGCAGTGCCCAGGTGGCCAAGAAGGCCAATGGCATCCTGGCCTGTGCCAGCAATAGTGTGGCCAGCAGGAACAGGGCAGGGATTGACCCCCCATACTCAGCACTGGTGAGGCCACACCTCAAATCCTGTGTGCATTTCTGAGCCCCTGACTTTAAAACAGACACTGAATTCCTGGAACGTGTCCAGAGAATAGCAACATAGCTTGTGAAAGCTTTAAACATGTCACAGAGGAACCTCTGAAGGAGCTGTTTTTCTTTGTCTTTAGAGAAAAGGGGGCTCAGGGTGGACCTCATTGCTCTCTACAACTGCCAGCAGGGAGGCAGCAGTGAGGTAAGGGTTGATCTCTTCTGCTGTCCTTGTAGTGAGAGGATGAGAGGAAATTACCTGAAGCTGAGATAGGGGAAATTCTAATATTAGAATTTTTTTCTTGCACTTTTAGGGTGGTCAAGCATTGTAATAAGTTGCTCAGGGACGTAGTAGAGAAACCATCCCTGCAGGTATTTAACAGCCATCCTGGATCTTGTGATCTGGTTTAGGGGTAACAGGTGTAGTACTGGGTGGCTGGCTGGATGATCTTGTAGGTCTCTTCCAGCCTTGATGATTTTGTGATTTAAATAATGTTTTAGTGTTTTTGTGCAGAAGAAAGTAAATGGAAGGCAGTGAGTAAAGAACAGATGGACTGTAAGGATGACTTGCATATGAAGTCTTTACTATTCAGGGTTGGTAAGAAAATAAAACAAAATGACACTATTCCTGGAAAAACTTATGATGTCAGGGAATTGCTTATTTACCTGCACTAACCAGTTGCCGGCTGCAGTGTTGAGGCTGTCAGCTATAGAAAACACTTCACAAGTTGGTTTTACACATAAGGTCTCATGGGAATATAATTCAGCCACCGCCATGCTGAAGTGTATCTCTTCTTTCCCTATTTGTTGTGCTTTCATCCAACTCTTGGTATGCATTACAGAATTTGTGTGGAGATGGGAAATGCATAGAAATACAAGCATACAGCCATTTTCTTCAGGAAATGTTTAAGTTCTCCTGGAAATTAAAGCTATGTACGGGCTACAATGTGTAGAGATGAGTAACTGATGTTTCTTGTCGGTGGCTAGGCTCTTCTGTGTAAAGGCTAAAGTCTGTTCTGTCTTTCTCTCTACCACAGAGATATCCCACGATAAAGCTCTTAAGAGTGCCTCATCACTTGGTTTCACAGATCCGCAGATTTATCAGTGGTGTCAGAGCTGAGAAGAAGGTGCATTCCATACATGCTGTTAACACATTATTCAAGTTCAAGATTCATCTAGGCTTAGCCTTCTCCTCTGACATACTAAATTCTATAGCCAAGAATGCAACTAAAAACAGCCAGGCAGCTGCAGTCACTAACCTAAATACTTGCCCATGTTCTGACAGAGCTCTGTCCTCCACCCCTCCTAACTGGTACCATTTATATAGCCATGAGACTCACTGCCATGACAGAGTGTTCAATAAAATACTTTCCACCTCTTTCTCTGAGAGATGGGTAACTTCAATGCCTCAATGCAGGAATCCCCATCTACTGACATTTAATATGACCTTAGTGCTGAGCAAGTTTCAGCAAGAGGAGTTTAAATGTCAGGGAAAGCAGCAGGCATGGATGAGCACCATATGAAAACATGTTTACATCTTGTGAAACAAGAAGCACACAATTAGCCCTGCTGTGAATATGGACCGGTGTGCCAATTCCTAGAAGAAATTTCTAGACAGGTGTGAAGTTTAATAGCTACCATTTAAAAAAAAAAACTTTTAAAAACTGTTTTTAAAAAGGACAGTTTTAGTACCAAGCTCTGCACTGAAGAAGCATCTTATTTTTCTATAAAAGTCAAACAGAAATATTTAATGACTTCTAGTACTTATTTGCCTTGCATCCAATTTTTACAGCAGGCAGAACTGTCTAAGAACTGATAGACATCTAACAGATCCATTTAATCCCAGATCAAGTCCATTTGATCCCAGATAGCATTAGGAAACTGGAGTTGGACTTGATGGAGTTGGTCTCTGTATGGACTTGAGGATCCTTATGGGTCTCTTTCAACTTGAGATGTTCCATGATTCTAATACAAACAAAGGGAAGGAAATTTCTTTGTAGAACAATTGCATTCAGGAAACAAAGCACAGCACAGAGATTGTTCTCTGGTGCTGTTTTCCTTGGTTTGTACTTTAAACAGCTCTGCAGTTGTTTCTAGATAACTTCTGATCCAAGTCTTTGGAAAACATTTTCCTAGAACATGGAATTTCTTCTTGGCATACATTGGATCTGGAAGCCAGCACACAAGAATTTGCTGTTCAGTTCAGTTTTGTCAAATCAGGTGTTTCCACCAAGGACACATCAACTTGAACAGACAACCTTATTTTTTGTCTTAACCAAAGTACTTTCGAGAATTATAGGTGTTTTTATGGAATGTAATCAAATGCAGACACTTTCTGGATTAAAATTTTCCAACACAATTCTCTGACCGCATTGCATATTCTGCCAAGGTCAGCTGGGTGGGTTATGAAAGCCAGCTTAGACGGAACTTTTCTGCTGGTTATTCTTTAATTATAACCTCCAACAGGTCAGCATTTCAAGAGAAGAAAAGTACAGTTATTCTGTCTTGAAAAAGAGAGAGTCATAGAAGTCTGAAGGTATGTTTCAGGTTTTTTTCTATCAATAGATAATATGAAACCCAAAAAATATAAGTATAGTATATGTAGCTCTAGTACTGAAAGTGTTCTTCATCCAAGTAATCATCCTACTTCAATCATTTGACATTCATATTTGTGCTCCCAATGAAGCATGAGATCCCTCAATCATTTTGGTTCTAGTCTTTTCAGATGTAGCAATAAAAAGTTGATGAAATATTTTGAAGATAAAAGAAAAGTTAGAATACATTAAGATATTTCTGTAACCTTGCTTGTCTTATCACAAGCACGCACTGCATAGCTGCATATTACCATTTTAGCAACTTACCCAGATTTTAACAAAGCTTATACAGACTTTGTCTTGTCACTCATTAGTCCTCCAATTTTCAACATCTTAGTGTCCAATTAGTCTTCTGGTTTTGCTGTATTCCATATAGCCCAGATAGAGCAGCACCCATAAAGTTTCAGGTTGGACATCCACACCAAACTAGAATAGGCTGATCTTTCCCTGCTTTTTCTGCTAGGCTCCAAGCACTTCAGGACAAAATTATACTGGTTTAATTTAGGTGTGACTGAACTATTAGAGGTAGCACAGCAGTTATGCTTTATCATTATTAAATACATCTGTGAGGTGAACATTGAAGAAAAATGGTGGTGCTTTTGCTACCAAAGTGCTGCTGCAATTACATTTGCACTTCTCTCATCACCATCAGTCTGTCCACTGTCACTATAGGCTGTGCAAAATTTTTGCAAGGGATCCCTTTGCTCTCCTCCATATTTGGAAGTTTTCCAGACCTACCAAATCCACATCTGACCTGCCTGGTGCTTCAACAAGAAAGTCAGACCTTAGCTGAGAAGGCACCTAAGTGCCTTCCAGACGTATTTCTGACCTAGAAGAAAACTGTCAGAACACAATATCTATGGATGGAGATTTTCTGATTGTTAGTTACTGCTTCTCAGCATAGACAGCATTGACTTTTTAGGTTTTCTGTTGCATGCATTATGAAAAGGCTGCTTGATCTGGCTTTGTGCCATGAATGTTTTTCACTTGAGCAGAACTAGCAGATAGCTGCAGTATGTTGGAGTTTTGTTTGAGTACTTTCTGCCTCCAAACATGAGGAAAGTTAATGTTCATTGTGATCATGAGGACATGGACAAAAAATACATATGCTATTCAGGAAGAACCTGAGCAAATCACTGTAACAGGAATTGCATTAAAGATGACAAATAACTAAAGTAAACCATTCTGTATTATCTGTTCACTGAAGGTTGTTTGCAGCTCAGTACTACCAAGAAGCGCTGAATTGCTGGCAAGAATAAAAACCCAAACCAAACCACTTCTGCAGAACAAGGTAAGTTCTGCAAAATATGTTCAATCTCTAAAAAGTAAAGGCTCAAACTACATAGAAAAAAGAAATCTGTGATAATTGTGCAATGTAAAGAAGTAAAGAATGCCTTTCAGACTAGTACTAGTGCAAGCAAAGATCATGCAGGGTAGGTCTCAAATTAATTTGCCTTGACTTATGCATTGTAAAACCAGGACTCAGAAGAAGTGAGATCCATCAACTTCATTTTAAGAGAAAAATCATCAGTTGGAAAAGAAAGGAGGTTTTCTTTAGAGCAACAAATATACAATAATAAATTGTGGAGAGAAAGCTACATGCTCATTCTTAGTCAGCCTTTATTTGAAGTCCATAAGGCCAAATTTTTGTTGCTTAGCAGTAGTGTGTCGCCTTGGTAAAGACAGAGGATAGTATTCAATATTCTATTCACTGTAGCCTTACTTTAAGTGACCAGACACTTTATTTGCTTGATAGACACGTTGTGGCTGATACAGCTAAGCAAGGAAATGTTTCCCACATGTCTTCGTGATGTCCCTGTGTGACCAAAGCCTATGTGCTGCAACTTCCCATAAAGTTATCAGGACCAGGTTAATTGTAAATTATTGTTTAACATGTCCCAGAACATTTTCCTTTCCTATTAAATGTTCAAGTTTCTTGAATTTTTTGTACATTAACCTTTCCAGAGGTAGTGACAAAGTTATTATGCATTCAGTCTATATTATCAATAGCTTGCAGAGTGGATGATTGCAGTTTAGTTGCAAACTTGTGAAAGACTTTGTTCTTTTCTCCATCTTTGATATCTCACTACCTGCAATTGGATAGAACTGGACAGCTACAGAAGACCTCTCATGTGAATAATCTAGGCCAAACTTTCCAATATAACAATCCCCGAAATAATTTTGGCAATTTAATAAGAGGATTATCTACTCCAGCAACCTCCTTTCAGCTTTTTGCAGAAATCAGGGATCCTGGGGTTTTTTCTAGCCTTCCTAACTACTTTGAAATATGATATCAACTTGCCAAGTTATTTAATAGTTCAAGGATACTTAAACCCAGTCAAATTTAATATTAATCCATAATTATACTTTGGATCTTTCCAGTTTTGTCCCACAGAAAAGTTCAGTCTTGACATTTTGGATAAAGTTGCAAAGATATTCACAATAAAATTTGTATAAATTATTTTTCTGCTCTGTGAAAAAATCCAGGGTATAGAGCATTAGACTAGCATGGGAAACACATGGTTTAATGAAATTCTTAGAAAAAAAGAAGCAAGTCCACCTTTAAAAACTATTTTGGGGTTCTTAGCACTGATGGTCACACATATCTATCAGTATGGGTCTGAATCCCATTTTCAGGATGTCTTTAACTCTCAAGGGAGAATTTATAACCTCTAAATATGGCTATAGATACTGGTTTTGTAACTGAAAGATAGTCTCCTCAGGAGGCATTCAGAAGGTCTAAATAAATGCTTGGAGTGGTAGACCATGGAATGGATCAAACAACATGCACAGAAACTGCTGTACAATTGATGCAATTTACAACTGATGAATTCAGTGAGGATTATATGAGTTGAAGTATGCAAGTGGTAGCAGAAAACATGTTTCTATGGCTTGTCTAAGAAGCATCAGATCCATGGCTTTATAAGTGATTACAACATACTTCCTCCAAGTAATATTGAGAAGCAAGTGCACAGAAAACAGAAAGGTCACCCAAAGGGCTTGGGAGACCTTTCTCATGATAGCTCCTTCTCCAAAGCTCTGTGGCTGTTTGCACAGACCTTGACAGGTTCAGCCCCTACAGCAGCTTCTGCTGTGTACTGACCTTTTAACTGTGCTTCTCTGTACTCTTTGATACCCCCACTAGCTCAGTGAACAAAAGGAAGATCTCAGACATAGATTTATGTGAAATACTGGTGCTTATTTCACTGGCATAGGTGGTGTTTTGCATGGACTCAGTGCTTTCTGCCAGAAAAAGAAATAACATGGTATGCTGGTCCTCTCTGTGTAGGGACTGTAAATATTTAACTGGTGGTACACATGAGATTTATGTTGCATGTTACTCCCTGCTAAAGATAGAGCCATTCTGTTATTGCCATAGTTTTCAGCTCCATAGTTTAGTCACTGTGCCATAACTTCATTACTTCAGTTAGCACCCATGTCTTCTGTGAATTACCATATAACATGGTAATCTGAGCATCCCTTCAAGCCAGATATACAGTGTATGCCCTTCATCATTCACTCAATAACTAGAGTCTTAGATAGAGACCTGTGCTATTTTATAATTGGTTTTGGTAATTACAGGGAAAAGTGGAAAACCTGACCATGAGCACTGAGTCCCTTCTCAGAGAAGGACAAATTGTCTTCCTTGTTAATGGTCATCATTAAAAGAAATAATCTACTCCTGTACCCGGTTTCATAGCTGAAGGAAACAGCATACTAAAATAGCATCAGAAGAAGAGCAGTTCCATCTAGTTTGATTTTACCAGATTTGTGGTTGCTCCACACTGGAGGCATGGTTTTATTGCCCTGAATGTTTTGCATTTTATTTCCAGACAGAGGTTCGTGAAGTGAAAATAGAAGTTAAGTGTCTGCTGCCCGTGTATATCAACATGTATATTAATGTATTTGAGCAGGGATACTTAGCAGGGATTTATAACCTACTAACAAGTAACCACTTGAATTATGACTAAGAATTAATCTTACCAAGGGTGCAAAGGGAAGAGGGGACGCAGGATGATTCGTGGAAAGGATAAGGGATGCAAAGGTTTTGATTCACTGATTTGTATACTGTGTCATAGAGAAAGTCTGCTGCCAAGTTTTGTGAACAACCATTCAAACAACCTCCCAGAGTGTTCCCTCGCTAATGTTCTAAGAATGTTTAAGTCATGTTTAATGTTTAAGACCAAAGTAGGTAACCAGGGGATGTCTAGACAGTAGAAAGGAAGGACTGCATTGTGCAGCCATAGGACTGGGATGCAATTCTGTTGAATCCTCTTCCCTGATCTCACCCAGATGCACTGGAAGCCTCCAGCAGAGCAGATGGGATTAGACTGCAGTTCAGCTAGGTGCCTACTTTAGCTCTTCACTGATTACTGTTCTGTGTATGGTCTTAAATAATCAGTAAGAAAGGAATAAAGCAAGGAATAAACAGAGGTTTGGTTCCAGCAGAAGCCTAGAAGATAAGGATACCGATGTGTCTGTCTCAAACATTGATAGACCGTAGAGCCAGCCAAGAACTGTTGTTAATAACAAACTTCAAGAAAGAACAATATGTGGCTGGAGAAGGGGCCACGTGGAGGTAGGGCAGCACATTTCTGGAACAAACATCCTTGTTATGGCTCCTACAGATAAGCACAGGTACAGGTACAACTCAAGTGCAGGAATGAGACAGAGAATTGGGAAAGGGGGGCAGGCCAAGAATTTCAGAAAGGTCTGAAAGAATGAACTGTGCATGATGACTTCTTTGCACAGAGCAAGAAACTTAGCTCCAGGGTGGGGAAAACCTGTCTATAAAAGGTACCTCCAAGAAGCCTAGGTGATGCCTCCAGGAGCCTGGACAAGCCACTGGCTGGATCAATGATGGAGCCACCAGGACTGCTGAATCCTTCCTGCCTGCCTTCCTGCCTGCCTGCCTTCCCTCCCTCCCTCCCTCCCCCTCACTGGCCTATACTTACATAGGTCAGAAACTAATATACCAATTTCCATGCCCAGTGTGTAATTTATTGAGGAAGTTCGTGGGCTTTGGTGGACCCTCTGATTTTTGTTGTTCCTTGTGTTCCTTCTCCTTAAGGGTGGGATGCCACAGCCAGCTGCCTTAAAGAAGGGAATGTAGATCAGCAAATACTTACAAATATTACACCTTTGAAGGGCACCTGCAAAGTGTTGTCTCCTAAAATGCTGCTCCACAGTCAGGCAGCTGTGGGTCCTGCCTCTGAAGCACGCAGCCTTTTTCAGAGGTTTTACACGAAGGCATCAAATACAAAAGTTTGGGAAAGAACAGGATGGATTTCTATTCACCAATGTGGAATCATGGAGCAATAGTTAAAATGCACATGACATAAAAAAGCAGCTTGCAACCTTTGTACTTGCTAAGCACAAAGTAGTTTTCAATAAAACTCTTTATCACTAAACACTCTCAGAACAAGTGAAGGCCCTAAACTAGTCTAAGTCTATGCATGCTTTATTTCTTCAGATAAAATGGGACAACTTGCTCTATTTCACAATGCAGCTAGATTTTTGAATAAAAATAACTGAGTTGTTCTAGGGTAACATTTCTAACTCAGTCATTATCTCCATCTAGTTAAGCAAATTCTTGATTCCGAATCTGTTTAATTTGAACTCTTCCCCATTTCTGGTGAAAACAACCACACACACAAAAACTAACAAACAAACAACAAAACAAAAACTAACTCCACAATTGCTTCACAGTCAACACGTCCATTAGAAGAGGGGAATTTACTTGGCAAACTCCACCTGATGACTCTCTAACAACTTAAGTCTCCAAATGGGTAACAGTTGCAGCCTTAAGTAACAGAATGGAAGGGAGAAGGCATCTGTAAGCCCATCAGCTGTCCGAAGCACTATTGCTAAATTAATTTTCATCCTGATATGGACTAAGGATATGTAGTGCAGAATCAATCCCTTCATGATGCCCTTCCCTAAGGATGCTCCCATGAAGGCTTCAGTAGACTTGTGTGGAAGAGAAGGACTTGGGTGGGCCTTGCTTCTGTCCTTATTGAGTGGTTCTGCATTTTTTCTGCTTCCCTTATATACCAGTTTCCACATGAATTCTTTGCCTGATCCTAAGCAGGCAAAGAAAAAAAATTGAAACTCTTGCAGGATTTCAGTAGAACAGTGACACAACAGTAAGGTATTAAATATACCAGTTGCTCCAACATTTCATTTGTAATAGGGAAAAGAAAGCAAACAGAGAGGGAGATCAGCAGGACAATGGAATATTTTGGCTTCCAGCAAGTATGTCATGTTTCATTTCCAAGCATGTATCAACTGTATTGAGAAAACAAATTGCTCCCTTTTTTTACTGTCTTGCGTCATCTGTCCTTTGTTAGTGCTTTTTCAAACTTTATGAATTCAATGGATTGTTAGCATGCATTAGTATGTTAGTGTAACATGTTCAGCAAAACATCCTAGTCATCCAAGATTTAAATACTTCCTGGGAATTCAGTCTCTGACTTAAGCTACAAGGATCTTTGCTTTATCTGTATCATCATCAGAAGATGCTATTCAATATGAGGCCTCTCTAAGAAAGGAAAAAAAAAAGAAAAAAGCAAGCAAGGTACAAGTTGCTGCTGACATCAATGTGCCAGAGAAGTTTTGTTCTCCAAGTATGCTGCAATTAATTTTTCCTTTGCAAACTAGAGATTAGCACAGGTAACACAAACTTAACCTCACGTATAATCCTCAAATCTGTGAAGCAGATAGATCTAACTGAGGATAATAAGTTCCAAGACTGGCTGAATCCTTCTGTATTTGTCCACAGCTACTTTTCCATTCCACAGCTAGTTTTAGTTGACTCTAATATTTTCTTTGTCTGAAGCATGGCCCAGGCTAGGCAGAACACATCATGACAAGTGAGACTGAGCTGCCTTTTCCCTTCACTATATGAGACCCTGAACGTGAAGGCTTCACTGCCTTATTCTGTGAAGGCTTCACAGAGCCAGTATATTCTAAAGGAAACACAGACTTCATCCAAAACAAGTAGTCTTTGACAGGTAGATTTTAATGAAGCTTCTACTTTGAGATAGTCATTGCCCTCAAGTATTTAGCGAAACACAAGTTTACTGAAAGTACTTGAAAGGATTTATGCCAATTCAAGTCACAGGTGAACCAGAAAATCAGTGTGAAGCAGACTTCACCTCTTCTGCCCAAGGCATAAAGACTAGTCAACTGCAATGGGCACTGTTCTGGGAGGAGAGCTAATTGTTTGGTGTTGAAAGGACTTCTCTACCTCTTTTTCAGGGAGAATCAGTTCCAATCTGTGAGTCAGACTTAGAGGCAGTCTTTGGACTCCCCCCTAGATTGCATTTTTCCAGTTCATAAGGATAGTACTTGCTGGAAGCAAAGAAATACTAAGCTTATCCATGGTTCAGCCAAGAGCTGGAAATTCCTTGGCTGTATAATTCATCTGCACAAAGGCAAATCAGACGCCTACGCAACACAGCTGCATCAAATTGGCAGGCTGTGTTTTTGCCTCCTCCTCTACTCCTAATGAAGATAAAGCTGTTCTCAGGCGTGGGTCTAGCAAGACTTGCACCAAACCCATGCACACTCACTAGTGTCCACTCAGCTTCCAGGAGTTCAGCAGCAGGGAAGGCTGGGGCACCTCTGTTTGGAACCAGACACGTGTCAGACTACACACAAAACCAGCAGCCCCCTAGAATCATGGAGTGACATGCTGATGTCAGTGATGAATTTGATGCTGATGTCTGAGTGGATATTTCTAAGTGTCCAACTCAGACCTTAGCCTTCAGCCTTTATTGTAAGACAAAAAAGGTGACATAAAAGCATATATATTTCATACAAAGTAAATACACCTGCTCTTTGTTGAAGCAACGATTAAATTTTAATTTATACATCACAAGCCCTCTTGGTTCCTGCTAACTGCAAGAGATGCAAGAACAGCATGTTAAACCTATTACAGGATTAGCTACATTTTCATCCTTAAGTGTGTTTTTTAAACAACATCTGATTGTTAGACCTGGCTAAAGGTAAAGACTCACTGAGATCAATCCCTGAAAAAAATAGTCCTCTTCACTTCCCAAGGACAACTACTACATAGTACTGGAGCAAAGCCAGTTTGGTGTGGGGAACTGAGTTACACTTTGTCTGAGTGCTGAGTTGCTGTCCTAGGGGCAATAGGACCTGTCTTGCACAATCAGTGCTGAGATATTTCACCATAGTTCACTTCAGTGTTGCAATGGTAGGTACACAAGCCAGTGTGAATTCACAGGGCACTGTGATAGGGCCTTTTGAAGGAAAAACCCTCCTGTCCACCTTGGAGGGCAGTGACAGAGCTTCTTTTTTGCAGACTCTCTGGGAGCCAGTCAGTCATTCCAGCCACTGATATCATGTCCCTGTCCTCCAGTCATGTTGGTAGCTTCATGCTTTGTTCCAAATCACTGCAAGAATCAAATTTCATTAATAGTAATAAAGTGGAAACAAAATGGGGGCTTCTAAGAGAAGATTAGGCCACAGGAAAAAAAAAAACCATTGAATAAACCAGACCTAATACATAGAGGATAAATGATAAATATGCATCCAGTTCTCTCTGTGCAGTAACTCAGTAGAATGGATTTATTGCACAGCAGGCTTGCTATTTGTTTTCCCTCTCTTCCCAGCATGGGGGATTTTAAGTTAAACAGTTTTATTCATATCCGAATTCACTCATGTATCCCAAATTGGCTGCTTGCCAACATTGTTGGCATTTCAGGTTGATAACGTCTTAATCTAGAGTCATTACAGTAACTAGGAGGGAGCCTGAATGTAGGAACAGACCCTTTCCTGGAGAGGTGCCTTTGAGATTTTAATGTAAAAGGGCATCCATATTAATTGAAAGCTTACCTGGAATGGCAGGTGTGAGTACTAACTTTGGATAAAATGGATGCAAGTGCTAACTTTGTTTACATGAGCCATGAAAAATGCACAGGAGTGTTTGGTATTTTCACTCAGTCTCACAGCAACATTCAACCCAGCAAGTGTCAGTTTCCAGTTCATTTGCCAAGGATGTTAATGACATTGTACATAGATTTCCTGAAAATTTATCTCATTTTCTAGACAGAAATGAGAGTAAGAAGAACAGACAAAGCATTTAAGTGTAGATAAGTCAAGATCTCACAAGAAGTCCTGTCAAGTGAGAGAAGAAGTAATCATCTGTTTGATACAGTGAGAAAGGTCCAAGAACAAAGGCTCTTCTTTCCCAGGTCTCCAGTTTCTCAACCTGGAGATCATGTCTTTTTTGGCTTGGAAATACACTTGTATGTATGTTTATTTAATATTTTGTTAAATAGAATTTCAGTATGGAATAGGAAAATGTTGTGAGATAATCCATGACCTCAGTGAACTTGTTCCAACAGATATGAGGAGGCTGTTAATGTTTATACAGAGTGACATGGCTTTCCATACTCAGCCCTGTCTCTCTAGCATCACAGGGATATACAGGCCAACAATAATTCAACACCCTTTGCTTTTGGTTTCAAGCCAAGATGGAGCATCTTAAAGAATCGTACATCCTCTTAACAGAACCTCTTGTCATTTCAGACCTTAGTGGTCGGAGGGGACATAGGTGGTGAACAGTCACTTAGTCAGCTCCACGTAATCCAGTTTAATGGAGAAGAGTGGCAGGCTGCAGACAGAGCAGAGAAAGTATGGACAGCAAAAAGGTAGATGTGAGATTGATGTCACATAACCCTACTCCCTGATTTCTGTCTGAAGCAGGAGGTTTCATACAGTGTCAGCAAGGAGTGCATTATCATTGCAGTGCCCCCAGTGACAGGCAGCTGTCCTATGAACTGGCCAGAATAAAGACAGCTGAAAAGCAGAAAAATTACGGGAGGCACATTAATTATTTGCAAGAAGAAGGAAGGGGTAGCCACCCAGACAACCAGAGTCTGTGTTTAGTTTTCAGCTTCATCAGACTTATGCTATCTCCATTTGCATCAGGTCTTTGTGTCCTTCCAGTTCAGCATTTCAGGCTGAGGCTTTGTTCCAGAAGAAAGCAGGTCAGACAGAGAAAAATCTTAAACTGTATAAAATCAAGGACAAATGTCTTTATTTCTGATGAAGCATTAACCAAATAATAGTTCCAAGGGAGCACAGAAGGCCAAATATCTTCTTGCTTGTAGATCAGTTATGTACTAAAGAAAGAGCAACAGAAATAATGGAATTGCTGTAGAGATGGAAACAATAAGGTGGTTATTGGCCTTCCAGAAATATGGGCATGAAAGAGAGAGGAAAGACATGAGAGGGTTGCATACAGTGCAATGAATGTCTTATAAGCAGCCTTTCTCCCCATCCCCACTGCCTGACCTCCAGCTGTACCCACCACAGATCTTTTCACTGCCCCTGGACAAAATGCTGGACAGAGGCCAAGGTGGACACATTTCTTGTTTTATTGCAGAGGATAAATGCCAGCTTAAGCCCTTTGCAAGCCAAGAGAAAAACAGCTGCCTGTAGAAGGATGAGACAAAAGGAGATTGTCTGGCCATGAGTTCTGCTTTGTACCCATAGGCAATAGGCCACAGGGCAGTGAAATGTGGCAGTGGGGTGGGATTCCCATGAGGCACCCAGAGGGCTGCTCTTAGCAGCCTTTCTTTGCACATTCAGCATAAGGGACGCACCAGGAAAGAGGGGAACCAGAGAGCAGGCCTCTTCCCCTGGCTTCTGCAGAGACCCTGCTGCAGCCCCCGCAGCTGCCCATCTCGGAGGAGCAGCCCACAGGCCGGGAACCCTGGGCAATGCCCACACTGGGCAGATGATGAGTGCTGGTTACTCCCTCCACCACTGCTAGCTCTAGCCCGCTAAAACCCTGATGAGCCTGCGACCCAAACCGTTGCATCACCCAAAGAGCTGCTCCCAAAAGCTCCTAGGCAGCCTCCTGACCCTTTCTTTCACTTATTGCCAATGGCAGGGCATCCACCCACAACAGAGTTAAACCCTTCAGATTGGGAAATCCTGGTGACTTCCTGGGCTTTGCTGATCTGCACCACCAACAGAAGGCTTCATATATCTGTAGGTAAAAAAACAGTATAAAAACACTGTTTTAAGTAGTGTTTTAATGTAGGTTTAAGCCACTTTTTTTTTTCCATGCCCTTTCTTGTCTTCCAGGGCTCTTAACCACTCCACAGCTTCCTCCTATTGCTTCTGCCAATGTTCTCTCACAGCATCTTCACCTTCTAGCCTTTTACAGATGCTCTTTACACCTCACAGTAATTAACTCAACACTGGGAGGCACATCCAAGTTCCCACATTAGACATTCCCAGGCAGCAGTGATTTGGATTCACTTCCTTATATTTCCACAGTTCCCCTGGATTCTGCACCCAGAAACACATGTGTTCCTGGCCAGCAGGGAAAGAAGGATAGTTTTTAAAGACCAGCTGCTAGGGGAAACAACAGTGGTTGATTGAAACAACGGTGAAAAAGTGAAAGAGTAAATCTTGAAAACATCCCCGGAATTCACCATCTGGGATAAAATGATAGAATAAGATTTTGAGGTCTGATATGAGATCATCGAGTCAACTAAAGAGATGATGTTTCCGTACCTTTACAGGAGTTCTCAGGGCCTGGATCACAGAAACAGCCCTTCTTCACCACGCCACAATTCACATGAGATATGACAGAAGATGATTACAGATAGCTTCTCCTTTTGGTCATGCTTTATATCCAGGTAGCTTAATCTTTTTTCCTTATCAGTACTCCCAAAATGTTTCTGTATGAAGTACAAAAGGAGTTTGACTTCTGGCTCTAAAATCAGCTGAAGTTCATTAGAACAAAACTCTGGTTGAGAAACAAATATGAAAATATTACACTAATATTGGGGATTTATGATTTTATTAATATGATATCCTCCTCTGAATTGACTTGTTGATTAGAAATGGGGGAATTTTTCCTTTATGGACATAAAGATGACATAAAGCAGATATACCTGGCTCTTTTCTCCTTCCTTATTTTTGCATATAATTAGGTTTGGTCCATATGATGTGTCTTTCTGATGCAGGAAGCAGGAACTGAAAACACATTTCCCTTTTTATTACATCAGAGGATATTTTTCAGTTCAAGACTGTTTCATGGCACTATGCCAGCCTTCCCCTACAAGAATAGGTGAATGATCAGGACAATAAAATTGTCAGATGCAGCTGGTCTCTCCTGTCTTTTTATTTTACTCTTAGATGCAGCATAGATAAGTTGACAAACCATCTTCCACATATATGCTTATGTACATGCATGGGCAAACTCCTCTCCCGAGCCATCACCAGGGGAAAAAAGTAGGATCAGCGAAGGCACAAATTACACTGGTGTACAATGACCAAAATCTAAAGGACAAAAATGACAGCATCAATTCCATCATGGAGAACAAGAGTAAGTCAGTGGGATGAAGTAAAGCACTTTTGTTTCTGTAGTTCATAATGAGATGGTGGTTGGAAAGACTGAATTGTTTCATGCCCATAAGCTGTGCTGGGAGATGTATTCTGTTAATTTTACTGTGAAACTGTGGCAGAAATTTTGTTTTAATCACTTAACTGCCATACTGAAGGTTGTTTTCTTGGTAGTAGAACAATTCTGGCAAACAGCTGTAACCTGTACAAGAAGATCAGCATGTATAGACAGTATGCAAATGATGATTAGTCAGAAGACGCTGAATACCAAAAGTATGTATACACCTATATATCTCTTCAGAAAATTTGTTGTTTTTTTTTTCCTTACAGGCCTTCTTCTTGTTGCGGATGGGGTCTGGGGTTTGGAGGACAGATGAGAGATGCTGCTGGGCGGGCAGGGGAGAACAGAGTGGCCTTGAGGACAAGTAGAGGGAAAAGTTGGAGATAAAATGAGAAAATATGCAGAGAGAAAGGCCATGAGAAGTGCCATGGATTATGCACACGTACATGCTGGGAAAGGAGAATTTCGAAATGAGAAAATTCCACCAGAGAGACTGAATCAAGAGGAAAGTTAAGTTCTGAGAGGGAAAGCTTTTAAAAAGAATTTGTAAAAGCCCAATCAAAACAAAATATGGAAAAAGACAAACGTGAAATAAAAACAGAAAATCAAGACTTTGGAAATCAGAACTTCTATAGGAACTATATGGAAGCAAAAGGTAGAGGCAACCTAAATGGCAGTTTAAACATTAAGTAAGAACATTACATCATGATGATGGTCTCTACTTGTGCCCCTCCACTCCTCAGCACAGCTTGTGTCAGACTGTGATACAGCCTGACATAGAAAAAGCTGTGATTTAGCAAGCAGAAAACGGATAGAAATCTGAAATGTAGCAAGGGAAAACTGCAGGAATTTCATCTTAGATATGTGTACTAGGAGAGAGAAGGAAATTACCAGCCCTGCTGGCATAGCAGGTATCAGTACAATGCCTAACAGAGATTCCCTGCAAACTCCTTAAGAAAATCAAACTTGTTTTTTTTAAAGCTTGGAAAGGAATGTTTATGCTGAAATAGTAATTTCTACATACACGATCAAAATACTTTGTTGTTTTATTACACACACAGCCTGAAACTGTGTTCTTCTTTGTTTCTAAGGATTTCTAAGTCATGTGAATGCTCTGGTACTGCTGAACAGTACCATCTAGTCTCCTATATTGAGTAGTTAGGTTTTAAACAGAGGGGCATATTTTTAAATATTTCACATCTACAGGCAGAGGAAATGTAATTAAAACAAAAAATACATTGGCAAAATATTTTAAATATATTTATGGTTTCACTTTTTTCTTTTTTGTTTTCTTTTTTATTTTTTCCTTTTTCTTTTCTTTTTCTTTTTCCCTTTTTTCTTTTTCTTTTTCCTTCCTTTTCTTTTCTATTTTTTTCTTTTTCATTTTTAAAACATAAGTCCTGTACAAATATTTTGAAAACGTACACTCAATTGAAGTACCTATATCTATATAAAGCAGATTTCGTGACCAAATGGCATATTTGGGGATATTACAGGTCAAAACCCATACATCTGACTCAATCAAAAATTTAGACCTGAGGCTGAAAACATAGACAAGACAGATCAAAAGACACTTATATGAAGAAATTAAGAGGGGTCAGCATCTGAGCTCCTACAGGAGAGATCCCTCTGTCTTTCACAAAGGGGTCACAGAGAAACAATTGTAAGCGCTTTCTAACCTGATAGCTTCAGTGTGGGAACATATCATTGTTACCTAAAAGCTGGGAAAATCAGAACATGGAGAGGTCAACATGATTCCTTCAAGGACAGATAATGAGTCAGACCAACAGGAGTGGTGTTGTTCATGTTTCCAGGCCAGGGTCACCACTATTGGGTGCCCGGACTTGCATGCCAGTACCAGGTGCGAAACATTTCCAATTATTTACCAGTTGTGGAATTTCTATTTGTACTTCTGATAAAAGCCTCTGAAGACTGGGAGTCAGGCTCAGACATCTCAATACCCAAGGGGAGTAAAGTGTCAGTGAATTAAAGAACTGTTTACACTGGGGAAAGAGTACAACAGTTCAGAAATAGCTCCGTGCATTTGGGAAGTTTTATGGCAAAACTGTGGTGCTGTGAGAGTAACAGGTTTTCCATAGAGGTGACAGCTGTGCTGAAGGGTTAGGGACATAGTTAGGAATTTAGATGTTAGAAGCAGCACTTGAACAATGCTTAGGTCCTTAAATCCTTTGTAAAATTCAGCCCTTGCCTCTCCATCCCTGCTTCTCATTCTCTGTAATTAATTTGCACATTGATCTCTTCTGATTTGAATAACAAGCTAGCAGCTGAAGCTCTAGTCCTACTCCTAGAATTCTTGCCTATCTGGATGCAGAAACCTCACTGCACAAGCTGGTTGCATTGGCATCTATACACTCTCCAGTGCTCTAATAACAAAGACATTTCCCCCTGCACAAGTCGTTCAGTTGCTGAGATGGTGGCTTGGCAATTTGAATTGCATTTGTGCACAAAATGTAGCCATTGCAAAATGTTATTTCTATCACTTAAATGTAGCAATTTCCCTTGTCTCTTCTAATCGAACACGTTGTTGTTTTTAAATTGACAGAAATGGAAATTAGCAGGTACTCAAGAGTCACTGATTTTATGTCACTGCTAACTGAGGCACCACATACCATCCCCCCCGTCATGCAAGAAATATGCTTGCTACGCTAATAAGACTCTGGATGCACCTTAGATGGTTGCATTTACTTTTCATGAGTCAAGTTAAGTGAACTGTGGTTTGTCATGGCATAATGCACACAGAGATTTTGCATTTGTAAAAACATGAGCAAAAGGCTCAGTTTTGCCTGCCCCTCTAAATTCATGATAGAACGAAAATTTGTTGTTTCAAACAAACAGCTGAATAGTATTATCTATTAATTAACTTGTCCTGGCAGTTCCAATTCAAGGAGAAACTTCTGACATCTTGGTTGGGATGCTGAAGGGTCACAGAGCTGGATTTTGCTTGTTTGAAGCCATCTTTGTTACTGTCAACAGCACATAGTTGTGACATTCAGGAGCAGTTATGGTGCCTCAAACCACAGTTACTGAAAGAAACACGATTTTTCTTTTACTTCAGATTGAGAGGAGCAGCCCAGGAAATGTAGCTTTTGACTTTTTTTTTCTAACATAACTGTAAATGCAGAGTTCTGTCTCTGGTGGTTTTTCCATATGCCAGCCCATCCATGTGGGGCTACTCTGGCCTTTCCTTCAGGTGAGAGTTTCACAGTTGCACCTGCAAGTCTCTCGTTGGCAAATGTAGCAGGTAGGTCAGGTTTTCCAGGAGATGCACAGAGGAGCCAGAAAGCAGTCAGCTGTGAAATCCCACAGGCTTGTAAATCCAGGTTTGACTGTTTATGTCCAGACATACTGGAAAGGCTTTTCACATCATGTTCTTATCAGTGTTATTGTGGCTTAAACAGGAAGCTGCATACCAATGGAGATGGGAGGAATGTATCTACAAACAAGGGAGGGTTACTCGGTGGGGTGAGGGAGTATCCTCGCTGCTGACTGTTGTGGAGTATTTTCAGTGAATGACCTTGGATTTTCTCCCTCTTGGAAACCATGGCAACCAGCATTTGTTCTTGTAAAATAATTTCTTGTCTCGCAGTGAGTGATTATATATCTTCTCCGAACTCAGAGGTAAAATCTCTCCACAAAGAAGAGCAGAAATGGCTAAAGAGCAAGCCTGACTTGATTGTTCTGAATCACTATATCTTAAAATACGTGACACAACATGGTTATCTACTGCCGACTGAACAACAAGATAAAGAGTAGCCTCTGGATTATTGTCTAATCCTGCTTCTAGGTTAGCATAATCAAGTCTGAAATAAATACAGACATCTTTGGTGAATGCCCGTTTGTTTCCCTAATTAGCATCTGACAACAATCAGGAAAAAACATTCCAAGATTATACTGAGGCTTTTGTTGGGCACTTTGCGAATCACTGACACGGTCATTTCCCTGCTCTAAAACATATTTTAAAGTGATAAAGGCTATTTGTAAGTTATCCTTTTTTCAGATAATCAGTCTGTGTATTTCTGCCTGTAGCACCTCGTAGATCTTGTGCTTCATCCATACAAAACCTCCCATCACCTGGGCATTTGAGGGAAGGGAAATGTCTCTCACACATTCATACAACTCAAATCATCTGCCAAAAAAACTGAACATCAAACACAAACCCAAATACAACAAGACAACCAAAATCTACTTAACAAATAAAGATGTGATAGCAGCTGGGCTTGTCTGTGCACCATACCGTCCCTCACTTGTGAAAAAATGTGCAAAAAAGACGTGGAAAATCCTTCAGGATCATCTCTGAGGTGTGTGGAACTTCATTTCACAGGGAAGCTGATTCAACTGTGCTCTACCCATCAGAGCTTTGTAGCTGCTTCCTTTCATCTGGAAACAAGGTGCAGATGCTAAAAATTGCATAATTTAAGCATAGATCCAAAGGAAACAAGTCCTAAGGGGGAGCCAGCTGTTTCTGATTGTGAATAATCCCTCTTCTGCAGTAACTTTGAGCCTTCTGGAGAACTCAAACAAATCTGAGTGAGGACATGGAAACCTCAAGGGCACTGATGATGTTAGAAGCATCTGAGCATTGGAAGCTGGGTGTGAAGCAGATGTCAGGTTTTCCTGCTTTCCCTCCTCCTGCTTGAGCTCTGTCTGATGGCTCTGTGCATCCCAGCAGATTACCAGGGGGTGAGCCCAACTTGCTGCTGAGGACCTTGAGACTCTCCTGGCCCCGCAGGAAGGCTTGCAAGTTCAAGTCTAGGGTCTTCTGCCCTTGGCAAGAGGTGAGACAGCACCCTGGGGACAGGGATCCAGCTGCTGTTGCAGTTGCCCTTGGGAGCATTTCATTTCACCTGGCTGTCCTTGCAGGCTATGAGTTCCTGGGAAATCTAACCCAGAAACAGGTTTGTATTCCCACCCGCTGTCTGCAGTGCCACCATCTCAGCAGCCCCTACAGCACCCTGCTCTCAGGGCTGCCCTGGGAGCTGAGGGACACAGCTGCTGAAGAGGCAAGCAGGCAGGCCTGTCCCTTGACAGCACAAGGGACCACCCTCCACAGCTGTCTGGTCTCTTCTGACCCTTTCCTTGGGATTTGGGCACCCTCCCTGGAGCTCCAGTCTCTGCTTGCATCCATCATCACCTGTGCACCAGCCACTAAAAAGGCAAGATTTGTGCACACTGTAATATCCCCACAGCTTATGTGGATATGGTGGTATACCAGAAGGCTAATACTGTTTGTTGCTTTCTTATATCAGAAAAAACCCCTCCATATGATATGATAGACATAATAATGGCATTATTAGTGACACTTAAATGCCACACTTGAGAACAAGCAATTTAACTCCTATTTCATCACAAGACTGCCCTCCTACTGCTCTGCTATTAACAGTGACTTTACCTTGCAGTTTTTAATCACCACGCCAGGACACACAGCTATGTGAGGACTCCCCATGAGCCAGCTAACATTCTCCAAGGAAAATGCAGCAAAAGCTCATTTTAAGAGGGGCTCTGACCAGCACGGGGAGTGCAATAGGGGCAGGTTACAGTGAGACCTACATGTGCCAGTTAGAGTCACTGCTCCCAAAACTGTGGCAGCAGAGGCCACAAGCTGAATGGGTGCATGGACTGCTGCATGAGGAGGCTTGCTGCAGCCTGTGCTGGGGAAGGAGCACAAGTGCAGAGCTCTGTAGCGGGCAAAAGAGGAGCTTTTTGAGGACTCAGGTTGATGTAGATGCTTGGGACACCGCTGGGGCCCACCACAAACCCTTCTTTAACAGCGCCCATGGTTTAGTTCAGGAAGCACTACTGCACTGATGGACACACATAGTCTTGGGGTGCACACCATCCCAACCCTAAAGCCGGGGAGCCCAGAGATGGGGGCTTTCCCCAGGCCAAGCCAAACCACTTTGCAGAGGGTTGCAGTGATGCTGCAGCTGCTGCAGCAGCCCCTCTGATACACCCAGCCCTCCTGGGCCACCATGCACAGTGCCCACATGACTGTGCTGAAAAGGAATGCTTAGCAGACGTGCATTAGCTCACAGATAAACTCTGCTGCCTTTTCCAGCCACTCACTATGAAGTGGGGGTTGAAATCTGAAAGCATTGCATGGGATTAGCCATGCATCTGCCATTAAAATCAATCCTCTTCACTGCTTTGCAAATCTTCATTTGCAGTTATCTGCCTCTTGGACACAGGAAATGAAGAGGGAGGATAAGAAGAAGGGGACAATGAATCAAGAAACTTTTCATATATATAGAGACTCTGTGCCATTTATTAATGATCTCCTAGGAAAATATTCACATTATTTTAGTTCAGTTTCAGTTCAAAATGCCTAAACAAAGAAAAGGACAATATACTGATTGGGAAGAAAAAGGTATCTTCTTGTTTTCTATAATACTGATGGGTCCAGGGACAAAACTTATGTCAGGACCTAGACAAACACATTTTTCAGCAGATTAAAAATAATAAAGTACAGATGGCGGTATTCTGTTATTTTAAACTTCTGTGGTTTTTTGTTTTGTTTTGAACCATAGCCTGGGCGAGGAATTCAGTACTTTCCCTGCAGCATGTGTGCCAGAAACATAGTATTTGCATAGATAAACAGCCCCCTGAGATTCTCCTGTAATTGCTCAGTTTTGGGCATTGCCACTTTAGGATTCAGAAGATTGCAGGCATGGCATGGTGATAAGCTGGAACCTGTGATGTGTGGGAGGGTGGTCACAAGTGCTGTGTGTTGGGAGAGAAAGAAGTGATAGTAAAAACAGTAAAACAAACTGGAGGGGAAAAAAAAGAGGAGTGAAATCCATGAAACAGGTAGCTAAATGTTTCTGTGGATGCTCTTCTTTTTTTCCTAGAAGAATGTTTATCATGTCAGTCATATAAAAGGTGAGGCAACTGTTGGTGTTAGGAAATGACACCAAAACAAAAATAAAATCACAAAGCAATCATAAAAAAAAAAAAAAAAAAAAAAGCAAAAATGTGGTTCCTAGCTTTGGTGCATAGCTGCCTCACACTTGTTTCTCATAGAGGTGCAAGTGAGTGAACAGGGTGACGGACTTGTCCTGTATCCCTCATTTTGCTCATCTGCAAAGAAGTCCAGCAATAAACATTTCTAGGAAGAAAAACAAGATCTGAAAGTTCTTTGAAAGTAATAGCACAGCAAATCGAGAGATGAGAGCCAGACAGGGTTGAGGAGGGGCATATTGTGGAGGAGCAGCTGATGCTAGCACATTTCCACAGGCTAGAACAGCAAGGAAGATGAATGGGGGCAGTTGGCCATTGCAGTCTGGTGAAGGCCCAGCAGTGGAGTTCAGGAAAGAGGGAGTCTGAGGAGTCAGACTGCTGAATGGGCACTGCAATTGCTCATCCTTACCGTGGTAGTAAGCCCCACCATTCCACTCTTCACTTGATCATTTACACTTACCAGTTAAGTGGAAACCTGAACATTTCCCCTTTGTACCAGTTAAATTTAGCATTCCAAACAATCAAAAACGTTTGATTTTGTGGCTTGTGTAGCAAAAGTAGCGGAAACAGCACAAAGCTCAAGGGTGAGCAGAGCAGCAGAGAGGGAAGGTCTTGCTTCTTTCTAGCTACAGAGGACAAGGGATTTATGTTCCATACACCTTTGTCTACTTCTATGGTTTTGAGGCAAGGCTGTTGCAGCGGGGCTCTCCACAATGAGTCCTCCCACTTTGTGTGGCAGCTTTAATTACACATCAAGTAGCAGCACGTAAATGGTTAGGACACTAGTCACAGAGAGAACATGAGGGTCCATGTCCCAGCTCCACCAATATCCTAGTGATTTTGCCACAGAATTTCTGTAGCCATCTCCTGGATCAGAAGAAGACACTGAACTTCATTCTCATACTCCCTATGTAAGTGCAGACCCTGGTAACAAAATGTGTTTCATTGGTGATCTGCCTGTTGCCCACCACCCTCCATCTAAGTTCCTTATGCAAACACCATTGCCATGTGCAAAAATACATTATTCAATGAAGAAACCATTTTCTCAAATCCCACAGCTCAGGGGAATAGCTCTCACAGCACAGTTCTTTTAACAGCTACAGCTGCAGACAGTGGAGAAGACTGTGAAACTAAAATGGAGGAGATGTGCTGTGTTTCTAAGCAGTCTAAAAGCAGCCATGCAATAAGAAAGCACCAAAATACAGAATGACAGTGGGTATCAAAACCACAGAACAGGGTGCATGCTGGGGAAGAGAGTGAGACAGCAGAGGTGCCCTGGTAAGAGCTGCCTGCAAAACCAGAAAGGGGGTAGGGAGCCAGTTTCTTTTGCACACTGTTACTAACCACTTGTGACCAGCAGAGCTCAAGATGCACAAACGCCTGGAATAATTAGGTCAGTTGTGTCTAGATGCAGAGACAGCTAGATCAGACTTGACTGTGCTTTAGCTTTCCCCAGAAACCATGGTTGTCAGAACACCAGAGTTCATGAGATGGGTATAAAAATTCTGCATCTGAGGGGTTATAAAAACTACCCTATTGTCAAAAAATTGAGCGGGCTAGAGGAGCTGCCTATACCTCAGCCTCCTCTTGCTCCCTGCAGATTGCTTGCATAAGCAGGTCTTCGACTTCAGAGGCTAGTGAGAGTAAACAGGGGAGATCAAACATATTCCATACTTATCCTGTTTAAACATAAGCTGGATTGTCTGTGAGGCAGGACACTAAGTCCATGCAACACACCGTGTGTGTTCAAACCCAAGGATTTCTGTGGGTAGGGAAGGACTGTGGGATTACAGCCTGAATGTTAAATAGCTTCCTCATCTTCACAATGTCAAAGCATCATTTAATGCCCCAGGAGGATTCCTTGATAAAAACAATTAACATTAACATTATTCTGCCTGGTGTGTGAGGCAGTAGGTGCGTCAGGCCGGGGTGCCACAGGCAGACACAGAGAAGGGAAGGGGCGGTGCTGGCAGCAGAGCTGCTCTGGCAGGAAGGCAGCCAGGGATGGGGACACGTTCCTTGCTCGCTGCCTGGGGTCTGCAGTTGCACCTGGATCGCTGCAGGAGCTCAGCCTTGGCTCACCTCTCCAGCATCAGCGAGAAACGTGCTACCAGTGGAGGGTGATGATAGAGTGTTTCCCGTAGAGATTTCAAAACCTAGCAGTGGCAATTTGTGTTACAGCTACATCACCAGGTCTCAGACGGGCCTGTCAGTGTCCTCACACCAGAAAAATAAAGCAGTAACACGTTTTTGTTGCTCATTTTTGTTTTCACAACATAACAAAGCAACCCTGCTAACTAGAGCAGGGGAAATTTATGTGATTTGGTTTTGTTTTGATTAGAATGTTTGCAGATTCTTGTGACAGCAAAGAGAAAGCTTCCCTAGGTGTCAGCCCCACACCCAGGATAAGTTCTAGAAACTGGATCCATTCTTCTTTTTGAATAGAATATCCACTGAAGCAACTCTGCTTCCTTCTTTGATGTGTGTCAGAGGCCATGTAATTTATTTTTCATTTGATTTAAGCTGAAATGCAAAAAGACCTGCTAGTTAGCAATAGCACAAGAACACAGTACAGCTGGAATATAAATGACATTTGACAAGAAAAAAAGAACCTTTTTTCCACATAGGTATTTACAATATTTTGTACCTACACATAGGATTGATTCTAGCCTTTGACACAAGTTATTCTGAAGAAATCTTAGTGGTGCTGAATTGTGTTGATTTATCTAAAAGTTTTAGATTTTGCCTTCCATTTGTGGTCTTCAATATTTTCAACATTCTCTACAGATTACTGTAATTTCTTTCTTGCCTATCACAATAATATCATTAGAGAGCTTGGAGACAAATACAGGAGCTTATGCCACAAATGGGAATAGATTGATGAAAACACATAGAATATCACTTGCAAAACAGCAGTTATTGAAACATATTAGTTGATTACCTAAGGTACTCCGCAATGTCCTTCACTCAATCCCTCTGGGTCTAGTAATTTAGGAAGGAAAGTATTGTATTTTAATTTAGATTATGGTTATTGTAATCTCCATAGGATTTGTAATGTAATAAGGCCATCCAGCAGTTTTCAACTCTGGTAGCAAAAAATGTTACCATGCCAAGGGCATTACATCATACATTGACAGTGGCTAGCCAGCAAAAATAGTACCTTATGACAGAGTTGGGGCAAAAATTAGACTTTTATATCATAATTCACAGCAAAATTCCACCACCTCAGGGAACAAAGCATGACAGCAGTTGACAGAAATATACCATGTTTATGGACAATAACTGCAGGAGAGCTTCAGACAGCATCCTGCCAGGAACCACACAACAAAACAGGCGGGACAGGCAAACTGGGACAACGAACAAGAAATACTGCTAAGTGCTGAAAATTAGAAGCAGTGATTCCAGGATCCACCTTTCATTCTCATCTAGAGGTGGCACTTGCTATCTGCTTATGCGTCCCCTGTCCCACTATTGTTTCAGGAAAAGCCTCCCTTCCTTTCTTCTCATGATAATTAGCTGTTTCCATGGATAAACCCATGGGTCTCAAAGGCTCCTTACAAAGCTTGCTGACTGGTTTTGAAGATACACTACCTGCATGCTTTAGCAATTCAGAATTTTGTTTTCTCTTTTTGACTCCCTGTGCCTATGCTTTGAACCCTGCCCACCTGTAACAGTAAACTTTTCTCCTGAAATACCATTTATGTTACCTGGTGAGCAGGCCTGGGAGCCATCCAAATGCTGTGTCCTTTGGTGCTCTCTTTGGTCCTGATAACCACTAAGTCCTTGGGGACACTGGAGTGAGCGGTGGACAGACGGATTGGGAAAGCTGGGAGAGGGAGTGTGACAGGACGGTGGAACTAGTGCAGGATTAATGCAACAGCTGCTTGGCTTGAGAAGGAAGGGTTTATCTGTCCAGTTTAGTTTTGCTTTACATTAGCTAACTGCACATTAAAACGTTGGGAACAGTTCTCTGCCCATCCACACTTGCCAGGGGTTAAACCACAGCACCGGTTGCCCTGAAGGGCTGAATCACCTGTACTTTGTTTGCAAGCTGTACCCACCCTGGGGATTCTCCTGTGGTCTTTCCCCTTTCATGAAGTCTGATCCTGTATTTAAATCTCTCCAACTAATTAACTGCACACCTGTTCCTGAAAAAGGGACCTCTGAGAGCTCCCACAGCAGCAACTGGAGATGTGGCTTGCCAAGGTGGGGGTGTTGCCAGGATTGCATCACTTAAACATTTCCAGGCAATTGAGCCTAATGGGACTGACAGAAGTAATAGAGGCCAGGAAAGACATCATGGGAACACTTTACACCACTTGGCCTTGATTCACTCTGCAGTGAGATCCCAAGTACAAGGCAAGTTCGCAATGCCTAGGATCCTAGGAGTGGGATGGAGCTACAGCAATCTGCCTTAAACATTTTGGAAAACTGCTCTAGAGTCCCCATGTCATTTGCAGTGTCTTTTCTTCAGTAGAGTCCCTTGGAAAGGGCAATATCTCTGAGCCCACTCATAGACAGGCATTCAAGAAGCAGTATCTGGACTGCAAACAAAAATTTAATTCATGTGTTTGAAGGTAGGACAGGACTCTCAAATAGTGCCTGTTTCTTTGTCCTAATAGCAATTAGCACATAAATCAGGTCTTGGCTCTTATATGAGTCCTTTGCTTCTTAAACAGAATTGCTATGAGAAAAGTAGGGAACTGATCAGTTTGATTATTTTGAGCTTACAGTAAGAGAATCAGAATGGAGAGCTAATTCTTCATAAAAGATGGTTGTACTTCAGAATTTGTTTGTGAAAGACATCCCGTAAATCTTTTTACTTACACTGCAGTACCACAACATCTGCATGTGAAGTGTTCAAAGTTCAAATCCACAGCATTTCAATTCTTTTTTCTAATCTATTTGGTCCATATCAGTACGTATTAGAACTCTCTTGCTGGGAAATATAAAACAACAAAAGGATCACACATGATCTCCACAGGAAGCTGTTCAGAGAAGCACACACACCTAAAGGTTTCATCTTGTCAGTGTGTATAAACACCTAAAGGCAGCAAAGCATCTGAACAAAGGCTGGGGCAGCCAGCTCCAGGTAGCCCTGCCTCAGTAGGGGGCTGGACCAGAAGACCTCTAGAGGTCTCTTCCAGTCTTAGCCATTCTGTCACTCTATGATAAGTGGTATTGCTTTCAACAAAATTAATCCTGCACTGAAAAAGTCATACAGCTAGTTACTTGTAAGGACAACAGTGCTTATTTGTCTGTAGTGCAGCACACATCACAGTCTGTGTCCTCACCTAGAGAGCACCATGCCAGACCAGTTCTTAGGAAGTCAAAGGTTTTACACCTATTACATAAGCAGAGGATATGGTCCAGGAAATTTTCATATATTATCAAACAATGCTGTAAAGGATGGATGTGAAATCAAACCAGAAAATGGGTATGTATCTCCTGAGTGACAAGCATATTATGTAACCTGCCTTCTATTCATATACCACCACAAAAACTGACAGGTTGGAATGAGAGCCTTCCTTCACCAACACTTTTGTCTTAAATTTCATGTTCGACGGGAGTCCAGTGCTGCTTCTTTTGAAATCACTGTTCAAATTATCATTAAGCTTGATGAGAGCAGGACTGGTCTGTCTACCTGCCTGAATTTGAAAAGCAATTCCAACACTAAAGAGATAAAATTAAGTCAGAACATTTGCAAATCTTTTCCATACTCAGCATGTTGTTATGAATGTCAGTGGATGTAACTGGGGAGAATGTTAATACAAGTGGCTGTGAGCACAGAATAATAATTATCTGCTGTTAGATTAGCGCAAAAGGAAAGATGTAATTATTTGCAATGCACAAAACTTGAGGCTTATGATAATGCTGTGTTTTGTTGAACTTTATTTCTTCACAATTGTCTTACTACATGTTAATCATTTTTTCTGAGGAATGTTAGTCCTATTACGCTTTATTTCCCTTCTCACCTCCACTCATCAGAAGGGAAAGATTTCAACTGGTGGAGATGCATCAGCAGATCAATTTTTCTAAAGGCAAAATCACTAGATGTTTACCCCACAAACTGGGGTTTTAACCACGGATGTTGTGCTGCAGAAACAAAGTAAATGACAGTCTGATTGACTGGGAAACAGCCAAGGACTGTTGCACAGCTGTGCCAAACTTCAGCTGGGTTAGTGTGAATTAAAGTCTGGGGTGTAACTTGCTCTGACAAGAGATGAGGCACTGTGTATCTGTGAGGCTATTACATTACCAGCATTGCTCAACAGGGTTCAGCAGAACTGTACTCCAAGAGTGAATCCAATCTAATGATTTCAGATCATACACCTTTACCCTGGAATGGTGCTGCTTGAAGTTTCATTCAAAATGGAATTTATAAGCTCACTGACGTGGGATTCCTTTTTGCTTATAAAACTGCTGCAATTAGTGGTAAGGTTAAATTCCAAAATCAGCTACTAAAAATGGTGGGTTCTTTATTTCTTGTTATCTCCTGCTCAAGAATTGATTTTCTTTTTTCTGAAGGCAATGCTTTCATTGCCTTCAAAACTGCAAGACTCCACACAGAGTAGCTGGGCAGAACTGTAGGGAGTGCATCAAGCAAGAACTCACTGCAAGTCACATAGGAGAGCATTTTGAACTTAGGATTTAATAGAAGCAGGTAACAAAACACAGCTGTATTGCACGGCACAGGATGAAATCCCTTTGGAATGGCATTTCCCTTAAATCAAAAACAGCAACAACCAACCAACCAACCAACCAAAAAACAGCCACCAAACCTAAACCTATTACTGTTTTGTATCTGATCAACAAAACAAAAGATTCCAAGAGGAATCTGTGTCTAAGATGACCACGACTAAATTGCAGTGTATGAGGTAAATTCCCAAGAAAGGAAATAGTCTAGGAGACAAGCTGTAAATAAAAATACATGTTAGGCAATCACTTTCATTTTGTTTTATTCAGACTTTTACCACACTACTTGTATGACAATATTACAGCCAGAAGTTAATCCATTTTTTACCAAAATACTGCATAACCTGCACTGCCTGTTTGCTCTTTCACTGATCTGTATCTTTCATACACTTAAAATGACAACTGTACAAGCTTCCAACCAATGTCCCTCTACAACACATAATCTTCTAATACTAGAACACTGTGCTCCTGACCCCTCCTTGTTAGATTGTCATTATGAGAGCAAAGACAGCATCACACACATCAGACAGGACAGGGCATTCTCAAGTAGCACACACGGAGATACTTCCTACTGCCTCTTTTTTTTAACTTCTAGCTTAAGGAACACAGTGTATCATAGTAAAACCCTGCCTCATAGAAAATGGCTGTCCTCCAAACTGTGTGACATCGTCATGCTCTCATATGTTTACTGAACTTCACTTCTTTTGTGGCTGTGGCTCTCTGTCTGTTTAAGAGGGGAGAAGGAGCTGCATCGAAAAATTGCAGAAAAATTTCCCTAGGTCTTCCTATGAATTTTGTGTCTGTTTTGAAGACTTAAAGCTAATCAGAGCACAAATAGTGTTTTTTTGGTGTCAGCTAAGGGCAAGGATGTAGTTACTGTTTGCATAGACAGCGGTAGGTAAGCATGTAATGCCTAAAGTATCACTTCAGAGTCAGCAACAGAGAAGTACATCAGTTTCCTTGTCCTACTTAGATTGCCTGGATGTGTCACAAAGATAAGCACATTAATCAGAATTAGCCTACTTTGTTAATTGGACTGAAACTACCTACAAAGACAAAACTTCACAAGTTATCGTCTTCTCCCTGTGGCAGGTGTCCTTCTTCATGAAAGCACAGGTGAGAGAAAGGTAAGTGCCAGTCACCTGGGAGTATGGTATACCTACAAGGAACATGTTTCTGCACAAAGGCAACATCATGCAAGAAACCCCAAGCAACTCTTGAAAACATCATTGAACACGTCAGTTCCAGGTAAAGGCTGCTGGTTTGCTGATTCCTGTTTCTATGATGAGTCCTGGAGTAGCTGGGGTACAACTTCCCAAAGTGAGAGGCACCCGCAGCTCCAGAGAAACCTTCACACCTTTGGTGTTGCCCATCACTAAGCCAGAAATGCCAGTATTACTTGGGCATCAGTACTGAAGTTCTGTACCCAATGAAACTTGTCAGAAACACCAATCTTGCTCAGCTTTTATACAGATCAAATTTTTGAAAGAAATCACAGAAAATGTTCCTCCACATAATTGGGTGCATGCGAGTTTAATAAACAGAAATCCACTAAAAATCAAAAATTCAACTTGGCAATACTAGTCTTTTTAGACACTTCCTAATATATCTCACCTGATAGTCTTTTTTTACCTCCCACTCAGGCACACTCATCTTTTTCTATTCCAAGCAAATAATACAGATAACCATGGTGATGGTACAGTCTATAAAAAACATTTGATTTTGCTCGCTGTAGCTCAAGACAGATGTAACAGTAACAGAAGAACAAAAGTAATGACAGAGCACTGGGTGTTAAGCAAAGTTTCTTTCAAAGGAGAAAGTCAATAGCTCAAGAATCAAGGGGAAAAGATACATGGTTTTGGCTCAAAGATATCACTGTAGTAGTTCTCTCTAGGCAGGATTTCATCCATGATGAAAAAGCGGGATCCACACAAAGGTAAAATATTAGTGATAGGTCTGGGGAAAATGCCTTCTTTATTTGGCCTTTATAATAGTAGAACAGAACAAATGTAAAGAAAAAGCATTTAATATTAATATTAGGAAATAGTTTCATGCAGATAAGCCCATATGGAATCTATTGTCAGTAGGCTTGGAGGATTATGGAAGGACTGGATAACAGATAGTGGCAGCATGGCATCCTGCTACAAAAAGCTGTCAAAGACTAATTACTATCAAAAAAATCATTGTGCCATTTCCATGAGAATGCTAAAAAAAGGCTTCTCTTTTGTGCTGAATTGTTAGTGACAGCCTTTCTTGCATGTTCTTCTAATATATCTAATACTGCCTTCTGTTAAGAGACAGAGGCAGGACAGATCCCATTCTGGGTATCTGTGGCTAGATTAGCAGTTTTTAATCAAGTTTTTGCCCTCCTTTGTTTGGCAGGGAGAGTGGCCCAAGCAGAAAAGGAGGTGGTCAAAGGTGAGGAACATTTCCTCAACTCTAACAGCAAAATTCACGTTAGTTGCTGAACACAGTCCACTCATAAAAGAGATGTCACTTGAAGGCAGTCAGCTCTATTATGGTTCATCCTAAAAATAAAGTACATTTTTTGTAGTGGTGGGTGTCTGAAGATGCAGACAGTGACAAACAGCATCTCCTTTATCTTTGCATTTTTCTCTTGATGTCTTGATAACACACCCATGTCAAATATTTAAAAGAAAGTCATCTTTTCCCAATCAACGTATTTACTCCTCCAGAAATGCTAATGGAGACTCAGTACCAGAATAAGAAAGAAACACAAAGAGGGCAGCAGCACTGTACTTTCATCTGCTATAGCAAGCAGCTGTCAGTGTTAATGTAAAAATTATCCAGCAGGCATCCAAATTTATGCTAAGTAAACATTTCTTGAATCTATTACACACAGCAGGAACCTAGTTTTCTTCTGGCCATTGTTCTGAGTAATTATTTCCCAGTCTTTCTTTCCTATGGTACATACCCCAAGCCAGTCACCTTGCTGTGAAAGGCCATTAGCTTGGTTGGGCAGATTTTCCACTTTGTAAGTCCATACCAACTACTTGCAGACGCTTTCTTGCAGATGTCCCTGAAACGGTTTCCGGGATTAGCTGCTTCACCACCTTTCCAGGGACTCAGGTGAGACTTCACAGGCTGTAGTTCCTCAGATTCCCCTTCCCCTTCTTGAAGACAGGAGAGACCCTTTCTTCCCCCAGTCCTCACAGTTCTCTCCGTACCCCCTTGTCGGTTGCAAGCAGCCTGTGAGGACACAGACCAGCACCCCCAGCACTGGGTCCATTGCAGCCTGTGAGGACACAGACCAGCACCCCCAGCACTGGGTCCATTGCAGCCTGTGAGGACACAGACCAGCACCCCCAGCACTGGGTCCATTGCAGCCTGTGAGGACACAGACCAGCACCCCCAGCACTGGGTCCATTGCAGCCTGTGAGGACACAGACCAGCACCCCCAGCACTGGGTCCATTGCAGCCTGTGAGGACACAGACCAGCACCCCCAGCATTGGGTCCATTGCAGCCTGTGAGGACACAGACCAGCACACCCAGCATTGTGGGTCCATTGCAGCCTGTGAGGACACAGACCAGCACCCCCAGCATTGTGGGTCCATTGCAGCCTGTGAGGACACAGACCAGCACACCCAGCACTGGGTCCATTGCAGCCTGTGAGGACACAGACCAGCACCCATTGCATCAGGACCATAGATTCTGTAGGTAGAGTCTACCTATACATATTCCCTGACCTGACCATCCTCCACTGGGACCAAATGTACTTTGCTCTGGCTTTTCCCACTGTTCCCTGAGTGGGAGCAAGCTCAGTAATCAGAAAGGTGAAGAAGACATTGACTGCTCCTGTGTCCTTTGTCACAGGGCTGCCTGCCCCACTTGTGCATGGGGCCATGTTTTCTCTGGTCTTCCTTTTGCTGCTGTTGTCCTTGTGGAAACCTTCCATGTTGGTGTTCACGTGTTGCCATATTCACTTACAAATAAGCTTTGGCCTTCCTGACAATTTCTACAACCAGACAGCACCTCTGCAGTCCTCCTGACACCTGTCCCTGCTTCCACCTCCAGTACACTTTGTTTTTATGTCTGTGTCTAGTGGGGAGATCCTTGCTCATCCTCTGCCCTCTTTGCTTGGTTTCTGCTTGTTGGCATGGACTATTTTTGAGCTGGGAAGAGATTAACCTTAGACATCCACTAGCTTTCCTGGACTCCTCCTCTCTCCAAGGCCATATCCCATGGAATTCTTCCAGGCAGATGTCTGGACAAATTTTGCTCTCAAGAAGTCCAAGGTGGTCTTGCTGTTTGCTTTATTCCCTCTTCTAAGGGTTCTAATCTCCACCATCTCGTGGTTCCTGCAACCAGGCTTGTCTCTGATCTTCAGATTCCTGATCAGTTCCTCCTGGTTTGCAAGTATCAGGTCCAGCAAGCGCCTCTGCTCCATGTCCGTTTTTGATCCATGTAGGGAAGATAAGTGTTGTTTATTCTTGCATTGGAAATGTCTTGAAAATGGTGTTTATTGCTGCAAAAGCACAGTAGGTAAAACACTTCTTCTTGGAGAGAATAGTTTGTTACTTTACAGACACAGGCTCATGTCAGGCTCTGACTTGCTGTTGTAGTGATGCTGCTCTTGAAAAGGCTCTTGGATCATCTTGTGTGCTTCTACACAAACCACTGCTCCCTGTTGGCTCCCTCTGTTGCATTTATCACCATCCAAGGTCTTCATTGGCTTGAGAATAACATTCAGTCATCCATTTTCCTTAGAGATCTCTAAGGAAAGTCTAGGAATCTCTATCTGTTCACACCAGTCTTGTAATTCTTGCAACAGCTACATTTCTGAACCTCTTTGTCACCTGTGTTGCAAACAACTTTAGGATTTATTTGGCTTAAGTTTGCCATAGAGACGTTGTAGGGTTCTCCTGAGATCACATTCCACAAGAAACTCAGAAGTTTTATTAAATCTGGTTGACTGCAGACTAGAATCTCATACAAAGATGGACTACAGATACAGAGCAGTTAGAACACTTAAGGCATCCATAAAGCATGTGGACTGGATTCCAGGAAACAGGCACCTCTGCATGCAGAGCGTGACATCCAATCAGTTGGACACTCTGACACAGAGGGTAAATCTTAGTTTCACTTTTTTCCGCTGACCAAAAATACTACTTAAGGATGAAATTCCTTTAATTCCTTCCTCTAGCTTTCATGTCTTCATCATCAGAAAAGAGCTGTAGCTTCCTTAGGGAAAACCATATGGGGCACAAAAACCAGGAGTTCAACACGATGATGTAGGTTACTGAACCGTCATATTCAATCCCAGTGGGAATGCAATTCTTTATTAAACTGAATCAAATAGGTACAGAAAAGCTGGCTGAAGTGCCAGGAAGGAAGTATGGACTGGGTATTCCTGCCATTTAATTCCTTAACTGCTAAAACTCCACTCTTTCAGACACTGCCAGTTCCACTATAAAGAAAAGAAAGAAAACTTAAAGACCTGTGCTAAGAATGAAAATGCCTAAACATGGGGATATGGCAAAAGGAAGGCTATCTGAGGTATAATTCCCCCTTGCAGGACCAACAATGGGGCCTGTACACAACGGTGACTTTCAATGAGTCACAGTCTGGTGGTGATGTTCAGTGTATGCTCCAAAGACTCAGCACTAAGCCTGCTTGGCCCCAGGCTGCCATGCTGACCAAAGATGCCAAACTAAGTTAACTTCCAGAGCCACTTACTTCATGGGAAACTGTGAGAAGAGGACAGAGCAGGAGGAATTGTAGGCTGCAAGAAAGCCTAAGAGGAGAAAAAGGAGAGAGAGACAGAGAGAGAAAAACGCACCTGCATATAATGCCTGATTAAACAATTCAGCTGAACTCATACAAAAATAGAAAACCAAACCCTCTGACCAAGCTTGGGCAGAAATGCATAGTGAAAATTCAGGACTATTGTGGCTCCTAACAGAACAAGTTTTTATGGACCTAATTTATTTTCCTAATTAGTTTATATATACAGCTCTAAGCATAAATATTCAAGAAAGCCAACTTTATACAGGAGAAAACTTACAGACCTCCTGGAAAGGCTTTAGTTGGCACTAAGGGACAAAAACACTGACACAAACAAAGAACTTTATTTGAATGACTTGCTGTAGCCAGAAAAGAAAACAGCTGATCTACTTCTTTCCAGACTCCAGGTCAATTGGACTGGAAGAAACTTCTTGCAGCCTGAACAGGCTCTTCCAAGATCTGAATGTCAGCTAACTGTGTTATGCCAGCTAATTAAGACACAGGCAGAATGAAGATCCTGCTGAACACAGCGGGATCCCATCACAGGATTCAGCAGACTGTACCAAGTCACATGGGGTGAGACTCCAGGGCTGGTGGTGACCCACATCCATGTGCAGGCTGCTAGTTCTGGACAGGGATGTCTGCAGGGATTTCATCTTTTTACAGTCATTAGAGACTATGAGCTGAAAAACCAGAAGAAGCAGAAAAAGGTTGTCTTTCCCTTTCTTGTCTGAGACTTCAGATTTCTGTATAATTACAAGATTTAAAAACTCTGTAGGTTACAATGGTCAGCTTTGCTGCACTATTCCTTGGTCAAACACCAGCTGGAATTCTGTCATAGAAGGAATATTTCAGCTTGCTTTGATCTGCAAGAAAGGAAAGAAATGGTTTTTTAGTTCTTGTATTGACACAGTAAGGTGGCTTTGAGTTTCTTGGAAATTAAGCCAAGGTTTGTGTTCTCTATGCTACAAGAACACAGAAGCTTTTTTACGTTAAAAGCAAGAAGACTGAATCAATAAGAAGTCATGATCATCTGAAGTTACTGATTGAGTTAAGAATTAAATATATTTCACAGGCTGGCTTTTGCATTATGTCAGCTGTTGTTGCCTTGCCAGTGAAAAAGATGACAGTAATGGGAAAACCTTCTCCTTCTGGACTCAAGGACAAGCAACAGAGAGAAGAGAGAAAGTAATCAGGAACAACCTAGGAGTCATGCAAGCTGGGAAAATTGCAATTAAGAGCCCCTAAATGTTATTTCTGTCCATACACTCACCCTGGGGACTTCAGCACTTCCCTGCTTCCCGGTGTTGATACTTTTGGCTTTTGCTTCTGCTAAAGATTCATTTCCCTGGAAACAGACACTATATTCATGAAAATAAGGAAGCAGGCTCTAAAAACTGATGGTTAAAGAAAACTCAGCTCTCTTCCTACCTGTTAAACAGCAATTTTCATCCGTACAGTCCATCTGCACACAGAGATGTAAAACTTTGGATTGAAGTAATCAGCCTGTTGATACACACAGCTGCCTTCCAGAGGAGGAGGTGTTTTAAAACAGTCCTTCTAGCTTGGCTTTTAAGGACTTGGTACTTGTGTACCTCAAAAGAGTGGTTGTTGATAGTGGGGGATTGTTCAGAGAATGCATGATCATGTCTCACTTTACTACTTCATCTGTACAAATTATGCACATTCATTGGCCTGCACTTGATTGTGCAGGATAGAGCTCTTCAGAGATTCAGTGGTACAGAATTCTTGTACCCAGATACAGTAGTACAGATAAGTTTATTAAACTCTGTTGTCTCACTTCACTTTAGGCTTCTAATTATAAACATCCTAAGAAAGGCAGGGTGGCATTGTGTGTGAGAGGGTTCAAGTGTAGATATTAAGAAAGGTTCTGTACCAGCAAAATATTTTGTTAGCAACAAAGCATAGAAGGTATAAACAGAGAAGGCAACCTTGGAGTTGACTTTTCTTTTTTGCTACCTGGTGCTAGAACCAAATAATGAATATTTGATTGCAGGTGGGGTTCTTCCTGAGCTCTGGGAAACCAGTGCCCCCCTCATTGTCTCACAGCAGCCAGGAGCTCAAGAACAGAGTGCATCCTCAGACTGCCCCACCCTGTGCCAGAACAGTGTAGGGAGAGAGGGCATCCACCAGGGGCTGCTCTTGGTTTGTTCTTCACACAGAGAAGCCCAGCTGGCATCTTCTCAGGTCTGCTGGACAAGATAAAAGAATATGAACAATTTGTTTCTCTTTTCAAAGGAAAAACAAACACAAGAAACCAAAAAAACCAAACTCAAAGGTTTGGTAAACCAGACCCTGAGGTGTTGAAGCCTCAGCAAGAGAGATCATCTCCACTTGCCCAGGAAGCTGCTTTTAAGTGGGGCTCTTGGTTTTGGTCTTTGCTTGAGCTGTGTCACCAGTGAGCCCTGCCTGGCCATGGCACCCACTGATCTTGCATGGCCTGTGGGCCAGTATCTAAGCATGACCTTGGCCATGCCCCATGACCAAGTCCTGTCATGAACCTGCCTTGCTGTCACCTGCAGCTCCCAGCTTCCCTCACCTTTCATCTGATCTTCATTTTCCCTTCTTTCAAGGTTCATTCTGTTGCTCCAGGAACACTGAATGTCTCAGAGACTTCAAATTATGACTTAACGTCTGCCTGTAATATGTTCCAATTGCATTAATTTACAAGGAGAAAAAACCCCAAAGTGTCTGAAGTTCATGGCTGTTAATCAAATACCATCCTTGTGCAGTAGTCCTTGTTTTATACAACCTCATTTTAAGTTTTTAAATGTTTTCTTAATGTTTTTGTAACATACCAAAATCTGGGTTATGTTTCTGATGTCCTGAAATGGCATAAATGTGCTCCTTTGCTATGTATGTGTTTAGACTCAGGATCACTCACCCCTGTCATAAAACCAAAAAGCTGATGGATTGTCTAAGGAAATATTATTGCAAAGCATATTTCTCCCATTGAAAACTCAAAAAAGAAAAGTACTTACATGCCTAAAGATATTATTTGTTTGTTTGTTTGTTTGTCGCTTAAATCAATATTCTTTGGTAATGTTTGCATTTGATATAATTCAGGCATTCCCATTAGGCTTGAGATATACCAGCGCTGTACAAGAATTCCTGGGAGGTGTCCTGTCCCTTGGTCTTTTAGAGCTCACAGAAGAGATGCATTTTTTTTTTACAGTGGTACCCTGGAATGGCCTTCCTAGAAGGTGTGGTTGATGCACTGACCCTGTCATTGTTTAAGGAGCATTTGGATGACATCCTTAACAATATGCTTTAATTTTTCATCAGCCCTGAAATGCTTAGGTAGTTGGGTGACATGAGCATTGTAGGTCCCTCACAGCTGAAATATTCTATTCTATTCTATTCTATTCTATTCTATTCTATTCTATTCTATTCTATTCTATTCTATTCTATTCTATTCCATGGAAAGCAGTGAAACAGAAGCAAAACATCAAAGCTAACAATTGGACAAGAAGACTTCTAGACTACTTTTTAAAACTTTCATTTAAGTTTTTCTACAGCAAAAGGTAATTATCTTTTCTATTTAATGATTCCACCTGTGTCATAGTTTGCATGCTCATGTTGACTGTATAAAGGCCTCTTCCAATTTCCAATTTTAATAGATTTTTAATGCCTTTCAGTAAGTATTCTAAGAGAGTGGTTTTTCTAGTGTTTTTGGTTTTTTTTAATTGACTATTATTTTCCCCATTTCTCCTATATCTTTGAAATACTAGTTTTAAAACCTTGAGGTACTTTGGACAGGACTTTGGGGATCCAGCTAAACTCTGCTGAATCATGCAAGCTGGCAAGAGCACAGCACTCATCTTGGGACAGCATTAAGTCCCAAACCCAAACCAAACTTTAATCCTTGCCACAGACAGTTGCCTTCCAAAGCTGTTGCATGAGTCTGCAAAGGACACAGAAGAAAGGCAATGTGAAGGACCGTATATATATAACATTCATATGAAAGTAAGAGCAGTCATGTAGATGTGAATTAGAAGGAAGTACTGTTCAATAAAAATAAAAACAGGTGACTACAAGATTCCAAGTAACAGTAATAAGATCTGAACCTGGTAGCTTAATGGTAGCTTCAGCTCAAGCTGGAGGAAATAGAAGTTAAGCCTGGATTTATTTAGACAAGGATTACTACTATTTTGTCATCTGCTTGCTGTTTACATTAGGTATTGACAGCGTAACTCAAATTCCTATTGAATTTCTGCACCTCAGTGCAAACCTGTCAGTGATTGAGATGCACTAAAAAGATCCATGACTGAAGTGCCTAAAGAGCGATATATTCCTACAGCCTGGAACAGTGTTTTCTCCCACTCAGATTTCAAAATATTTTCATGGGTACCCAATCACTTACAAGCAAAAGATGGAAGTTCAGCTCTGTACCTCCCACAACAAATATTCTGTTTGCAATTTGCAATAATTTGTGCAAGCATTAAGACTTACATAAATAGGACCAGTGATTTAATTTAGCATTAATTCTACCTGCCTGTCTCCCAGGCTGGAGCACTCCTGGCAAAGGCTGCTTAACATGGTTGAGATCAGTTTCTTGAGAAAGCAAATTTCCCTGTGCTGTCTTCAGTGATGAAGAAGCTCCTTGCTAGAATGGAAAGACCATGCTGGCCGGAGGTGGCTTTCAGAGGCTACACAGGCTAACATGGCTCCTCATAGCCATCCAAGGTGTGCTTGTAAGGCCTACCATAAGGCTGAAATTAATTTGTGTGTCATAGAGCAAGAGATGCTCTATGACACAGAATGCTTCAGTAGAGACCTCAAAAATTACTTTGTTGGTTGTGAAAATAGGTAGTTTTGAAACTTTCTACTCATTCCTCACTTACTGAATTTCATTTTCCTTTAGAAGTCTCCACAGATTTGCCCTTAGGAAGGTTAATTTGTCCTTGCTACCTAACATCTCAAAGGAAAAATTCAATCCTGTGCACAGAAGGGTAATTTAGGACACAGTTGATGGGTTGCTGCCAGTTGGTTGAGCATGGTGCTGATAATGCCAAGGTCACAGGTTTGATCCCTGTACAGGCCATGCACTTCAGAGTCAGACTGATGATCCTTGTGGGCCCCTTCCAACTCAGAATACTCTGATTCTGTGATATAACCGAGTCCAGTGCAAACCTTGGCACTGACTTGGGTGTTCAAGCTGTCTGAAGGCAATTGGCACATTTATGTGAGACACTGTATTTTCAGGGAAAACTAGGAGAAAAAATAGCCCCACCAGTGAACAAGCAAAAAGGTAATGTATGTGTGACCTTCCTGGAAATGTCTACACTTTTCTCAGAAGACTATTTCTGTACATTTCTGTAACACTAAGGCTTAAAAATTTCATGTTTATCTGTGCAGCATTTTTCGAGACTGACTGCTGTAGTCATATCACATGGTATGCTGTTAGACCTTGTTAGACTCAAAACAGACCTCTCATGTGATGGATCCCAGTGCTTTACACCAAAGTACACCATAAGACTGAGGTGGGGGCTCACGTTTGAGAGGGATGATAGGAGGTTATGATGCATGATGTGCCGGAGACACTCTCTTAGCAAGTTCACAGAGCACCATTTGCTCTCTTTTTGAGCAGCAAAGTATGAAATGGTTTCATATGAGTAATCTCTTATTTTTGAAAAGATAACTGTGAATTCTGTATGGTAGGTATTTTTCTGAGTTTAAAGTTATCTTTTCATGAAGCTGTTACTATTGGGCACAGTATTTGTTCATCCTGTATCTGGACAGAAGCAGTTCTGGGATGAGTTAAAAAAATTTTACTGTGCAAGCACATTTAGTTTAAAAATGACTTGAGATTTCTTTTTGCTCAGTGACTCCAAAGGCTGAACAACCCCCAGTTGAATACTTGATGGACTTCAGAAAGGTGAGGTGGCTAGAGATGACAGACGCCATTATCACCAGTGTAGATGATGCCTTTGTTATTTTGTAGGATAGCGTCTGTGATTTCACCTGATGTAACTCTGATTGACCACATAGTTACATTAAAGGATCTACACCAGCAAGCAATAGAAAGGGAAAGCATGACATGGGCTTCTCCTGGAACTTTTGGAAAGCACTGAGGAAGCCAGTTGTGACTGCCTGTTAGTCACTGAGGTTATGACTGCTCCCAAAGTCCAGAAATCTCTTTTAGACAGACATGAAGCTATTAAAAAACTAGCCTGGAAGAAACAGGCAGCACTCTCATCTGAGGAATAGTGACACAGGCAGAACAGCCAGTGAGGCTATTGCTGAATTCAGCAGGGATGTGACGGGCGGGGATGCACTCACCTGAGCCCTGAAAGGGGATGAGCTGCCCACTCACACAGCTGGGCTTACCCAAAGGTAAGTTTACCCTTTATTAATCCTCATGCCTCAGACAGGGAAGCATGTTCACCTAGAGGAGCTGCTTTGAATTAGTTTTCACTCCAAGGACTCTCCAGAATATGCTGGGTTGGAAGAGACTCACAACGGTCATCAAGTCCAACTCAACCCAAGAATCACACCATGTGCCTGACAGGATTGTGCAAATGCTGCTGGAATTTTGTCAGGCTTGGTGACCCCTTTCCTGGGGAGCCTGTTCCTCCCTTGACACAGCTTCAGGCCATTACCTCAGGTCCTGTCACTTGTCACCACAGAGATCACTGCCTGCCTCTCCTCCTCACAAAAAAGTTTTAAGTAAGTGCAGTAAGGTCTCACCTGAGTCTCCTCCAGGCTGAACAAGCCAAATTACCTCAGCTGCTCCATAGGGCCCTTCACCATCTTTGTGGCCTTCCTTTGGACACTCCCCAGTAGTTTGTATCTCACTTACACTGTGGCACCCAGAGCTGCCCCCAGCACTCGAGGTGAGGCTGCCCCAGAGCAGAGCGCAGCAGGACGATCCCCTCCTTTGCCCGGCTGGCCATGCTGTCCCTGATGCCCCCAGGACACAGGTGGCCCTCCTGGCTGCCAGGGCACTGCTGACCATGTTCAACTTGCCATCGACCAGGACCCACTGGTCCCTCTCTGTGGCACTGCTTTCCAGCATGTCATTCCCCAGTCTGCATATCCAGGGCTGTCCCATCCCAGATGCCGAATCCTGCACTTTCCCTTGCTGAACTTTGTATGGTTGGTAATATCTGAGCCCTCTAATTCATTGAGATCTACCTGCAGGGCCACCCGGCCTTCAAGGGATTCAACAGCTCCTCCCAATTTTGTATCATTTGGAAACTTAGACAAGTCCCTTCAAGTCCTTCATTCAAGTAATTTTTGAACTTGTTGAAGAGTGCAGAGCCTAAGAAGGAGCCCTGTGGAATCCCACTCGTGACAGGTCACCAGCCTGATGCCCCCCCATTCGCTGCAACCCCTTGTGCCTGACCCATCAGCCACTTGCTCACCCAGTACTTGATGTGTTTACCCAGCTGTGTGCTGGACATTTTGTCCAGAAGGATCCTGTGAGAGGCAGTATTGAAACCTTCACTAAAATCCAAAAGGATTGCATCAACTGGCTTCCCTTGGTCAAGTAAGTGGGTTACTCTGTCATAAAATTAGGTTAATTCTGACAAGCAGGACTTTCCCATCATGAACCTCTGTTGGCTGTGACCAATGACTGCATTGTCCTTCAGGTGCTTTTCAATACCTCCCAGAATAGTATTCTCCATCATTTTGCCAGTCACTGAAGCGAGACTGCCAGGCCTGGAGTTTCCAGCCTCATCCTTCTTGCTCTTCCGGAAAACTGGGACGTCAGCCAGCTTCCAGTCAACTGGGACCTATCTGGATTCCCAAGTTCATTAGAAAATCATTGAGAGAGGTCTCGTGATGACATCAGCCAGCTCTTCTGAGTATTCTCAGATGAATTCCATTGGGCCCTAAAGATTTACGGGGAACTGGGAGTTGATCATTCTCATAGCCACTGCCCTCCAACTCAGGGCCCTGGGACCCATTAATCCATCATTGGCATTGAGGACAGAGGTAAAGGAAGCATTAAATATCTCTGCCATGTCCATGTCCTTGTTTGTGAGGTGACTGTTCTCATCCTCTAGGAGGACAATGTTATTTCTCCACTGTCTTATGCTATTAATGCATTTAAAAGCCCTCTTTTTACGTCCCACTCAATTGTGGCCAGCTTCATCTCCAGTTGAGCTTAATCATGACAAATTTTCTCCCTGCAGTGGGGAGCAGCATCTCTGTAATCCTCCTATGTCATCTGACCTTGCTTCTGCTGAGCCTACACCTTCTTTTTTTGCCTCTACCTCCCAAAAAGATTCCTGCTCAGCCAAGCCATCTTCTGCCTCACCTGCTTGACTTCTGGCATTTGGGAATTGCCTCTTCCTATGCCCTTAGAAGATGGTGCTTAAAATGTGACCAGCACTGACAGACCCCAGCAGCTGCAGAGCATTTTCCCAGGGTACCTTACTGATTCCCTGAGCAGCCTGAAGTCTGCTCTCTTCACATCCAGAGTTGAGGTTTTGCAGCACTTTTCCTTCTGTCAGCAGATTTTAAGCCAGATTGCTTCATGGTTGCTGCGGTAAAGACAGCCACCCATCTTGACTAACACAACCCTCTCTGTTTGGCAAACAACTAATCAAGGAGAGCATCTTTCCTAACTCTTTCCTCTTAGTACTTGTATCATGAAGTGGTCATCCAGGAGTTCTACCCATCTTCTGGACCTGTTTGTGCCCACTATGTGGTATTCCCAGCTAATGTCTGCCAAGTTGAAATCCCCGATAAGAACAAGGACAGTTGATTAAGAGATGTCTCTTAGCTCCTCAAAGAGTAATTCATCAGCATCATCATCCTGGTTGGATGGTCTATAGCAGCCTCCCATGATGATATCTGCATTGTTTGCAGATCCTTACCCAGAAGCCCACAACAAATGTGAGCTCCATACACTCCAGTCCTTCTGTGAGCAGAAGGTCACATGTGTGACCTTCCTGAAAGTGTTTACAGCTGTGGTGGATGCAGCCTTTGCAGAAGGGTTACAGAGTTTCTATAGCTCTCCGTATTACTAAGGTTAAAAAAGTGCACTGAAGGTTCATGTTTATTATTCCAGCAACGTGTCTCAGGTGAGAACTTTCAAGATGGCACAGTTAGAAAAGACAAAGAGCATGCATGAGCCCCAGAAGTAGTCAGAATGACAGAATCACTGCATGGCAGAAAGAAAAAATCAATCACTTGAATAGTTGTGAGTAATATATTCACACTTCTCCCCTTAACCTACAGCTTGGTGTCTGAGTCTCAAGTCAGCTGAACTTGGCATTTACGTTCTGGAAACAGGGAGGATGCTTTGAATTGAGTCTGGAAAAAGAGACAGTAATAGCCTTAATTGTTTTTTGCCCGTAAGTAGAAATAATCAACTCACCAGATTTAGGACAAGTTGCCTCTTAATTTTTCTTTCTGTTTTTGTTTGTTTGTTTGAGGTTTTGGGGTTTTTGTTTGCTTGTTTGGTTGTTTTTTTTTTTGTTTTGTTTTGTTTAACCTATGCATCTCAGAGAAATCACTACTGCAATGTACTTTGCTTCTGTTATTCAGGTATGCACCCTGCTAACAGATTCCCTAGAAACAGTGAAAAATTAACAGAATCATAGAATCTTTAAGGTTGGAAAAGACTTCTAAAATCACAGAGTCCAATCTTGACCAAACACCTCCTTATCAACTAGACCATGGCACCAAGTGCCACATCCAGTTCCTTCTTGGCCACCTGGGCACTGCTGGCTCATGTTCAGCTGCTGTCACCAGCACCCCCAGGTCCTTTTCCTGTGGCAGCTTTGCAGCCACTCTGCCCCAGCCTGTGGAGCTGCCTGGGGTTGGTGTAACCCAAGGGCAGGACCCAGCACTGGGCCTTGTTGAACCTCACACCACTGGCCTTGGCCCATGATCCAGCCTGTCCAGATCCCTCTGCAGAGCCTTCCTGCCCTCCAGCAGATCAGCACTCCCATCCAGCTTGGTATCATCTGCAAACTGACTGAGGGTGCACTAAGTTCCCTCATCCAGATCATCCATGAAGAACATGAAACAGAACTGGCCCCAGTACTGAGCCCTGGGGAACACCACTGGTCACTGGCCACCAGCTGGATGTAACTCCATGCACCACCAATCTCTGGTCCCATACCGCCAGGTTTTTACCCAGCACAGAATACACCTGTCCAAGCCATGGGCTGACAGCTTCTCCCAGAGAATGTTGTGGGAGTCACTGTCAAAGTCTTTGAAGTCCAGGTAGGTGATGCTCCCAGCCTTTCCCTTATCTACTACATGGGTAACCCTGTCAAAAAAGGAGATCAAGTTGTACAAGCTGGACATGCCTAACACAAACCTCTGCTGATGGAGTTGGATCCCCTGGCTGTCCTGTACATGCTGCATGGCACTCAAAACAATCTGCTCCATAGTCCTCCAAAGCACTGAGGTCAGACTGGCAGGCCTGTAGCTCCCCCAACCTTTCTTTGACCCTTCTTGAAGATGGGCATCACATTGGCCACCCTCCAGGATGAATCATTTTCCTGTAATGACTCAAAATATCTATGACTTAAATCTTTACTATCAAACAGAAACAGCAGAAGATGGCATGAAGACACTGAACAAAAAGTTACATTCAGTGAAGTGATACAGCAGTGGAAACTGGTCTAGTAAGGTTTTCTAAAGCAGAATTAAAATGTTCTTGTTTTGGTTAGACTGCCCCTTATGTAGTTGAAATTAACTGCACAGTTTTAAGTACCTCTTTACTACTTCTGAGTGCTTAAGTGCACTGACATGGAACACTTACCGTCTTTTGTGTATCTGCGGAATGTCCGATATGCTCAGCTTCACTGCTTTCTTCTTTGACCATAAGAATAACTCAAAGAAACTTCTAAAAGTGCAGGAGCACTGACATGTCCCTAGGGTTACGCCACCAGACAACTGCATTAATAGAAACAAGGTGTTCTGGTCTCAGAAAAAGCAAAATTCTAAGTGAATCATCAGGCAATGCCTTTTTCCTCCTTCTTCTCATTTCAAGTTAGAATGACAAAGGAGATGGGAAGTAATGCTGCACAATTAAGCACTGACTTCTTTAAGTCTGTAAGGCACTGAAGTTCATACAAAATTTATTCCAATGGAATGTGATGGAGAGAAGAGAAGCTATGCTGGAAGCCCAAGGGGAGAATGCACATAACAGATACTAGTACTGCAAAATGTAGTATAAACCATAATACAAATAATACAAGTGGATATGAATTCCTCTCTACCAGAAGCCATGTCTGTTTCAGAGAAGAGAAAAAAAATTACATCTGGCATACAAGTAGTTATCTTTCACTTGCAATGAATTAATGTCATAGTATTAGGGTCCTCTCTTGATTTTATCTCCATCTCTTGGCATGAGAATAGCTGATGTAAAGTTTGTATTTGCAGGTGGCAGATGATGCAATACATAACTTAAACCCTTTATGTCACCAAAAGTGACAAATGCAATGAAACACCAGTGTATGTGACTACAACAATGGATTGTGAATGAAAACATGACACTGAATACCAAGAACAAACCCAGCAAAACAGCTACCTAAATTGGAACTTATGAAAATGGTCCTTGTTGTGTGTATAAATCTACAATACAAGTTTTCTTGTCCCTCTGAAAATGTAGTAACTTCACGTTGCAGCAATTTGTTGTGATTCAGCCTTTTTGACAGCAACCTGGCATACAGGGGAAGAAAACAGAAGCTGTCACCATCTAATCGGATAAAATGTTTGTTCTTACTGTGTCTGCTGTGGTCACAAATATAACAAGGAAGGAAAAACACCACACAGATTGAAATACAAGCTCTTTAGAATAGACAGAAGAATACATAACAGCGTCTGATCAAGGCGCAGACTTCAGTATGTTCTTCAACATACCCATCTCTGTGTGAACATAAAGTCAAAAATATGGTAAACACTGCCACACTGTAGCTTTCTCATCAAGCTAATGGAGAGACAAGGACTAGCATCTGGAGAGCAGATATGACTTCTACATGAGAAAGTACTGTTGTGTCTGCACCAACCTACCCTCACTTGAGTTCTTGGTTGTTAAGGGGAAATAAGAGAGAATGAGGCACCAACTTCCAGCGAACATTTGTTTTGTATCATGTTTAAATAACTTTTGAATAAAATATACTTTCTGACTTTCCTCACAGAGAATAGGCAGACTGTCTCTGGATAATCCTTCCTGGCATTTTCATTTCAACATAATTAACAAAGTTACCCCCTGCGCAAACATGGTCCTTGCTGTTAGTAAACACTCATATGGCTGCAGAGTCCTAAAGTTCTGTCCCTGCTGAATGAAATGTCCAGTTCCATCAAAACTGAATTAGGTAAATGCTAATTGTTTCACACTTTTTGCTTATTGCTTTTTTCTCACCTTCCTCTACACTTTTTTTCAGCACAGAAGGTTAGGGATGAGTGACTCCTCAAATAACATACAAGCCAAATGCAAAGGAATCAAAATTGTATCACTCGCCTCTTTGCCTACCCTGAACCTGCTTCCTCTTCTTCTTTAAGATCAAAACAACCCCGTAAAATACTTCTGGTAGCTCCTTTTGTGAACCTATGTTTCAGCATACAGTTGAAGTCTCTACTCAAAAACTGCAGGAACTTTAAAATATTTCAGAGGTTTTTCAGGAGATGAACAGTGGGGAAAGCAAGACACCAGCCTAAAAATCCCTTTATAAAAAATTAATTTTGTTTTTAATATTCTGTGTCCTGTTTTTAGTATTCTGTTTTCCAGGCTGGATTATATTTGGTAAACCTGATCATCCAAGCATTCCTGAAAAAGTGACATTAGCTTGGGCATTATTAACAGAGCTATTAATGCTCAGATAGTTGGCAGGACTGAGCATGTATCAACAGCTCAGTAACTGCACACAACTCTGAGACTTACCACTGCATCAGCTCTGCCTTTGTCTCAGTGTGCACAGAGGCTGTGGCAGCATTTGCTATGTCTTCATGCCTCCACAATCACTGAATCGTCACCTTCATTCATGAGCTGAGGGAATGAGAAATACTTTGCACTGAGGACCAGACATATTGAAGGAGGAAGCCATTTATATCAATGATGAGAAGAATCTGTATTTTCTTTGTTTCTTTCAGAAGATGTGAGGAGAAAAGAAATATTATTAATAAGCATCTGAAATGTATAAAAGATGGTAAATGTTTTTCATCTGGCCCACTTAAACTGCTGCCTATTTCCCAGGAGAAACCGACACATCAAGAAAGTATCTTTTATTTACTCCACTTTTCTTGTCTTCATCAGAGCCCAAGGTACACCATTTCCAATTTTATTACACTATCTTTGAAACTACAGCAAGAAATGAGCTAGATTTCCTCAGTATGGACTGTAGCATAGGTTATTTTGGGTACAGTCCAAAAGGTATTTCAAGTGTTTTGCCTGTCACTTTGTACTAGAGAGGGAATTCTGTAAAGGAGAAAATATTTCCACCTTAAACACAGATTTTTAACTTAAGCAAAAATTTTCTCCTTTTTTTGGTAAACAATTAGGAAAGTTACATGTGACAACAATTTTCCCAGCACCTTTCTTTCTTTTTTTTGTATAGTAATGTACTAAGATTGCCAGGAAAACAACACATCTTGAAAAATACAGTAAATTCATACAGAGAAACAGCCAGATAGTAATTAAAATTCTACTCTGGTAGAAATGAATTAAAATCCTAAGCAAAATCACAGGACCAACTGCAGTGGAGGCATAAGCACGTCTTACATCCTAAATCTACCTTATTTTAATGTTAAAAAAATATTTGCAGATCTTCTGGGGGTTTTCTGAAACTCAGAGAGGAAATTCAAAATATTTTGAAATTACTTAAAGCTGATAAAAGAAACTGCAGTAAGAATTCAACTGTACTTCTTCATGCAAACTGGTATCATCATATGACTTACAGTTATTGACCAAACCTGAAGCTACTCTGAATTTCAACAGAAATGTTGCATCTTCTTAGTTAATTTTTATTACCCAGCTAAACACTAATCTGCAAATAATGAGTTCTTGAAAAATAAATGAAACTGGGTCACTGCAAAATCATCAGTGACTCTGGGGATGGGTAATGTGATACTGTGCCTTTTATATCCAAGTTGTCAGTTTTTAAATCCAGTCTAGGCCAGCAGTGACTGGAGCCTACTGCCACATGCTTTTTGTCATGTGTAACAGGTTACTAGATTTGGTTCATTTCGCAGGGAAAAAATAACGTATCTCTATGAAATGTATGGTCTTATGAAACTGTCACTGAAAACTAAATTATCCTGCATCATAGAATCACAGGACTATAGGCAGGCACCTCTGGAGGTCATCTGGTCCAATCCCTCTGCTCAAGTAGGGCCACTTGGAGGTGGCTTTTAAGTATCTCCAAGGAAAACTAAAGCTCTATGGGGAATTTGTTCCAGGGCTCAGTCACCTTCAAAGGAGAAGTTTCACAATATTCATAGGCACTGCCCGTGATTTCAGTGTGTGCCCACTGCCTCTTGGTCCTGCCCTGAAAAGATCCTGGCTTTGCCTTCTGTGCACCTTCCCTTTCCCAATACTAATTCACATCAACAAGATGCCTTTGAGCCCACTCTTCTTCGTGCTGAACAGTGCCAGCTTTCTCAGACTCCCTGTGTATGTCATGTGCTCCAGTCCTTTAACTATGTCAGCGGCCCTTTCCTGAACTTGAGTCTCCAGTATGTCCATGTCTTCTCTGCAGATGCAGTCCACTACTGGACAAAGCACTCCAGGTACATCTCAACAGTGCTGAGGTGAAGGCAAGGATCTCCTCTCTGGACCTGCTGGCAACACTCTCCCTAATACAGTCTAGGATACCTTCTTTGCAAAAATAACGCACTGTTGGCTCACGTTCATTGTTGGCTCATACATTGTTGGCTCACTTGGTGTCCACCAGGACTTTGTTCTTTGCAATGCTGCTTCAGACATTGGTAGCATCAATGTGAGCCTCTGAGATCAGTGATACCTCTCTCTGTTAAATACTGGGTCTTCAATTTACATTAGGAACAAGATGTTTGAAAGTGTTGAAGCTAAGCAAAGCTGACTTCTCTCAGTGCAGGGCTAATATAATCAAATGGCCACCAGTCCAACTTACTGATCACTCCTCAAATGAGCTACAGAAATCTGAAACAGTTAACATACTGCAAGGCAGCATGAAGAGATGAACAGCATGAACACTCTCAGAAGTTCATATAACAAAGAAATGTTCTGTTTACAAAGAGGCTTCTAAGCTTGTACATTTTTTACACTAGATATGCTCAAATCTAAGTTTTGATTTTGCAGAGTAGCAATGTTTACTGCAAATATATAGTTCAAACATTTAGATTACTGCATCATGTTGCATCACCACTGTGATACCTCAAGATAAGACTTTAAATAAACTGACTTCTGGGTTGTCTGACTGCCTGCATAACTAATTGTATTCATGCCCACTAAGGCATATGGATTTATATTTCCTGAAAGAAAAATAAAAAAAATTATTTTATTGCTTTATCACTTCAATTGTTAATAAGTAATGAATTATGCTTTTATTTCAAGGTACCAGTCTTCTACTTCAATTTTATTATTCTTTAACAGGTATCGCATATCTTCTCTCCATCTCAGAAGATACTTTTATGATATTTGAATTTTACATTGAGGAAGGACCAAAGTGGACTTCTCTACAGGAGATACTCCTGCTCTCTCATTGCTATTATAAAAATATTTTTGTGGAACTTGTAACACAAGGCTGCATCGCTTTATTAGGAAAACATCAACACGACATTCTTCAAAATTACTGGAATTTTATTTGCCTCAGGCTTATGACTTGCAACCAAAGACATTGTGCAAAGAAAGCAAAGATTAAGTACACTTTAGGGAAAAGGTGATAATCCACACTGGTAACATAGAAGATCAATCTGATGAAAGAAGCCATACGTTACACTATATAGATTGCAATATTCAATAGCATTTTTAAACCAACTTCTTTAATAGAGAAAAAAAAAGTTAAGCAAAGTTTACAGTAGACATAAATTTGATACAATTCAAAAAGGCTTTTTCTGATGATCATCAAGCATAAAGTGGAAAAATGTATATGGGGTAAGGTGTATGAAAGCTAACTACTGAACATTTATAAGCTATTAAACAAAGTCGCATATATGTACCACAGTGTAAAAAACCAATACCGGACAAATAAAAAATTTGAAAACGGCCTGATGAAAAATAAAATAACCAGTGGCTTTTAATGACTTCTTCTGGTTATCAATGCTACAAAAGACTTTTTTTTGTTGCCTTTCTGATGCCACTGAAAAAAACCTTATCAAATGATAAAACCAGGCACAATCAAACCATTACCAAGTCAAAACCAGCCCATAGAAATATACTATCAACCTACATTTTCCCTCAGAAGGTTTCTTTGTTGTTTTTTGAGGCCCATTTGGTCACAATATGTTACATTTTTTTGCCTTTTTTACACCATGATATCATATGTTTGTCTGGCACTATCCTAAAGCTAATTTATAGAGAATGAGAATACAGAAACAACCCAATGTCTATTTGACAAAAAGAATTCACTGAGTGTAAAATAGGAGAAAAGAAAAGAGAAGGGGAAGGGGTCAGTTCTGCCAAGAAAATAAACCCTATGGATCACTCATCATCACTTCCGCTTGCTTCCGACTGGTCCTAGAGGTAAGAGACACAAGACAAGTCAGAAATTCTTTCCAGCTATTCTGTGGAATTTGTTAAAGAAGGAAAAATAAAAGGAAGTATGAAGAAGAAATATGACAAAGTGACAAATCAAGATAGTCTGAAGAAAGGTACTGTGTTATCTAGTATTTCTCTCTAATGAAATTTCATCTAATTGCTGTAGACTTCTTTAGAGAGGAAAGACAGAGAGTCAGGAAACACCAGCTCTTTCTTTCTATCCAGACATTTAAAAACAACTGGGAAGACATCTATTTTCATTTGTTGCAATAATAGAAGCACCCACTAAAACAAAGGTAAAAAATAATCAAGCTGTAAGTTTTTCATCTGTGGACAAAAGCAAACAGACCATGAGACTTAAAGGTTCAATGAATGTAGAATGTCGAAGAAATAAGATCCAAACTTCTTAGACTTCTTGTCTTCCAGCACTGGGATCAGATCTCATAAACACACTCAGGTACAGTTGACACCCCCACCCAGTTCTCTCAGGATGATCACTACAAGTTAAATATGTGCTTAAGCATGAATAGTTGAGAATTCTGACAGCAAGCAGGACAGGGCAGAGACGCAATCACTGCAACCACTTCCACAGTCTCACTGAACAAAACTTACATTTTCATCTTGATCCTCATCACTATCATCATCACTCACAACAGGCTTGGCTTTTGCTCTGCTTTGCCTCTTCTTGCCTTTTCCTTTCTCCCGACTTTTTTCATCCTTCTTATTCAACTTGATTTTGACCTTCACTGATTTAGCTGCAAAAAGTTCAACAGCGTACATTATTGTAACATTCACTTATCAACTTTAAATGCTGTCTCTTGTTCACAGAAATTCATGTCTGGTAGCAGCCTGAAAAGGCATTCCCCTCTGACTTTACATGGACTGTGGAACAAAAAGCAAGAGGTATTTGCTTTTATTTCTCTTGTTTTTAATAGTTGTAACACTAATACACTAAACTATAAAGACTAACTTTTAGCTGACCATAGACATTTTCTTTTGATTCTCAGAATGTATGGTATACACAGGTAGTATACGGTCCTTTGAAAAGAAAAACATTTAAAAGTATTTTCTTCCTTACCATAGAAATATTTACCTTTTGTATAAACAGACTTTTTTTGGTATTTTAAAGTACAGAAATTCTGTGTGGACATTACTGGTGAATTTTGAGTTAACACGTTTCTAAAGCACACGTTATTCTGATTCCAGAATATCCACTCATTTCCAAGTGAGCTACTGAAGCTGCATGCTTAGCACACATGTATGACACGCTTGGAAGAGTAACTCAGGGCCAAGCACTACAGCTTCTGTAACCAGAGAAAAGGGGTAGCTGGAATTTGGATAGATGTACTGGATGGCACCAAGTGCAATGAAGGAATCCATCCTTCTCCACTTCATCATGTTGCCAAACCTACAGTGATGTAATGAGCGTTCTGAAACAATCAGAATTTCACTTAGTCGTTGTCACAATGAAGAGTGCTTTCAACATCATCTGGTTCTTAACCATATGATGAACTTTGTATGGCACATCATGCCTGAAGGTTGACCAGTTGCCGATAAAGACTGTCTCCAGCCTTTCCAGGCACTTCCATTTACAAACAGCATGAACAGGCCCTGAAGGGCTTATAAACAATTATGGTTGTCCACAAAGCACCTCTACAAATTGTTTCTTGCTTAGGAGTAATTTAAATAGAAGTAAGCCAGAACACCCAGTTGAAAGACCAAAACAATGTTACACCTAAGCAACCTTAGTAAGAAACTACTTCCGCCAATAGAAAATAGAACCTTATAATCAGTCTCCATGCAAAAGCAGCAAAACCTGCTCTTCCATCCCCTGATATATTTCCTTGTCAGTATCTAGCTGGAGACTCACATTCTGATTCCGATTCTTCTTCCTCATCTTCTTCTTCATCATCATTGCTTTCATCCTCGCTTTCTTCTTCTTTGGCTATCTTCTGTCGTGCACTTTTGAACACAGACTGAAGAACAATGGAATCCTCATAGATCTACAGTACAGGTACAAACCTCTGTCAGAACTATGAAGTCAAGCAGAATCAGAAATTCACAGCATAGACCTAAATTTCCAGTGCAAGTCTACAGAGTACATGGCCTTTTCAAATACCAAGCAGTAATGTTTGTTGCATGAATTGTATAAGAAATGCCAGCATTCAACCTTCATGCTCTAAATGAACAAATCTGTCAGTAGTGAGCTGCAAAGAAACAACTCTTACAAGTTATTACATCTAAAACATCTAGTTAATGTTTTTCTTATTATTTCTACTACCATAGGAACTATTGTGCATTTTCATCAGATCATAACACCCTTGAAAACCTGCCAAAGGAACAGACTTCAGCAGTAAGCAGCATAATTAAAACACAAGTTATCATCTGACAATACAGTTAATAATGACAAATGGCTAACCCTCATTTAATTATCTTTAGTTTTTTTCTGAAATTCAAAGAGGCTACAAGGAAAATAATTTATCCCAAGCAGCTCATCCCTTCTTTCCTCTCAGATCTAAAAAAACTGAAAAAAAAAAAAATTGAGGCTTCCTCTAAACTGAACATGTGCTCTCAAACATTCTCTAGTATCCAGAGTATCTTAGGTACATTAGATTTTCTCTTTAACCTCCAGTAGAAGGGGACTCTCAAGAGTGACTACTTTTGGCTTGTAACACGTTTCTTAGATTTAACAAAGTAAAAATCTTGCTGTGTTGCTGAGTATCAGATTCTTTGTCATCACCTGAACAAATGGCCTTGTGTAGTTTTTTTGGTAAAATGTCAAAAGACAAGCACTGCACAATTCAGCTTAAAAAATTAAGAATCATTCCTAGAAGAGTATAGAGTCACAAACTGCATTTGATTTTATCATCATCATCATGATCATCTACCTTGGCTGTCTGTCATTCTACTCCTATGGCTGAATGTCACACTTCCTTGTATAAAGCGATGCTAGGTATTTGTGACAGAAATAATGGAAGGATTTTTGGCTGCCATTATGCAGTCTGTATCCTAAATGTGATACAAGTGCTCTAATACTTTGTGGTTTCAACAAGCTGAATTAGAAAAAAGTTTGTTCAGAATACTTAACATGAAATATCCAATTCCTACTTTTTTCACTTGACCACTAAGTGCTTTTTTTGAAAAACTGCCTTTCACTGTGGATTGCTCCCCATTCTCTGAGTTCCTCTGTGCTTTTTGTTTTGAGATGTTTGACTGCTCTTAATCATGGTAAAATTTTTATGTATCTATTATCTATAAAAAATAATCCTGAATGTTTTGAGAAGGCTGCTGTCCTATCTTACAACATTGGTGAGCTATGATACTCCAGAACTTCCTTCCTTAAAGTCAAATAATAATTGACTTTCTCTTATATCTACTTCTTTTCAAATCAGCTACTGATAGAACCTACCAAGTTCCTCTTGAGAATTATTTATTTTTCATATACATAAACCTAGCATATTAATTGTTCTTAGGAATGGCTCTTTCAACTAACCTTCTGCTCTTTCTCACAAAAACACTTTTCTAAGACGAATAGAATTAAAGACCTGTGCAACATTTTATTTTTTAATGTTGGCCACTACATATTTAGGGCATCAATGTGACCCAGACTTTCAAACCGTTTCCTAATGAAATACAAAGGTTTCAAAAATTATTTTAACCTTCTTTATGTGGAATTACTTGCAAAATTCCGATCTATTTTGATACACAAAAACCCCACTGTGGCTTCTTCACGAATAGCTGTGCAAATAGAAATTTTATTATTTTGACAGAAACCCAATTCCAACAGGTTTCAAAAAATCAAGCAAGAGTGACAGCAGAACTTCCTTCAAAAAGGGAGAAGCAACAACAAAAGAACTTCACAAACAAATTACAACATTCATGAGAAATCTTCTGTTTGAAGAGACACACAAACATCTTTAACCCTGTATGCATCTGTGTGTCATTTGACTACTATAACCTGAAAAGCTTTTAAAAACACTGAGGTTTCACTGAGGACAAAAGCCTTAACACATAAAGTAATTCCATCCATGAAAACCCTGAATATGGTTCCACCTCAGATGAGACTGCTTTACGCCAAGGAAAAGCAGCAGGCACCACACTAAGAGAACACTTGAAGTTCACTGAGTGCTTAAACAACTATCTGAATTAGCCCTTTTGTTTTGAGTGCACACACAAATAATCTAATTTACTGAAGTGAATTGTAATGTCAGAGCAAAGGTAGACCAGAACTATGACAAAGAACACAAGGTATCATGGAAGCTTGGAAAACTGAAGGACTACTGCAGAAGTGTCCTGCGACTCGGGAGAAATCAAAATGAATGCTCTGAGAACTTTATAGGGAAAAAAAAAAAAGAAAAAAACCTTTAGATACACATTATTTGGCCTTCATGATATGAAAAATAATATTAATGTTGGTTCATTGGAACAGAAAATACTACTACAACACTGATACATATTATTTCCAAACAGAGTAGCAATATCTACTAACACTTCTATCCACTCAGTATTACTCCCCTCAATTCTACCATCTCTGCCTAACAAGACACCAGTTTTCCTTCCATAAGGAGGCTGAGTCATTCTGATGTGAATAATTTCATTATTTTCCCCATTTCACTACTGATATCTCCTCTATCAACCTTTACCATTTTCTGAAGTCTCATTTATACTTTTTCTTATTAACTTTCCTTCACTTTTTTCCCCTCTCTTGTTATAATTAGATACTTTTAGCCATTTTACTGCTATATGAATAAGCAGTAAACTGAAAATCTACATCTGAACATGTAGCAAAAGTTTGTCCCAAGAATTCTACCATGATTAATTTACTTTAAAAAATATTTTCTGTCTGTTGATATCAAAATAAATCACTAAATGATGAACTGTCTCCAACAACTCTTCATAATACATTCCATACTCATTTTTAATTCTCAAAATCTACCATAAACTCCCCAATTTAGCTAAATGTTATCATTAATGTTTAGATGTTTTAAGAAAACATTCATTATTGGCAGCATCATCATTCAGCTTACTTTTATTTAGCCTTCAGATCTTTTTTTATCTCTTTCATGTTAGGGAAGCTGTCTTCAGGGTCTCTGGCCAATTGAATATTGTGTTTGCATCACACTTTTGTATCTCATCTTTAAAAAAAATCATCCAAGACTCTGTTTCACTGTATTGTGACACAACTTTCTTATCTATCTTATATTTCACATCTGCCATCCAAATTTCATAATCCTTCCTTTTGCATCAGCACACTGCTCTGAATTTTGAGCCCATTCATGTGTGCTAAACATCTGTTTGAGAAGAGTTTGCCTTCTAAACCTGAGACTCATCTTTCAATAATAAAAGAAATTTAAAAAACAGATGCTTCAGAGGCTACATAGATCTTTACTGACGGACAATCCTGAATTTTTATCTTCCATTAGCAGAACTGAAGAGCCTTCTATGATGTATTTCCTCAACATGCTGTCCTAGAGCTGTACTGTTACATCTGCTACTTCTGTGATCCACTGTGGAAAACCTAAACTGATGTATCACTCCACACACTGCTTTTCACCACAGATTCAAACAGTCTTACTGCAGCTTTGAAGTACACACAGATCAGAAAAAACTGATCTCAGAATTAGCGCTAAAACCAAATTTTCTGAAAATACACACAGCAGCAGTGTCCAGTGAATTCTGGATTCTAAAAATGTGGACATTTTTCTCTACTCAAAGTAAGAACTGAAACAGAGAGTTTATATACAAAAATAGTAATCAACAAGCACTAAAAATGTTAGATAGGGAAAACCCGTATGTTTAACAGAAATTAACTCATTCAGACCTGAGATCCCTCCAAGTTGAATGTCTGTGCATTGTGACACAGCAACATGACATCTTTTTCCAAATCCCCAAGACTCCGATATTTATGGTTGCGAATTCTTTCCTGTTGCATTTGTTGAGGAAGACATGTATTGATAGGCAGTGAAGAAAGAAGAACAGCAGAGAGGAAAATGAATTAATATTTGATTCAACACATTAAAAACTTTCTCTTAAAAAAATTTACCTAAGCATCAAGATAAATATCTGTTTAAAACAGAATGTCTTCAACCATGTTGTTAGCATGTTATTCAAGAAATGCATCAACGTAAAAGAGCAAAACTTAAGCAATTTCTTTGTGAACTGTAAGGGTTAAAAGCAAGAGAAATGGAGCTCTTTTGGTGAAAGAATTCCAGTTTTGTCTTTCTAGGAAGGAAACCCAGTAACTGTAACATAAGTGAAAGATATAGAATTATGACATCACCCAAGCTGTAACATGCCGCCTAGACCCCATCTACCAAAGTCTGTTTGGATCTGACCTGACTCTTCCAAGGTATGAGGCTAGGGTCTAGAAGGGGAAGCCCTATGAGGAGCCAGTAGAGACTATATGGTCTGTCCAGCCTGGAGAGGAGGAGACTTATGGGAGACTTCATCGTGGTCTACAACTTCCTTATGAGGGGAAGTGCAGGGGCAGGCATTGAACTCTTCTCTGTGTTGACCAATGAATAAGACCCACAGGAATGGGCTGAAGTTGTGCCAGGGAAGGTTTAGGCTGGATATCAGGAAAAGGTTCTTCATCCAGAGGGTGGCTGGGCACTGGTAGAGGCTCCCCAGGGAAGCGGCCACAGCACCAAGCCTGACAGAGTTCAAGAACTTTTTGGAAAATGCTCTCAGGCACATGGTGTGATTCCTGGGGTGTCTTGTGCAGGGCCAGGAGTTGGACATGATGATATGTGTCCACCCATTCTAATTCAGGATTTTTATGGTTTTATGATTTTAAACGTAAGTATAGGTATACTCCCCTAGAACTATGAAATCTTTGTGAGCAGTGTGTTTTTTACCAAATCTGTTGACAGATTCACAATTAGGTCTTTGCAAAAAGGGACTGAGATGTCATCCCTGTCACATTACTATAGTTTGATTTGGCCTTGAAATTACAGTGATACACTGCAATATACATCAAACAAAATTACTAACAAACTGTGTGACAATGTTTAAAGTCTAACCCACCAATACAGGTGGCACGAAATATTAATATTGTTATTTTAAAAACAATGTTATGGTCACACTTCTGTAAAACAAAAAGAAATGGAGGAACCTGCACTTCCAAAATTCCTCCATTCCTTACCTTTATCTTTTTGAAGTCCACTGGCTTCCTAATCAATTCATAATACTCTGGTAGTTCTTTCCTAGACGGGAGCTGAATGAAGACTTCACTTAGCTGCCGTCCTGAACTGTTGAGAAAAACAAAGCCATATGGAAAGGAATTACTACAACTTTCTCACAAAACACATACACTATCTAATAGTGAGAAAAAAATTAAAATAATGGAATAAAATCATGGTTTTTCTTTCAAAAAATTAGAAACTGAACCCTGATTTTTAAATTTTGTACAGATCATTAACTTACAATTTGCAATTTGAAACTGTTGTCCTAACATATCATTAATATGTCATTGACGTCTATCATCACTAGAGAAGAATATGTAGAAGAGGCTTTATGAAAGAAGAATTAGGATTTCCATCTGAATTCCACAGTCTTTTGCTGAGTACACTCTTATTGTTTCCTTGTTCAGTAATTTTTAGCAATTCTCCCTTCTGTCACTCTTTAAGTTTGTCCTCTTTTTGATCACTATATAGTTAGTCTTGTAATTCCTCATTATAGCAAACCATACTGATTTTCATTATACTATATGCTGATTGCTATTACACTAACTCGATGTTACAACTAAAAAAACTAGTAACTTCTATTAATGACTGTTGGGTTTCTGGGAAGATCATTCCAATTATATTGAAAATGGCTACTGCCATTTGTACTTCTTCACCCATTTGAAATAAAGCGACAGATTTTCAACAAAACTTTTATACTATCGGAACATTGCCTATAACTTAGACGTGTCTGTTCATCCTCTTTTAACAGCTGTTATAACACTTTTGTATTGAGGATCTTTTTTTTTAAATCTTCTTATTTGTTATTTTCCAAATAATACATGGCTACAAGTCACCTTGAAAGAAAATGTGCTGATGACACTTACGGGTTTTGTGCTGTTTTTGGTTGGGTTTTTTCCCCCATGTGCATGTAATTTTCACAGAGTAGCAGAAAAAAGCAGTCCTGTGAAGAACTACACACAGCATTCACAAGCATTTCCCAGTTCACATACACATGCTTCCTTCTCTCCCAGCTACTCCAGAGAGGCCCTGTTTTCTCAGCTGAATTTTCAGATAGTATCTCAGGAACATCAAACTCCACAGGAGTTGGGCAAGAAGGCTACCAAGTACTGGTTCTCCCCTGGGCTTTCTCTTGCAACACGCTTCAGAGTGGCGCAGGGTCTTATCAGACATTAAACTAAAACTGAACTGAAGGTTAACTGAAGCAATTCTGCAATGGAGAATAAGGACGATAAAAAGCATAAAGCTGGCAACAGCTCTCCCCTTTATGGAAGTAATGAATGCTTACTATACCGAATGCATTTCTTAATGCCTGAGGTAACATCAGAATTTGAGAAGGTACTATTTTTCTTATAGACCTGACAGATTAACTAATAAGAAGGAATAAACAGATTTTCCTCATTTCTTATCTGGTGCTCACCTAACACATGATTTTTTATTGTTCTCAGTTTGGTCCTGAGACAATGCTGCTCCTTCCATCACAGAGGACAATAATGTAAATACTCTAATTGCGGACTACTAATCAGCACTATTCTACAGAAATTTTGACACGAACAGGCAGCTAGACTATTTTTTTGTTCAACACAGACCTAGAAACCAAAAGTCTCTGTCTCATCCTGTACAGTTGTGTCAGACTCCCAGCAGCAGCAGCAGCGGCAGCAGCAGCAGCAGTGACCCTTGCCTGCTCAGCAGGAGCTGCCAAGCTGCCTCCTGGGTCTCAGCAAGGTTCTGGCACACACTGAGTGTGCTTCTGGGTGTGGTTGCTGCAGGTGAGACAAGGTAGTGGGCATACGGTGTATCCCTGTTCCAGGAGAGGACAGTGAAGTCTACATATTCCTCCTACAACTTACAGTCATTGGGACAGATACCCACAGACACCACAGACAGCTCAGTAGCAGCTACTAGCAACTTCACTCAACAGACCTAATTTATTTAGGAAGAACCCTGTTACTGAAATAGACAAAAGCATACAATGTCACAGCCAAGTCTTACTTATTTCTCTCCTGCCAGCAAATAACTGTGAAATTTTGGCCACTGCACCTGCCATCTCCTTTGGTATGGACTCACACGTTCATTACTTTTTATTTTCCCTGTCCAAATGTTTATAGAATGGATTTAAAGGCACCAGCCTTGTTCCTGACCTGTGTCTGTGTCACGCTACATGACAGAACCTGTCTTCATCACAGACTGCCCTCTCACAGTGAAACTGGAAGCAATACAAGGAAAAGCAATGCATTACATATACATTCTACACAAATGACTGAACTAATGTGCATTTCTATTAATTTGAAATTTGAGGACTGCATTTTTATTTGTTTTTTTGGTTTGGTTTTTTTTTTTGTTCACAGAGGGAAGCGTTGAGCAGTCACAGCTGCAACTGAGATCAGTGGAATTTCTTCTGAACACATACAACACTATGAAAAACAGCAACTGGATCTCTGGTGCCCAAACAGAATTTTAAAATTTAAGTTTCTATTCCCCATTTATAAAATGAACATAAAATACTCCGAAATAAGTACTATATCTGCAAAACATTCAGACTCCTTAGGAGCATTATACAGAAGCCCAGGGAGAATTCAGCTATTCCTAAGTGGTCAGTGCCCACTTTATACATGCAAGGCACTGACTGTGAGGAAAACAAAACAAAACAAAACAAAGCAGTATCCTGTTACACCATTACACAGCACACTGTAATTTACATGCCTGCACTGGGGTACACTACGAGTGTGGATTAGCTACACAGAAGGACTATCACTGCTTGTTTTATTTCAGCAGCTTTAACAGAAATTCCTATTTGAGTAAAATTACCGAACCACTGATGCCGGGTTTCTTCAACTGTGCTTCAGAGTCTAATACTGAACAGAATTACTTCGGTAAAAATGAAACAGCCACTAATAAACTAATTCTGATCAAATTTTAAAACATGTTTAGCCATTTGTCCTACTGAAGTAGTTTCTGATGATTACAGCTTTTAATCTCATGGATGTATTCTTTTCTCTTTTTACATCCACATTGTCTTACACACCCACCCTCATATGGTATATTAAAAATACAACTCATAGATTATTAAACAGCAATATTCTATTTTCCAAGTGCAAACCCAGCCAACTATGATTTGTTCACACATTCTATTAAACTAAGAATGCCATAGAAAACCCTCAAGCTTTTGCTTGATATAATTAATCACTGAAATCACTTATGGCCATGAAAGAAAAAGCATTAAGGGCATGACAGAAGACTACAGCCTGATTTTGTCTACTCAGATCAGTAATAGCTTATTTTGTTCTATCATTTTTATAGAATCTACTCTCACAAAGAAGTACTATCTTGCACTTCCACTGTATACGTGCATCCATACTATAAACAAATGGGATCTTTTCTAACAATCTCAAATTGCTGTGTTGTGGATACAGTAGGTGAAAATCAGTAATTATGAATGCAACTCTGATTTTAATCCTTTTGCTCACTTATGTAATTAGAAAATAATAACCACAACACCTACCACATAAAAATCATGCGCAGTAAAAAAAAAAAAACAACAAAAACCACTTATGGTTGCCTAGCAACTAGCAGGCTACGTGCTGAAAAGAAGGACCAGAATAAATTAAAAGATCTGACTGTGAAAGAACTGCGACAGTTCATTGCTACTGCATCAGCTCAACATGCTAGTCCCATGTGTGCTCACATTAAAAATACTTGCATACTGTACAAGTTAAAACAGCATTAAGAAATACTGCTTATTTAGAAAATGTTTTTTGCTTAGAAAAATACTTGTGTGCAATGTTTTCACTTGTCTCTCATTTCTGTCAAATATCTTACAAGATGCATACAAGCATATAATTCCACCCTTTTAGTCAGTATTGTCTTTGGTGAAATGAAATGCAGGAACCCATTTGTATGAGGCTCCTTTTTATATTTATTTTCCCTGGCAGTATTTGGCCAGAAACAAGCTGCTACAGGCCTGTTAGAAGCATACTACTATCAACACTCTTTCTCCTTTGGCATTAAAAGGAGAGATAACTATAAAGCTGAAACTGCAATATGTTCTCGTATTTCTGGTAAATTTCAAACTTTTAATAGACAATGAAATTCAATTTCAATTCAATTTCTTCAATTTCAAGAATGAAGAGTCCTGCATGCTTGCCCAAGTCGGAGAGCTCACAAACAGGACCAGGGCTTGAAAACTACAACTCTAAAATCAAATGCAACTCACAAAGACGCTATTTAAAACAAAAGTGTGGGGGAGGAGAATTACAAGAGTTGACATAGTGACTTCCAACAGTAACCCAGCTATGTAGGGACATGATTAATTTTCATTAGTGTTTAAGGTCCCTTTTTGGAACTGACTACAGCAATACATGGTAAACCTGTCCCCACCATTCAAATGAAGCAGGTAAAAATAGTTAAATACATAATCCCTGGGGTTTGACATATGGCTATGTATTCCATAACTTGAGCTTGGATGTAAGTAAAAATTATTTGTGTGTTTGAATATCCAAGAGTACCAGTTGGCATAATTATTTCCTAGTTAGTTCAGTAATGGCTGTGTTACTGTCCATTTTAAAACACTTATAAACTGGCAACTTAAGAAAACAGCTGCAAAGACTATGAATAAAATCCATTTCATGTAAAATCCATTTCTCTCTCAGGGAGAGAAAATACCCTCTCCCTGAGCTGTGTAATCAAAATGCTGAGCACTACAGACAGGGGTAGTCTCTTGCCAAGCGGACAAAAGGCACAAAAACTCCACCCTTCAATTTTTTTCTATCCTTATTTGAATGCGGTCAACAGCTACGTGATACCAGGAGAAGATTTTGTGAAGTTAATTACTACACCACGCAAGTCCTTACTTTTAATCTATGAATAGATCAGATGGCAGGTAGGGGACAAATGAAATCACTGTAAGGAACAGAGCAATCAGCATCCCGGGACTCTTGAATTCAGCTGTTGGTATTTATGCAAAGTTAATGCAAACTAGTGGTAGTATCAAACTGGTACCCAGGAAACATTAAATTCTGATGCAAGGCAGAAGACAACAGCAGGTTTTTAAGGAAGCTGAAGGATTGCAAGGTATTAATGACAGAATTGTAGAATTACTTATGTTGGAGAAGACCTAGAATATCATCCAGTCCAACCACTAAGCCAGCACCCAGTCTACCACTAAGTGCCACATCCTCTTCACACCTTCTCAACACCTTGAGGATAGTGATTCTACCACTTCCCTGGGCAGCTGGGTCCAATGACTGAGCACTGTTTCAATGAAGTTTCTCCCAATATCCAGTTGAAATCTCCCCTAGGGCAACTTGAGGCCATTTCCTCTTGTTCTGTTACTTGCCACCATGTAGAAGAGGCTGAACCTGTCTCAGGCAGCAGTTGTATAAAGAAAGCAGTAACATGTTCCCAAGGCCTCCTTTTCTCCAGGCTAAAACCCCCCAACTTCCTCAGCTGCTCCTCACAGAACTTCTGCTCCAGACTCCTCACCAGCTTTGTTGCCCTTCTCTGGACATGCTCCGTCACTTCAGTCTCCTTCTAAAAGTGACGGGCCCAAAACACAGGATTTTAGGTGTGGCCTCACTAGTGCCAATTACAGAGGGACAAGCATTCCCTAATCCTGCCAGGATGAAGTATAATTCATTTTCTCTACTTTAATTTAATTATTTAATCATGAAAAGAAAGCTACACTTACAGCTTGTCTTCCTCTGAAATAAACCATAAAGAGGAAAACTACCACAAGAGAAAAAACATAGTTTAGGAAACTAAGTCTGTGTGTGTATGATGCAGATCAGCAGCTGGGGCTCCAATGAGGCATAAAACTTCCTTATTATGAAAGAAAAGCTATCAGCAGTAAAACCCTCCCTTCTTTCAAAAGGTTACAGCACTTCAAGTAGACATACAAACTACTTTTTGTGTGCCAAACTGATTTGGTGGTGCCAAGCAACAGAATGAGAGGGAACGTGTAGATACCAATGCACAGAAAAGTTTCACCTTAACATGAGGAAGAACTGCTTTACTGTGTGGGTGACCATGCACTGAAACAGACAGCCCAGAGACTGTGGAGTTTCTCTCAGTGGAGACATTCAAGAAATGTCTGGAGCAACCCTGCGTCATGTGCCCTGGGATGATCCTCTCTGAGCAGGGAGGCTGGACCAGATGACCTGCTGTAGTCCCACCCAAACTGATCCATTCTGTGGTTCTTTGATTTTGTGTTGTGAAAACACAAACATACATAACATAAGCTACATAACATATATAACATAAGATACATAAGATACATAACATAAGATTCCATGATATTAATTTCTATGGACATTCCCAATTTTGGAGGGTAAGAAAGACAAATTAAAAGCATGGGAACTGGAAAAACATGTGACAATAATGTTAGACTGATGCAGCGCAACTTGCTCTCTTCTAAACAGATGTTTTACACTGCAAGGTTAGAATAAGGTACATGGGTGTAATGGCGCTTAAATCTTAGTTTAAGAAGTAATTGCAACAAAATCTCAGATTAATATGTATTGCAAATGGAGTCTGCAAAGATGATGCTTTACTTGGGAAAATCAGGATCAATGTGTAACTGGAAACATGTTTCCAAGTCCCTGAATCTAGGGTCTTGTTATTGTACATAATCATACAGAACTTTTTTAAATCAAGGAACAAAGGCCAAATCTATCTAGTTCTTTCTGTCCCACCATTCCATATGAAAGATTACAGAACTCTTAATTAACAACTTGTATGAATTAACAAATGCTTCTAGTCATATAACCTTGTGATCACCATCACATATTTTTACATATTTCTACACTTCCTGTATTTATGCTTCTCTTCTTTCCCCAAGCGAATTTACTGAGAGCAACCATCTTCCCCTTTCAAGACTGGATAAACAAATCAAGCTGTTTCCTCTTTTAAAGCTCTCCCATGCTACTTATCACTGAAGTAATTATTTACACTTTTCCGGTGTAAACGAATCTTTCTTGAATGGAAAAGCATTTGGGTACCATATACAAGTTTTAACAGTATCACATATAATGACATACACCCATAATGAGTATTTCCATATCCACATAGGCAATAGTGCCACAATAAGGCTCCTGTTTTCTTATGTCTGGACAATATTGATGGATCGTAGCTGCCTTTGATCAATAATTTCTCAGGTAATTCTTCTTCTGTCAGTTTCACCTGAACTGGCACTTGAATCAGAAGAAATGTTTCTTATTTTTTGATACTTATCTGAGTTTCTTATTTTTTTGGTACTTATTTGAGTACCATATAATGGACTCTGAAATATAGTACTTCATGCCATTTCTTTTACTCCAGACATAACTGTGTCCAGTCTGCTGTGATTAACACACCACTATAATGTTTTACTTCTGGCCAGGACATCCCTCATTTTTAATACATATCATAAATATATTGTGATCTAAGCCAACACCAATTCTCCAAGACTCCTTTCCAGCTTATCAGTATCTTTTTTAATAGTGCCTTCAGCTAGGTATTTTTACTTATTTTCACTCAGATTAATGAGTTTACTCATTGTATCTCCTTTCTTTCATACTAGCTTGTAATGTTCCTATGGTACCCTAAAAATGCTTCAGCAAAATTGTAGAATCATAGAATGGTTTGGGTCAGAAAAGACCTTTGAAGATAAACTAATTCAACTTCTTTGCTGTGGGTGAGCAGAGACATCTTTCACTTCATCAGATGACTAGAAGTCAGAGGATTCTGACCATCTTTTCTTTCCTACCTTTGCTTCATTACAGATCTACTCTCTATTTTAAATGAGTATAGATGAAACCTACATTAACTCAGCTTTGCCTATTATGGCAAAGCAGTGTAGAAGAATAAAAAAGGATCTGAATCTGTAGTACCACTACATGTTTTATGGTTTGATGTTGAAAGCTGAGTAATGAGATGACAGGTGCAGTTTAAAAAGGTAGCAGTAACTTCAATAGTAATTTCTATTTAATGATTTGTAGCATGTACCCCACAGTTCTTCAGACTGAGGTATCAGGTATCTGTTTCCAGTTTAACAAAATAAATATGAAGATAAAATAAAGAAATGCTTATCAACATGAAGAAAATCTTGAAGTACATCACTCCATACTGAAATCCAATGCAAAAGAGACTGCATAAATCAAGTACTGTCAACTTGTCAAAGACCTCAACAACTCTCACACCAAAGGCATTGAAGCAGTGCAAGCTCAACATTCTCAGTGTCCTCCATCTTTGTCCTTTTTCTCCTTTTTTAACTATTTTCCTTATTATGTGGTACACATCCTAGATACCATAATTTCAGGAAATGAATGCTGGCCATCAGTCAAGTCAAATCTCACTGCAGTTTTTTTCTCCTTCAGTGTGTCTCTAGCTCCCTAGAAATATCCAAAAAAAAATCAGCTTTTACTTGTAAATTGCTCTCAAAGAACTATTAAACTTATTGCCAATGGAATGTTTCATTAAAATCAACATCACATTGGGATTCACAATGGGAATAAAAGGATATTGGAGGATTGCTAAACTGTACTGCGTAAAAGAGAAAAATATAAATTAAATGGTCGAAATTGCACTGAGGACATGGAGGAAGAGCAAATTTACCTCAATGCTGACTTCCACTTTCTTGCATTGAGTTCTTTATCTGAGGTTTACAAGTACTGGGATAATGACCTCTGCATTCCCTTTTTTTGAGAATCATATGCTGCATTTATTCACACTAAAAATTTACCTAAAATATTGCTAATATGTCTGTTTAAACTAGTTTTGATCTTCACATTTAAGTTTGACTGTGCATTTACTATTTACTAGAGCTCATCGTTTGTATTACTGAAATCTTTAGCCTTCCTTGACATAGACAATTTTTTTGGATGTTTTTTACGTAAGGGAGGAAAGGGTGGTACTTATCCCCAGATATTTATGACTAAAGTCAAGTTCTAGACAGTTATGAAAGCACTTGAAGAATCCTTCCTGCATCAACATTAGACAGTGTCACCACAGAAAAGCAGCCAACTAGAATTTCAGATTTTTGTGAGCACCATGGATTTTACCTTTATTTTTTTTTTATATAAAAGGCTTTAATAAGAACACAAATGTGGTTCTGTATTTAAAGGTAACTCTTCTCAAGAGCAAGGGAAAACATGAGATAAAGCATGGAGAGACTTAATAGCTTAGTAATGTATTCTTTTCACTTTTTTTCGTGCTGGACTTTAATCTGCACAAAACTTACTAAAGATTGTAGAATTGGCTTTTACAAAGTAACTCAGCCCTAAGTCAGTAAGATTTTGGATGGGTATCACCTGACCACCTTTTGGGACACAATCAGTTCTCCATAGTTCAAATGAGCCTTCTGGACTTATCGTAAAGAAAAGATGAACATCTTTTAGCATTGATTTAAGCTAAAGACAAAGATGATTTCAAGCATTCAAATACTAAATACATGAAACCCATTTTTTTCCCCAGATGAAACTCATGGCCTACTTTTCTTCCAATTAACCTGTCCCTCTATACTTGCCCCAATTGCCTTCACATTCACAAAAGCCCAGAGCTGAACAAGCACTGAACCCCCAACAACATTGAAGGGTTCCAATGCCTAAAACCCCCTTATAATTCTACACCTGCAAATCCTGAAAATATTAATAGAACTCTAGAGCAAGTTAACCCCAAATATTTTAAGATATTTAAAGTTCCCTGATGCCTAAATTTGTAATACTATTTTTTCATAGTATTAGGTGGTTTGATGTTCTCTCACAAAAAAATCAGAATGCAGAAACTTGGAACTCGTCCTTTTAACTTACAGCACTGAAAACCTCAGTTTAAGACGTATTTTTAATTCCTTACAGAATAGAGGTCCATACACTTTTTCAATTGGAAGTAATTTTGTCTTGCATAAATGTGGGCTCCAGGGAGAGGAAACAGTATGCCTTGTCACTATACAGTAGCTCAGCTGTTAACTTTTTTGACTTACATCAGATAGGAACTTCGTGGGGGGCACAAACATCAGGTAAAAATCTTTAACCTCCCCAGAAGCCATCAGTTACTACCAGCAGCTATCCCCTACCGAAGACTAGTGGAAGCAACTTTACTAGCTATTTCAAAAGTGAGAAGTAGATATCCTGATCAGAAGTGCTTGGTGCTTCAAAAGAAGGTTCAAGACCAAGGATCCAAAATTCAGAGATGCTTCCTTCCAGTCCTAACTGGAATACCTGAACTTAAAAGACTTCTCCCTTCTCACCTATTCTGTTAACTGAGAGTCACGGCAAGCTAAATACACTGAGATTGTAGTCAGCTTCTTGTTCATCATGTTTGTTGATATGAATGCTGTTGCAATACAATAAGATACTTTTTGATGTACTCTATAAAGAGCGCACAGATCACAGAATGGTTCATTTTAACAGTTATGCCCAAAAAAACTCAGAGATCACAGCAGTGTGTGCTTCACCAAGTACCACCCAAACTACCCTTGAGCTAGAACAGATGCAGACTTAGAACAGTAGCTGCAAAAAAGGGCAGAGTGAAGTTGCCATTTAAAGCCAGCAACTGAAAGTTGTTTACAGGCAAAAAATACATTGCTACATCTAAGTGCAGGTCATCTAATGCAAATACTTCTTGATTTTCTCTCAATGCATTTAGTATTAACTTAGTTTATAAGAGGTGCTATACGATCTATGTAATTCTATGTACAGCAAAGAAGGGATAAGCACACAAGAAGGCTCTACTGATTTTTGGCATATACAAACTGAGTTTAAATACAACTTTTACAATCAAGTCTGATTCAAAGACATTATGAACTAATTCTTAATTTCTTGCTCATGAAGCATAGGTGATTTGCAGTTTGATAATCTGCAAAACAGAAGTCTTCAAATGACATTTCAGATTAGAAAGAGTATTTTTCCCTGAAGTCCAACCATTTTGCATACTTTTATGCTGAAAATGGGGATTTCTTGACAAACAGGCTCCCATCTCTGATGTTTCAGTATTTCTGTATTTTTTCTTTTGGCAGCTCTAATGCTCATGACACGAGCCCTACACATTTTGGGCAGTCTTTCAGTCTTTCATTGCGAGATCCATGTAAACTTGAATTAATAAATCAATTGCCATGTCTTTGAAAAGATTAATTTCAACACATGCTCACTAAATTGAAGGAAAACCCTGCTCAAGCTGAATGTTCTTAAGTACACACCTTGATCAGAATTACTTCATTCCTAAGCAGAAGCTCTACACTTACTTTTTTCTTACTTTTTAAAATTGTTTCAACAACTTTCTATCAGATAGGTCTTAAAAAAAAACTCTACAAAGCTTGAGACTCTCAGGATCAGACCCTAAGAGGAATTACTCTTCAGAAAACAGTGTCAACATGTCTTTCTAAAGACTGAAAAATACGAAGTTGTTATAAAAGACAGATAATGGTATCAGCAGGGAGGGAGAGAGCACATGTAATAGAGATAGACTGTCTCCAAGCTCACCTATCCTTGTAGTTTATGACAGTATCAATGATGGCATTCATTTGTTTTGTCAATTTGGGTGGATTGGGTGACAACTTCTCTGCAGGAGGTCTGCCTCTTCTTTTCTTTGCTTTCTCTCCATCCTCCTCCCCAGAGTCCTTATCCACGTTTCTTCGTCTCTTTCGCTTTTTAAGCCGGACTTCCTCTTCCATTTCTTCCAAATTGCCGTCTTCAATTGCCTGACAACCATGGATTCAAAAAGTATGATTTTTAAACAAAAGAGATATTGCAAAGGGAAATAACAAACCAGATTTAAAAACAACAGTAAAAACCCTCTGCAATTCCATCCTGCATATCAGGAATGCAGATAATTTGACTCTAAATATTCTGTTTACTTACAAACAAGAATACAAGAAACTGACCTATTAGCAATCAAAGAGACACCAAACATTACCTTTTCCTAAGGATCCCACTATCATCTAAACATGTTCTTTTATCTGAACCTTGAATTCTGTACCAAATCACATTTCACACATACTGACCTAGGGTATTGTCTCAGTAAATGTACAGAAAACATTCATTTTCTCACACCAGTGTCACTTCTGGGTTACACAGTTCCATGCAAAACAGACTTTGATATCACATGTTTTCAAACAGGACAGTCTAAACTGTGCTCAGCTCCCAAAGCCAGTTCACACACAGTTCTTTATGCATACGCACAAAAGAGAGATATTTTATGTAGTAACAACTCCTCTTCCAAGCCTTCAAAGCAACTTTTAAATCACCTAAGTGTTAAAATCATCTCAAAATGTTTAATTTTCTTCTGGAATAGGAACCATGAGGTAGGCAGAAGCACTGGCAGTACAGTGGTTTGCTGTAAATAGGACTCATAACATGGGATGCATAAAACCTATCCCACAAACTAAACTGTACACACAATCACAGACAATTAACACTAATTTCAATTGTTTCAATTACCTGGATGTATGCTTTTAACCAGACCCAGCAGCTCTACACAGAGGGGAAAAAAAATTGCTACAAAAAACCAAACTAGGAATAGAGGGAACCTGTTCACATACATTATCAGATCCACGTCATAAAGCAAGAAGCTGAACTTATTGTGATTTGAGAAAGCAAACAAAAGAAAAGAAATAAAAATACCAGGTCATAAGACAACTGAAATTAAAAATAACAAATAAAATAAAAAAATCTTAAAACTACGGCTCTCTGATTAATGCTTTCTCAGAACATAACTAATGTTGATATTTGTCGCTTTTGCTTCTTAATATTGCCTTGAGTACATGCAAATGCTAATCAATCCTTTCTCGTAGCTGAAAGAGCTTTAATCCTAAGGCAATTACCTTCATTTCTCCACAGCAGCAAACATGGCTAATATTTATGATCATGTGAGCATAACAATCAATATAAAAAAGTGATTACAGACTAGACATAATTTTTCTCAATTGTGTACAATGTCTCTTCAAAAACATTTTGTGAACAAAACCTGATGCACACACAAAATAACCCGGCATGTGTAAAAAAACAGTGGGATTTTGAAATCTGTTTCCTATGCATCCTCCGATGTGCAAATCCACAGGCAAACACAAAAGCAGAATCCTGTGAGACAGCCTGAAACTAGGCCTTAATAATCAAAAGACAATTTACATCATGCTTCTAGCATTCAGATATTCACTATGAAGGAGGCTCGAGATCTGATGAGTTAGGAAGAAAGAAGAAGAGGAAAAAAAAATCTGCACACAAATTCATTAATATTCATCTGGCTAAAGCAGGACACGCACTATAAACCACTGAGGCTAATGAAGATTAAGAAAAGGAAATTTCTCTGCATATCTTGGAAGCTAGAAAAGCTAACACTAAATACAGCATGCAAGGCTGTCAATAGTTAATGTCATTGCTCTCCTCAAGCACTCAGTTGTACATTGAAATACGAAGAACACCGACTTTTGATGTGTTACACACCTACACATGCCTGTGATGTAGTTCTACTGAATCTTCAAGACGGCAATGAAAAAGGATATTTACCTTACCACTATCAGCAGGCCGGCTATCGGAAATCACAGTTAGTGGGGATAAAATTAACAAGCCAGCAAAGCAGCGAGCTGCTAGTCTCTTCATCAGCTGATCAGGAAAAAAAAGAGAGCTGGGGAAAGGCTATGTTTTCATATACAACTAATTTTATTTTACTGAAAATTTAATACTGAAAGGATTGTGGATACTGAAATCTGCTGTTTCATTCTACCTACTACAAGGCCTGAAGCCTTCCTCCTTCAGCTGGTTTTAATATTGACAACTACTTATCATATTTCTCCCCTTATTATTCTAAGCATTCAAATTAGATTTTTAGCTGATTCTTGTTATTACTAATAATAATAGCACAATTAGACAATTTCATGTATGATTTTAAAACTGAAATTGCTTGCATGCATTTTAAAGATACTTTCATTACAGAAAATGTATTCCGACTGCTCTACAGAGAACAGATTAAGTTTAGGTTACTGAAACCGATACAATAATCTATTCTGATTTAAAAGAAATTAAAAAAATAAAACCAACCAAGTAATCATTCTGTTAACTTTGTTAACTTTTTCTGTTAACATTTTTCTGTCCTTCAGAAAACTTCACTTAACTACAACATATTTATATTTTTGCTTGCTGAACAGGTTTTCTACCACCAAAAAGAAATCACAGTGGTTTTGTCATCACAGGGTTTATAACATCTCACTTCAGAATTCTGCATAAAAGTTTTGGTTAGAGTAGGCAGTATTTTGGGAAATAAATACTAGCGAAAAGAAAATATAAAAGTGAAAAGTTGGGATTTTTTAAAATATTACATATAGCAATTTAGTAAAGACAAATGATAAAAATAAAACTCAAGTAAACTAACATATACTCTTGCACTCTTAAAATTAGTAGCTAGCAGGTAGCAAAGGAACTCTTAGCAAATTACAAATCTATCATCAAACATTAAACTTTCTATTTAGCCAGTAATAAATCAATCAATTATTTTATTAAGTTTTCAAAACTTCTATGCATCAATGTAAACTCAGACAGCTTTAAGATCTTAGTGACCCCACTCGAAAATCATTCTGACAATACAAGTAGTACAAAAATGTTGCTATTACAACTCTTAACATCTGTTCTCAAGAGACAAATTTGTATTTTGTACATAAACAATGACATTTAAAACTAAACCTATATGCTTTATTTTGTCTCAAAAGAAGGCTTAAAACTGTATCACATGAATCAATTATCAGCAGATAGGTTAATGCTCTGCGCATACATCTACACATATGATCCAAGCATGTGGGTATCAGCACCAACATATTTATTAAGCGAATTCATCTGACTGAGCTCTTTGTTAAAAAAGCTTGCTATTCCAGGCCCTAAGTGCCACACTGAAGAGAATGCCCTTCCAAACCTTTACCAGTACGACTATGACATAAATCTCAGGCACAAATCTCCAGTTCCTGACAGATGATGGGCTGTGTGAGAGTGCAAAATAAGACAGACATCTCCCATGTTCAAATGCCTCTGGATTAGTGAGGTGAACAGCAAGGGAGTCAAGTAAAATAGTACACAAATAAAAATTTAACACTTTCCTTCCATTAAGGAAACTGGACAGAACAGTACCAAAAGAAGTCTGTAAACCTCATTTTTTTCAAAGACAGCTGTAAAAATTTAATGTCGAATTTTGTAAGTTGTTAGGCATCTCATGAAAGGCAAATATGCAGTGAAATATGAGGACCCTGTGTTAAGTTCTGTACTGACAAAATGTTCCTGCTTTTCTGACACATATTGCTGTAACTTAGTCCATGTACACATCCAATTTCATTTCTAAAGAGGCAAGAGCACACTTATCCTGGATTAAAGAAATCAAACTGTCTTCTTCCAAAAAGAAGCTTCCACCTCCCAAGAGCAAATATATATTTTTCAGGAGGCAAGCAGAAGTTACTTCTGAGACACTCTGACTCCCTATTGCTGCTTGCAATTAGATTTTCATCTTTCCTAAAGAAGAGTTGTTTTGAGGTGGAAGCATTGTTAGGGAATATCATTACAACATTGATACCTGAGCTCCAAACAGAAAAAAGTAAGGATAAAATGCAAACTGTTTATTTTCTCTATTTGAAAGACAGGATACTACATATGCAGTCTTCTGTCGGTGATAATACAGCACTGTGACTCAATACCTTCTCAATTCAGAATTACAGATGCAACTAAGGATTTTAGTACTAACAGCTCAGTTTTGTTTCATGACTGTGTTCTGCAAGTCAATAATTGTGTAGGCCTTATACAACTAATATGTTTTAAAATAATTTTACAGGAATCAGGTAACTCAAGTGTGGTCACAGAGTGAATCAATGGAGGTGTTCATATAAAATCAGCTTTGGTGTCTAAGGCCTGTCTCATTTAGATGGTGAAACACTGCAGTACATAATTATTTTTCCTTTGACTGAAGATAACTAGGTAACTAGAAAATTGAGACATAGTGAAGGCTATCAGTAATAGATATAGTCTAAAAACTGGACACACAGAGCAGAAGTGGCACAGAGCCATATATTAAGTCTGCTTGAAGCTGTTCAGATAAAACAGGACATGAGCACAGGACATGCAAACTCTTTCTGTGTCCCTCTCCAATTTTACCTTAATGAGATGAACATTCAGAAAACTTGCTGCATCCCCCAACATCAACACCCTGTGCCTCTCCAACTTGCGAAGTTGAAAGACAGCTATTCTAACTAACATGCGAAGAAATACCCTAGCATGCTAATTAAACTCAGTATTTCAAGAGAAAGCACATAAACATAGGTGACCAGAAAAAAACCACACCATCTTACCAAATCCCTAAACATAAATACTAACCCCATCATAGAAAATCTCCGAAAGAATGAGTTTTTTTGGGAACAAGTAACTTAATAGAGCATTTTACTGAGTAATGGCCAAAAGGCACTAAGGTTTAGGGTGTTAAGCACTTAAAACCAAAAAACATGTCACTAGTGCAGTAATGAACAGCAGATGACTGCTTTGCAAAATGAAGTTCACATTTACCACATTAGAAGAGAAGAAAGGAAGAAATGAAAGCTAGGGACAGCTGACAATAAACACCAGAAACCCTAAAATGACATCTACCTAGCCTTACCAATTTCTCTCTTCAACATGATCCATCTTGGAATATTGTATTGGCATTCCAAGAAAAGGTTTCCTGTTTTACCTTTTTTTTTGTTGTCGTTGTTGGTTTTTTTGTTTGTTTTGTTTTTGTTTTTTCTGTCTTGTTCTGTCTGAAATCCTACCATTCTTTATTTTACATTTGTTCTCAGATTAAATCTGGCAACCAATGAAGATTTCAACTTTTCACTCTGCAGTTCACATTCTTAAATAGATCTCTTCAAAATCCAGTTCTCTTGCTTATATTTTTACCAATAACATTCCTGACATCTGGGACTACTTCTAATTCTCACATTAGAATTGTTTCTAGGCTCTGTACAGCAAGTTTCCTTACATCATAATTGTATCTTGCTATGCAACAACACAGAGGTCAGTATACTAGATAAAGACTGTGAGGATAAATGACTTTAACACTTGGCAATTAGATTAAAGGGTTTAAGATATTCTATCAACAGTGCAATCAATAAATACCTGAAAATAATTTTAAAGGTTGGTGAAGAGTTATTTTAATTCAATTTCGTCTCCTTGTTGAGTATTACTGCACAACAGACTCACCAGTCTAGCTTTTCTGAGACTAAACTAAAACAGAATACAGACCACAATCTGTCAAATGCAAAGGATTTGTGATTACATCCAGTTTTAACTTGCTTTCATCAAAGTATTGTTTTTTCTAAAAACTCAAAATGCAATTATTGAAAAAACGTATCAACTTGTAATACATAGTCTTCTGAAACAGGCTGAAATTCCACCAAATATGGTAAATGAGTTCTTCGGCCATATGTTCACCAAGCAACAGTCTATGTTGTCACATCACTGAAACTAGCATCTTTTTAAGAAGAGGGAGAAAAAGACTGTTTTCTGTTTTGGATTTGAAAATTATTAATAGTTGCCCAATTATTTCCACTGAAACTCCAGCTGCCTATATTTAACTAGACATTAAGGAGAACAATAATGTAAATTATATGTTTTTCCTAAATTTTAATTCAAAGACTGATGACAAAATGCTCTGACATAACCACGCAAAAATATGAGTTATCTTTAAAAAGAAATGGCCTCAACCAAAGCAACAAAGCATAATATTGAAAAAAAAAGGTAATGACTTAAAATATTAATAGGATCAAAACTTTTATCATCAGTGTTTTCTTTTGGGTCTGAGAATATTTTTTCTGGTCAAATATCCTAATATTTAATCTTGATATAAGATATCTTAATGCAGAAGCTTCATCTTTAATATGATAATTATTAAGTAAAGCATCATGCAGAGCCAGCACTGATAAACTCTCTCTCAGTTATCACAAAACCCACTGACAAGCGGATAAAATTTTTGTCTGTTCAAAAGTGAAATCCTGTTAAAAAGAAATAAAAGAAAATCTATAATTAGTCTCATTTGTCCCTCTCCCAAAAGGCAAACAGGGATGTTAAATGGAACTTCTCAAGCTGATTTTGCACCAATGAGATTTTCAAAAACTTTGGGGACAGAGAAATTGAGGAGCACAATTAACTACTCATGATACCAGGACCCCGCTGCTTGTCTGCTCAGTGAGCAGTGGAAGTGTTCCACTAGAGGGAAGGAATTGGGTTATGGAAAGAAACAACTGTATCATCCTGACTGTAAAGATACTTTACTCAACCAATCAGAGCACTGAGAAAATACATACTCACTGTGTCAAGACCCTGAATGTGAAACTACCCAAAAATCATCACTATTCTGTGGTCTACATTTACTTAGCCACACTCTGGGAAGATCTGAAGGTCTGCCAATTGTCTTCTACAGTTTTCAAAATGTCTTGCTAAAAAGACTTAATTTTAAAAGCCTCTTGACCAAGCCAACCTCATCTAGGAGCAACAGAAAGATGGGAGAGGAATCCAAAATAATTCTATCCCAGAAGCTGCTGATATCATCCTCTTACTCTTTATCACTGAACTGTTTTGTTGCGGTGGGGTTTTTTGTTTGTGTTTCCCAAACCTTCTTCCCATCATTTTAGAAAGCTAGATAACCTGCTGAAGAATTCTTGCCACTTACAGTAATAATAATAAACCCACTTGTGAACACAGGGGAAAAAACTCTCTCCTTCATGACTGGAGGACAATTTATAATGGACTTGTGAAATATTAGGCAGGAAAATTTCCAGATGATAAACAAACATATTCCAAAAGGGATCTTACAATAGCATTTCTCAAGTACAAGGTATCCTGAGTATTTCAGATTGCCTTCATATAGTTCAGAATCTTAGAGCAAATTGATAACTCAAAGACTAAACATTGTTAACAGACTGCTACTGGAAATAGTTGCAGGTATCTTTGGAAGTATGATTGGAAGTAAAACCAAGAGACTGAATGAGATGTAACTAACTTAAAAAGACACTGGAAGACTGTAATGAAAATACTGCAAGCATGTTTCCCAGCTTCAAATTCACAAGCAATCCATCTTGAACTAAAATCTAAGCCATGATAGAGATGCCTCATTTTTCCTCCCTTTATTTTGCTGACTATGTCAGAGACACAGATGCTTGTTGCATAGAAAAGATTCTGGAGCATTTAGCAACTGGTGCTACTCAGTGAGATGTGAAAATAGGGAAGGTTTCCCCTTTTTTTAATTTTATCAGTCTTATTAAGAATTATGATTCAGGAAAGCCTACTACAGGAGTGTAGAGAACTCTATACTGACAAAGGCATTGCGAGATAATTGGTACTGAAGTTATGCTTTTTCTTAAACAAGTACATTATCTTCCCTACACAAGGGGCAAGGAAAGTTAATTGCATGAGAAAATCATCTTTTCTGATGGGCATCAGGAGAAGGTGGGTACCGGGGGGGGGTAGTAGTGGTGATTACTTTTCTCATTTTTTCCTAAATTCCTTAAAAATAATAAGCTTGGAATTTAGTCAGCACTAAACATGTTTCTGTCTGAGAACAGATGTTCTTTATTTCCCTGGCATCTCAAAAGTTTGGAAGGAAAATAGTAATAGCTTGTAATAGCTTAGCTTTTACTGAGGGTTTTGTTTCCAGAACTTCCTTCCTTCTTTGGCCTAAAATAAATCTTTTACTGAAGTGATTTACTGCCCTGTTGTTCTTCTGAGGTAATTTTTACATTTAATTTTTAATGATTTGCTAAAATAGTTCATGAATTAGTTCAGAACTCATGCACAAAGTTTAATTTAGTGGTATTTCTGTTAACACCTACACTCCATTCAGGCTCACAGACAAATGTCACAGAAGAGGAGGAAATATGCTGCAATGAAGTTATGGAAATACTCATCAATAATAACCACATCCAAGAACAAAGAGGAATTCAGCATTCCAAGGATTTATCATCTCCTACTAAGGTTAAGATAGTTTTCTTTACACGGGAGATCATGCATACAAAACCAATCAGAAACACACTTATATCTGACTACTTATAAATAAATAGTTATTCAGGATGGGTTCTTTTCCAAGTTCTGAGGCAAGTATTTACAGCTGCGTTTTATCTCACATTTCACAAAATACTGTTACTGTTGCAGGTTTCTGAGTAATTCTAAGCAATGTTAATTTGTCTTTTTTCCCTTGACATTTCCCTTTTTATAAACATGACATCCTTTTGTTGTGGAAAAAGCAGGAAATCTTTACTTCATAATGTCACCTACCGGCAGACTAGCAGTGTGGATGATGTTTTGCAGCTCATAATGCTAACAACTAAAGATTTCTTCTGTTTCATTTTATTCCTAATGAAAAAGATTTTTAAAATTCAATTTGAGAATGGGAATTAATGGATTTTTAAAAATTATTTTTGAAAAAATGTCCAGGTGTTTAGCCCTTCTTCATTCAAAAAAATTGTCTCCCTTATCTTCTAAGACCCTACTAATTAAATCAGAAAAATACCTGGTATTAAGACAGGGTTTATACCCTCATCAAACCAGCTCTTTGCAAAGAAACTGCAGTCCTGGCTCTTTCCAGGACATTTGCTTCCACTGAATGTTACGAATATTTGCAGCAACAGGCATCTGCTCTATGGTAAAGATAAAATTGACAATTCTAACCACTAGAAAAAGGTACGAAGCCGTTACAAACTCTTGTTCTGCAACATACTCAACAGCAGGATACCATATCTTAGTAGAGTGTTTCCTATGAAGAACAGGATGCCTTTTCTTCCATTATGGAAACAACACAGGTGAGGACTAAAACACAAAGGGATAATTAGCGGATTTCCAGCATGAAATCACTAATTTTGAGATGAATCAGTAGTGTTACAATAAGCGAACTATTTACCTCTCACGTAAACAGATACTCGGGGTGCCTTCTAAATTGCTCAGAAAAACAGCAGAAGTTTTCTCTCTTTTTGATTAACAGAACAATAGACTAACACAAGGCTTCTAATTTAAAGATGAGCATAAATTTTCTGTGCCCTGAAACCCATGGCTCTTAATGATGTAACAAGAGAAGTCTATAGTACAAAGCTTAAACTGGCATTTTTATGTACGTCAAAATAAACTCAGCTACTGCCAACAGTCAAACAATCAAATATTTTCATTCGCATGTTCTTCTTCCTTACATTTAAGTATATTCACATATTCTCAAATGTAATCTTTTATTCCAAGTTTAAAATGTGGAACATAAGTAAATGGGAGCAAAAATGAGAAAATAAACTCAAAACAAAACAGATAAAATATCTTGCAAAAAATAAATACATGAGGAAAAAAAATAACAGCTTTCAGAAACCACTATAGCTTAATTATTTTTCAGTGGATGTTCACAGATCTCTTGTATCTACATATTCACAGAAAACAGCTTAAGAATTTTTGCAATAACATGGGAAATTTGGTTTAAACATCTATCATTATTAATGTAAGTACTCCGAGGCAATTAAGAATGGGAAGCACACAGTGTTAAGAGAGCATGATATAACAAAAACATATTGTAAAAGATTAGAATACTCACTTCCTGTGCCAAAAGCGGAAAATATTTATAGAAATAGAGTGTACTTAAATAATAAATACTAGGAGGTATCCCTTTATGACAATTCCAGTATAGTTTTTTAATAACTGAGAAGAATTTGGAGGAAGACTGCATGGAATGAAACTAAGTAAAACGTCGTAAAACTCGCTGAAAAAAAGCTAAATTATATGTCTCTTTATGTATTTTATATCAAAACAATATGTTGTGATGCTACCTTTGAGCACTGATGCAGCGAGTTCCATGTCTTCAGGATGCTTCTAAAGGTGCAGTTATATGACCATGCCAGGACTCACAGTAGATCCTGACCCTTTAATATGCATATTACAACCTGGAAGTAAAAATCTAACATGAGCAGTATCTGTCTAAAAGGCTTTTTTGCTCTTCTGGGATAAGTTGCATTGCAAATCACAGTCTGATGAGCACAAACTATCACCTACAAGCAATACAAAAAAAATCTTGAAAAGCCAATGACTTAAGAGGACATGAAGTTTCTCAACAAAATGATGTATAGTGTAGTATAGTATAGTATAGTATAGTATAGTATAGTACAGAGCATATACAAAAAACTAAAGAAAGGCTGTAAGCAACAACAAAGTCCTTGGTTCTGCATTTGAAACCCAGCTAAAAATGTCAGATGCCTCTGAAAAGAATACATAATGAATAGCCATGGAACCATGATCTGTAACTTGATAAACATGCAAATTTCAGAGTATGGGACAAAATTACATAGTTGTGGTTACTCTCAAGTTTTTGTAGGATTTTTTTTAAGGTTAAAATTTTACCACTAGAATAAGTAAGTACACTACTGTACTCATCAAGCAGCGTAATTAAGGATGACTCAGGAAGCTAACTGACAGTCACGACATGCCTAAGCATTGGCTGAATAGTTTTTGAGAAACTCAGACTGAAACCTCTGTGTTCTTCCATATCTGTTAAGTTAGTACTTCCATACTTGTTTACTTACAAGAAAAGACAAATTGCTATCATTTAAGTTGCTATAGAAGTAGTTTTGTATAGAAGAAGCAGAGCTCTGCATACATACACCAATCTACCAGAAGAATTATTTTGCCTATATGCATACTGCATAAAAAACATCAGCATAAAGCCTTCCATCACCTGCTCAGATCTACCTTCAGAAGACAGCCTTTTACAATAAAGGTCTCACAATTTGCCTCTGATGACAAGGCAAAATATTAAATGGCTCCCTTTTCACAGAGTGAATAAATACTTTGGCTAAAATATACACTTTGAAGGTATGGGTAACTTACCTATGTCACAAATGGAAATCAACATATGAAAATGTAATGTCTTTATTAAAAAACTGATATGTGACAGAAAGTTAGCTACCATACCACCCACTGTTGTTACTTTCAAGTCATGTCAGAGAACATAACAATGCAGTGGACCCAAATATTAAAATGTTTGTTGCTTCTTGTTCCATTGTCATATATGCCCCCAGCAACAACAATGCTTTAGACTTCAAATGCAGACTTTGGTTCATGTGGGTTTTGTGAATTACTTAATAGCTGGTTTTGTTTCAGTTTTAGAGTCATAGAATATCCTGAGTTGGAAGAGTTCAACTCCTGGCTCTGCACAGGAGAACCAGAAGAGTCACACCATGTGCCCGAGAGCATTCTGTGAATGCTGCTTGAACTCTTGTAACCACTTCTCTGGGGAGTCTCTTCCAGTATGCAAACATCTTCTGCATGAAGAACCTTTTCATAATACCCAATCTAAACCTCCCCTAACACAACTTCTGGTCATTCCCTTAGGTCCTGCCACTAGTCACCACAGAGAAGAGATCAGTGCCTGTCCTTCCTCTTCCCCTCACAACAAAGTTATAACTGCAATGAGGTCTCCCCTCAATACCCTTCAGGCAGTTGATCGGAATTTTGAATTTCCATGTAAGGAGTATTTCTGGCATCTTAACCACAGGGACTAATTCTTCTTCTGAAAAATTTTGCAATTGAAACAGTAATAATTTAACAAAACATGAAACCCAGATTTTTATCTCACAACTTCCAGGCTATATAAACTTGGTATGCCAGAGGATACAGCTATTTCAAAGAAAATTAAGTTTATTTTATTCTAATGATAACAGTACTCCCCAAATTTTTTTAAAGTAAGTATTTATTTGGCATTACTATTTAAGATTATCTAGAGGAGAATAGATGTACAATTCCACTTCAAGGCACGTTAATATGTTTTATGGTACTTTACATGCAACATTGTATAGTCAAAATCAGACTGATATAAAAAGAATCCTATGAAAATATGACACTTTTTTACTGTTAGGTACTCCTCATAAACAGCTGTTCAGATTTCCTGACTTGAAGTCTTTCTCACAAAAAAAAAAAAAAAGTCAAACAATAAAATTTCTTTATGGAGAATATCTCTGAAGAAGAAGCATTTAAGAAGCATTTCAAAGTACTTTTTTAGTTTCCAAAATTAATTCCACACTCTGAGAAAAGACAAGAGTCTTTTCTGAGAAAGTCACCCAGCGTGATCAGGCTCTTTCCCTTAGAAACTAACAAAGCTATCCTGCCAAAATAGTGAACCAAAGCTATCAGGTAGATGCATTTAAATTCCCTCTCATCCATGAAAAACCAAGAAAATACCCTTTCTGCTTCACTAGTTTTAATTTCACTACAATTTGAAAGTACCCTTTTTTCCTTTTCTTAAGTAGATTCTGAATTGAATTTAATGGAAAGGACATGAAAGATAGATAGTAAGTACACCAAATACAAAAATGGTTCAATGAGGCCTTGAAGTCATATCCAATTTTATAACCTTTCAAAAAGCAGCTTCCACATGCATAAAACTTATCAGCCTCACACTGAATATTAGAAAACAGTTCCTGGAGCATTTGGATGATCACTGGTCACAAAACAGACAACACCCTAGGATGATGAACTTTTTAATCTTCCAGTAACAGTCTTTTACGTGTCACTTTTTTTCCCGTACGGCTTAACAAATTCAACTGCATCTGCAATTCAATACTACAGAGCAGGATTTAGATCAAAATGCAATTTTCTTCAAATGTCCTGCGCAAATACTCACTTGATTGTGAAACAGGTTTAGCAGCAACTCAGGAAACTTTGCAATTGCAACCAGAAATGTTATAGAGTGGAAACAAAGAAAGAAAACCAGGGGTGCAGGAGTATTATGCACATAAAATACGCAGATAAAAGATCCACTAAGTTAAAACTTTTTTTCCCTCTCCTTCTATGAATTTCAGCCTCCAATATCGACTAAAACCACTACAGACTGCAATAGTAATTCTACACACAGGTATTTCAGTACTTAATGTAGGAAGGCCTAAACAACAGGCCCTGTGCCAAAGCTGACCTCTAGATGAACTCTCCAACCAAAAGTTATGTGTATCCATTAATCGGTGAAGCATTACTAGCAATATGATACATGTACCTGCTCACTGGTGAAACACGTATTTACCTTTCTTTATTTAGAAACAGGACAAGGCCACAGCTGGCCTTGTTTGTGGGTGGAGGATCACAGACAACACCCTTGGTTCCTCCTGAGCCCTGGCCAGGCTTTGAGAGAAACCCAATAGGAGAATAAAACCTGATGTTTCTGTATTAGAAGTAATGGTAGCTTGCTTATTATAAAAGTGGGGCTACTCTCACAGCGAAGTCAGAAGCCTCATCACCTGCAAGGTGGATGCACTGCAGGATTTCCCAGCTGCTGGGCATGGTTCTCCAGTCCTTCACTGTGACACTTTCCCTGGGTTGATATGTAGATCTGGATGAAGGGTAAAGCAGGGTAACTGTCACCTTTCTTAATCACTATAGGCATTTTTTGTAGTAATTATTAGATGCCTTGCTTAGCTTATCCTTTTGTGATTCTTTGCAGTTTTGCATTATAGTAAACTACACTATCGCTTAAGTTGGTGTCTGTCTCTGACCCTAACCATCAGCAAAACATTCCTGTAAAATCAAATTCCACTATCCCAGTTTACAAAAATGTCTTAAAACACCCTTCTAGCATTGATTCTGAAGTTATATATATAGAACTGAAGCTCTAAGAAAACACAAATCTACTTGAAAACTTTTAGTAATTTATACCAATTTATACCAACAAATCGATCCAAATTCACTATCTCTGCTATCAAACCTATTAGAAAGTGTGTAAAATCAAAAAGTTAAAGTTCCAGGTTGATGAGGAAACAGTTAAAAAAATGCCAAAAATTTTGCCTGCTAGGTAGTTTGATTTATTATACCACCTAACTTTAGTAAACATAAACAGAATTTATGTCGTGACTATGTTAAATAGTACTCATCAGATATTCTGTATGAGTGAAAGTCAGCACTGTTTTTCTTTAAGTAAGACTGACTAATTACAAACCAAATGCAGGAATTTCACTTACAATTTTTAGATCAGCAAAACAAGCGTGACTTTTACCTGACTGACATAAATGAGATGCTGTTAATTTTGTACTCAGGTGTCGTAGACATCCTTTTCACTAAAATCCTTTCTTTAGGATTTTTTCCTTCTGGGAAGCTGAGGCCCCAGAAACAAAAGGTAAACAATAATTATCTGCTGCTGTGGAATGCAACAGCGTGATCCGGATTGGTCTGGTGTGGATGTTTTGGTTCAGTGACCAGTCACAGCAGAGCTAGCTCTCGCAATCTGTCGGAGAGAGCTGCCTTGTTATCATTCTTTACTTTTCTATTCTTAGCTTAGCAAGCTTCTGAAAAGCTCTCCTGCTTTTTCTTTGTAGTGTAGTTGCAGTATATGTATATATCATAAAATAATAAATCAAGCCTTCTGATAATGGAGTCAACCTTCTCGTCTCTTCCTTCACCCAAGAACCCTTGTGACAACCGTCACACTCAGGTATGTTTCCCTGGCCAGCATATAAAGCTATTTCAAATTAACAAGGACAACTAGAGACTATGACTTTATTTATTTCACCTAACCAGCAATTAAATTGCATGGGAAGCTGAAACCAGATGCAAGAGTCTTAAGGATATTTTACCTACTCAAATAAATCCTCTGTTTCTTGAAGCCTGTCTCAGCCAATCAAACTCTTAGTAGAAATAATATGCCATGGGAACCATCAAAGTATTCTGCAGTTCTGTAGAAGTGGTGCAAGGACAGAATCTGCTAGAGCATGAAATACATCCAGTATATAAATTCTTTGTAGATCAGGAAGCAAACTCCTCCTTCCAGATTTTTTTTTTAAGGAAATATGGTTGTCATGCCAACGGTTATAGAACAGCGAGCTGCAGCGACAGCTAGTGATGAAGCCTGTTACTGTCTTAAGAGTTTTCCTGGGAGACTGTCAGTAAATGACAGGCTGCTCTGGGCAACAGCACAATCTCACTAAATACTGCCTGTGATCACAGGTTTGGCTTCTGTTACTATTTTGTCCCTTGATTCTACAGTCAGTTACTTGATCTCCTAGCAAGAAGGGAGCTTGTCATACTTGGTCAGTGTACAGGCACGCATACAGACCTCAAGCTACACTGTCCTTGAGGTCCTGTTGGGATATGCCAGAATTACACTCTCCAGTGTTGGCATGTATCAGCAGAGAGTTCAGGGTCCAAAGAGTCAGCACCTATTCCATAATCAAGAGCTGTGGCTGCTGAATGAGGCAAAACACCTTGAAAAAGATCTAGACAACTCCCCAAGACATAAAAGAGACAGCTCAGTACTACACACCAATATTATGAAACCAACCTACTGATCAGAAACACAAGGTTTTGTTCAGAAAACTCTATGAGAAGATAGGTATAAAGCTATAAATCAGCTACAGCAAGAGAAGAAAAGTGAGGGGCATCCCTCGCTGCTGGTAATCTCCTTATTTTGTAATACTGCAATAAAAATAGGCCCATGGTTACCTTTGGAAAATGGCATAATTTTTTTCTTTGTTTACATAGTTAAGTATTCCCTTGAATATGCTGTACAATACTATTATTATGACATCTTCTTGAGATACCATTATAGAAAAACCAAACATATTCTCAAAAACACAAAACTGACTGCTGCTGAGAGCACAGTGGGTGTGACAAAGAACTCTGTTTCACACGTGAAAAATAAGATAATTTTAAAAAATCCAGAACACTTACTTACATTTTGTTATCTATCCAATGAGGTGGTTTTATTCTGAATGTGCACAAGCAATGTTACATTATAAATGTAATGCCACTGAAGAGACCAAAAAGTATTACAGAATCACAGAATTACTAGGTTGGAAGAGACCTCCAAGATCATCAAGTCCAACCCATGCCCTGACACCTCAACTGAACCATGGCATCAAGTGCCATATCCAGTGTTTTTCTGAACACATCCAGGAATGGTGACTCTACCACCTCTCCAGACAGGCCATTCCAATATTTTATCACCCTCTCTGTGAAAAACTTTTTCCTAATATCCAACTTATATTTCCCCTGATGCAGCTTGAGACTGTGACCTCTGGTTCTGTCCGTTGCTGCCCAGAGAAAGAGACCAACCCCACCTGACTACAACCACCTTTCAGGGAGTTCTAGAGAGTGATTGGGTCACCCCTGAGTCTCTTTTTCTCCAGGCTAAACACCCCCAGCTCCCTCAGTCGTTCCTCACAGGGTTTGTGTTCCCAGCCCCTCACCAGCCTCGCTGCCTCCTCTGGACGCGCTCAAGCGTCTCAAGGTCCTTCCCAAACTGAGGGGCCCAGAACTGGACACAGCACTCGAGGTGTGGCCTCACCAGTGCTGAGTACAGGGGAAGAATGACCTCCCTGCTCCTGCTGGCCACACTGTTCCTGACACAGGCCAGGATGCCTTTGGCCTTCTTGGCTACCAGGGCACACTGCTGGCTCCTGTCCAGTTGGCTGTCACCAGCACCCCCAGGTCCCTTTCCAACTACAGTGACCCCAGCCTGTAACACTGCAGGGGGGTTATTGTGGCCAAAATGCAGGACTCGGCACTTGGACTTGTTAAACTTCATCCCACTGGACTCTGCCCAATCTATCCAACCATTCCAGGTCTCTCTGCAGAGTCCTTCTACCATCCAACTGAGATCAACACATGTCCCCAACTTGGTGTCATCTGCAAACTTATTAATGAATGACTCGACACCCTCATCCATGTCATCAATAAAGATATTGAGCAGACCTGGCCCAGCACAGACCCCTGAGGACACCACTGCTGACTGACCCCAGCTGGATGCAGCCCCGTTCACCACCACCCTCTGGGCCTGGCCATCCAGCCAGTTCTGAACCCAGCACAGAGCGCTCCTGTCCAAGCTGTGGGCTGCCAGCTGCTCCAGGAGTGTGCTGTGGGAGACAGTGTCAAAGGCCTTGCTGAAATCCAGGTAGACAACATCCACAGCCTTTCCTGTATCCACCAGGCAGGTCACCTGGTCACAAAAAGAGACCAGATTGGTCAAACACGACCTTCCCCTCCTAAACCCATGCTGGCTGGGTCTGATACCCTGGCCATCCTGGAAGTGCTGCGTGATGGCACTTATATAAATTGCTCCATTATCTTACCTGGTACTGAGGTCAGGCTGACTGGTCTATAATTACTAGAATCCTCCTTTCTACCCTTTTTGTGAACGGGTGTGACACTGGCATCTGAAACCTCACCAGTGAGCCAGGAGTTCTTATTAGCAGTTCTTATGCTTCCATTTGTTTCATCACACCCTCAAGTGCACCTGAAAGCATGTTAAACTATGTATACAGTAGAATTATAGTAGAAATTACAATGCACTATGAAGCAGTCTGTCCTAAGGCAACTTAGTGAATTTGAAAACTTGCTAATTACTCAACAGAGAGAAGCGAGAATAATTTCTCTCAACAGAAGAACAAGCCACGGTGAAAAAAGGGAAGTATATCTACCATCTTGCCTAGCAATATTTCTAACTTGGCTTCACAATACAGTCTCAGAAGCAAACAATGAAAAGCATATGGGGACCTGCTAAGAAATTATTTTCAGAGTAGCCCTTTATAGCTTTTTATCAAATGATCCATCACTTCAGTGTTCTTATTGTCTTTAGAAAGACAGAATAGAAGGTATGCCTACTAAATCTCAAGAGAACACCAAGTTGACAGAAATTCACTCAAGGACAGGCTTAAAATTGGGGATAATTTTGGTGAAGAAAACTTGAAAATTATTCAACAAGGGCATATGCTAAACCTCTTAGGAAGGAAAGACTGATTGTATGAAACATGGCTTTGAAAAGCTGGCAAGGAAGTAGAGCCACAAAAAAGGATTAAGGTCTTACACTGGATCGAAAATTTAACATGAGACAATACCTTCCATGTTAGAAAATTAACTACTGAACTATGAGGTTGTACCACACAAGTTATGCGAAAGAATTCCTCCTTATTCAAATGATGATGCATCTGGAATTCCGATGTCTAGCTTTTAATCAAACTTGTAGAATGATGTCAGCCACATGTAGAACAACTATGGGAAGTCAGTGAAAACAATCAAGATATTCAGAATACAGGAACTATGGGAAAAGACTGCATAATCATGGTTGTTAACCTTTCGAATTTACTCAACTGGGAGAAAACTCTCCTATGACACAAAGAAATGTTAAAAAAAAAAGAGGGCTGTCAGGCTATTCTGCATGAGCAGAGTTACTAGGACCATGTAACTAGATGAAAATCCAACTGGAAAATTAAAATAAAATATAATAAAAAGCCAAACAGTTAGAGAAAATCCAGCCTTCTAAGTTCACTGCTCAGAAATGCCTAGAAGAGGTAAGATCCTGAACCTCTATTATAAATGACATAGGACTGTATGATTCTGCCTGCAGTACGACAGGGATCACAGGATTTCTTTTAGGCCTGCTATTTTTGACAATAAAGTCCTCAAAACAAATATTACAGCCAACTGAAGTCACGAAACACAAAAGCCAAAGCTAACTTCTACGCTGCCATAGCCAGAGCGTTTCATCATTAAAAGAAGTAGCTTAAAATGACCCTGAGCAGACGTACACTATACTGCATGCACTTCCACTGCAGGACAAGGTAAATGTTCAAGAATTCAAACAGGAGTTTATTTTTCTAGATCTTTCTTCTCCACTTGAAAATGTCAGGTATCAAACCTCTGCAGTATTACAGACTTGCTTAAATTTACAGCTGGTGAATAATTCAGGCCTTTTCTCCCCTAAGCAACAGATCTATATTAGCTCTTAGTACAGTATTGCACCATGCAGTCTCTCAAGCATCCCATTTTAAACTAAGTAGGTAAGATTTTTACCTATCTTTAGCAAATTACACAAAACCTACACTGTATATTCTTGTTGCTATTGTCTGTAATCAAACAGACGAGTTTGTAAAACAAAACTTACTCTGTCAAACCATGTAAATTAGTTTTGCACTTATAATATTTCATTTATAAATTTTGGAAATCATACTATAATAAATTTTTTGAAACTTCTTTCAAACAATCACCTTTTTACCAAGCTCTTGCTACCACACTGATAAGACACATGCATTATTATTCATGGAATGTAGATTTCAGAGAACAGCAAGATCTGGTGTTAGTTTAGTGTAGAATCTTTGCTTTCGGATCTTAAATTCTTAAATCCTTTATCAAATATTCTGATCTCAGTGGAGCTAATAAATGCTCAATACTTGGAAATTAAATAGCCTGAGAGAAAGAAAATTTAAGTGAAAATTTCTGAATTCTTAAAAGGATTAAATATAGGCATTTAAAAATATAATAAGCTTGTGTGACACAGAAAGTTTTAATACATACTGACTAATGGTTTTCATGAATATTGAACAATTCTTCATGCATCTGAAGACGACACACACAAAAATACCTGAAGATGTAAGATCCATGCAAACAAAAACACTTCCAATAGAATGCTATCATAGTCTTGACTCAGCACTTAGTAACACTGATTTAAGTATGTGCAATGCAGTTCAAAACTTAGTTATATCTTCAACATAGCAACAGAAGCTGGATAATGAAGATATTTTAGGCCTAAAATTGTGCTCTCCCTGGTGTAGTCTCCAAAATGAGAAGAAAAACCCACCACAAATGAGTAAATTTCAAGCATAAAAATCAACCAACCAACCAATCAACAACCTACCCGCAGCCACTGTTTCTCTGTGAGAGCATCACTGTAGTCCACATCCCTGCGCTGACGGGATCCTCTTCCAAATATTTTCTCTTCTTCTTCTTCACATGTGAGCCTTTCAACTTCAGCATCATCCTTAATAATCCAGGATGGCAATTCATCCTCCTCCATCAAGCGAGGTTTACGTTTAGGGTTTCTGGCATCCTCCCTGCGACGATCCATGTCCATGCGCTGCAATGGCAATTGGCAAGAGATAAAAAAGTTTTAAAGGCAATTATTAAGTGAACTTTGTCAATGCCCACCGCTCTAATAACTCTTGAAACTTTAAACAAAGTCCTTCCCAGATATCGCCCTTTCATAATATTCCTAAATACCTCTAAAATGCTTCTGTAAAAAGAAGCTACACTCAATTGTTAACTTCCAGTCATATTCACTACTTCATAACTAGCTTTCACTGAAGGAACTAAGACAACACACTGCCAAGCAACACAAAGCAGATCAGAAGAACACTGCTGTCCCCATAAGGTTTTACTACTACATAACTAAAAACAGTAACTAAAAATACACTGGTTTTGTTATCCTGAATATTAGAAGAAAATTTAAAAGTTGGTGTAAGAAACAAAGACTCAAAGGAGAACTAATAAATTCAGAGAAAGGCTTGTTTACACAGAGCCAGAAAGCCAACATGCTTGAACCCCTGAATTTTTTTCTGATCTTACTGTTGTACCAGACAAAAATCAAAACGCAAAAATATCAGATAAGCTTAGGTGAAGTGCTACAAACATAAGAAGGTGATGTTAAAACTTTCAGCTGAAATTTAAATAATCATTCATTTCACGTGTGGTGAACAATAGCTCAGACATGGAGACAGGGGATACATTCCTACAATCTACTGTAGATTCATCAGCGAGGTGTTTTATAATCCTCCTGAGGAAGCATCCACCTCTGTCGACTACATACTGACCTGGCTCTCATGGTCCCATGAATTGCACCAGCATTGCCTTAAGTACTCAAATCAGATAATATGAAAAAGCATTTCAAATTGGCCTTTTGAAGACTCACACAGTACTTAACACTCAATAATCAGCTGCTAAGCAGAGAAAACAACCATATGGCCACCAACATTTCACTTTTGTATTTGAAAAAAATTATGTAAATAGACTGACATCAGAATTGGCTGTAGCATCATATGAGGCTACTGCTTTGGCCACTAAAACTTCATAAAAAAACCACTCTCAATTATGTACAAATGTCTCCCTTGTGTACATGATGCTGCACTTAAAACATGATGCCAACTAGACATATCCTTTTACAACCTTAGCCAAAACAGACATGCATTAATTCAGAGGTATTCAGGTATTATCTCTCTGGAGGGACAGCTCAAACCCAGCCAAATTTAAAACCTGAGGCTTAGTAATGGCACCACTGAATATGCTGAATCTTCTCTCATCTTGGCACTTCTCAAACACGAACATTTCTAAAACATGACCTCAGGAAGTTCATCTTACAACTGGTTTTCATCACCTTGCCTTGTGCACTATCTGATTTCTAAACTCAGTGAAAAGCAAAAAGCAAGAAGTGGTCTTCAGTCTGCAGGTCCAACTGTGTTCAAGAAGCAACTATAAATACATGGGCATTTTCCCTGTTCCCTATTACTTCAGACAACAGTGAATGGGCTGTGCAGCCTGTAGTTTTTTATAGCAGACTTCCATATTTCACCTATTAAAGAACATCCCATTCAATTTGAATTAATTTCAAGAAGTTTCATTCACGCCAAACATGTGGCTTGGCTTATTCTAACATGACAACAAGACAGCTGCACCAAGAAACAGCTCAAATGGGATAAATGAAATAGATTGCTCTATTTCTATTATTTAGCTGAGAACTTTAGTGTAGTCAAAAGGCATCATATTTTAATGCCATTAAAAACACGAACTCAATGCTGAATCTTTGTATTTTTTCCCCAATGACTATGTTTCTTTGTCTAACACAAAACCTGAATACTAAGATAGTAAATTATAACAGCTGTTTTCTGATATAATAGTGCTTGGCAAGGAAAATTAAAGATAATCTCAGTTAATCTGAGATATCAGATATAAACTGACCTTTTTTTTCCTGAGGATACTACTCAAACCATATTTACACCTGGGAAACCTCCAGTTCTATCTTCCCATCTCTTACAAAACCTGTGCTTCCAAGAGACATCTAAATTATTTTTATATAACTAATAATTATATGTTTTCTATCATCAATAAGGCCTAAATGCTAAAAATAATATGCTACCACTACTTAAGGCTAAGCAAAGAACTTGAACGTTGGCACACTCAAGCCCTAAAATTTCCAGTTTAGAAAAACCACAGAACACTAATGTCCTGTGAATTGTGGACGGTTATCTTAAACTTTCCAAATTATAACTAGGAGAGTCCTTGAAAGAAACATCAAAGCCATTCCATGTAAAAGCTTCAAAATTATAACTAAGACAGTCCTTGAAAAAAACATTCAAACCACTCAGTGTAAAATCTGTAATTTATACACCCAGTTCTAGTAGATTGCCATTTTCACTTCAAGGAGATTAACTGTATTAGCACAACTGGAGTTTTGGTACCCATTTGGCCTTCCACTTGAAAGGCATTTTTACATCAAAAATCATGTTCTTTTAATGTTTTCTTTACTTTATTTAAGCAGTTTTAACAGAAAAGGGAACTATTTCTTTTCCAGAGAAGTAGCTTATTGAAGCATTCTTATGAAATGACAAGAATTGTACAGGTCACATAAACCCCTTGATTTTTCTCTGAGTATTTTCCAATTTTTTTGTGATGTGAAGCCTCTAAAAACCACAGGAATGAAGTCCACTTGTACACACCCTCTCTCTGAACAGTGTATTTAGCTCCACACCTACATTTCAGGTCCTGTGTCAAACAACACTTCTAACCTGCAAAATGACTACAGAAGAGATGCTCATGGAACTGATCCTTCTTGTTGCTCACTTCAAATAAGTAAAATACATGCTTTTACACACCTAAGACACGAAGACACCCAAACACATTTTTGTTGAGTATTGCAGACTCCTGAATTCTGATTACATATGCACAACTTTAAAAGTGAATGAAGTGGCACAGGTATAACTACAGCAAGGAAAATACAGACTACCTTTTGCTGTTTATCTGACTATGCAAGACTTGAAATACTGATAAAAAGACAAATAGCTCTGACTGCCAAACTTGCTTTTCACGTTTTTCTTTTATAGAGAAAGAGTTTACAAAAAATTAAAACCATTTTTTGTATTAACAATTTAAATAATTTCTTAGCTATTAGTATTTAACTACAATCTTACTATCTTACTGTTTTCAAACCCTGGCTTTCAAAGTGTGTAGTTTTGCCTCTTAAAATTTTTTTACCAACTCCTTACTTTCCCTTAAAAACTTCATGTAAATTAATATGAAAAACACACATTCAGCCCACATAGCTTCACAAACAACTTGGATGCAGGACTTGAAGGGATACTAAGCAAGTTCACAGATTAAAAAACTGGGAGGAGCTAGTGACTCCCTCAAAAGCACGGAGGGACTGCAGAGAGACCTTGACAAATGAGAGGACTGGGAAATTACCAACTATATGATGACATTTGAAAAGGCTGAGAGCCAGATTCTGCTTCTGGGATGGGGCAGCCCTGGGGTGTACTGATAGACTGGGGAAGGAGATGCTGGAAAGTAGCACTGCAGAAATGGCCCTGGGAGTCCTGGCATATGGCAAGTTGAAGATGGTCAGCAGTGCCCCATCAGCCAGGAGGGCCACCTGTGTCCTGGGAGCATTAGGCACAGCATGGCCAGCCAGGCAAGAGAGGGGATTGTCCTGCTCTGCTCTGCACTGGGGCAGCCTCACCCCGAGTGCTGGGGGCAGTTCTGGGTGCCACAGTAAAAGAGAGATACAAAACTATTAGGGAGTGTCCAAAGGAGGGCCACAAAGATGGTGAAGGGCCTTGAGAGGAACCCTTCTGAAGAGCAGCTGAGGTCTCCTGTTTTCTTCAGTCTGGAGAAGAGTGGGGGGAGACCTCATTGCAGTCAAGCTCCTTGTGAGAAGAGGAGTGGTAGGCACTGATCTCTTCTGTGGTGACCAGCGACAGGACCTGAGGGAACAGCCTGAAGTTGTGTCAGAGATGGTTTAGCCTGGATAACAGGATAAGGTTTTTTACCCGGAGAGTCATGGAGCACTGGAACAGGCTCCCCAGAGAAGCCGTAACAGCACGAAGCCTGACAGAATTCAAGAAGTGTTTGGACAATGCTCTCAGACACATGGTGTGATTCTTGGCATGTCCTGTGCAGGGCCAGGAGTTGGAATCGAACTCTGTGGGTCCCTACCAGCTCGGTATGTTCTGTGATTGTGATTCTGTCTTTACTCTTGGCTCTTCAACTTTTCTTACATTAAATAGCCTTCAATTTAATACTATAAGTTTAAGAAAACAGATACAAATTCATCAGCTACTTTCAACTATGGATTAGTTTTTTCCTTCTGGGTCTGAAGGAGAAATCAGAAGCTCTTTTCTAGCAGCAAATCCACCTTCACAAAACTCAGGGTATGTTCAGTCAATAACTCAGATGAAATTATTTCTTTTGAGTTTTGGATCAAATGGCCACCTCTTGGTTTGGGTCATGTAAATCTCCTTACATTCAAATCACTGATGGAAAAGTTTAAAAAGACAGGTGTCTGTAAGCACTCCTTTTCTGTGCAACCTGGCTTTAGTGATTTCAGTTCTGAGTACACTTAATGAAGCCCAGCACGAAAACATAAACTGGCAAATCAGCAAGAGCAAAAGAGGAGTCATATGGGGAAATATGGCCTTTTCCAACGGTGTACATGAACAACTGTAACTTACACAAAAAGGGCCCCTGCATGCCTGTGTAACAGCAAATTTTTACAAATGAATTCATGAACAGAAGACAGCGAGGGAACAAAACCTGTACTGGGTACACAGGTTTTGCGTTGGTCCTATTGGCAGTTGTTTCTGTGGATACATCCATTTGTGCACAGGAGTGTCTGTCTCATTTCACCTTGCAGAAGAAAGTTGCCTCTGTAGAATTAGAGGGCATGGTGCTTTACCTTCAGTATTTAAGTATTGCCCTGTACTGGTGTCAGTGAAGCCCAGAGGTCCTATAGCAATCCTCAGACTGTACAAACACTAGAAGACAAGAGCCATGCCTATAAAGGCATTTCAGTAATTATTCCATCAGTGCTGAAATAGCATAAACAAAAAGGGAAGTACTAATAAAAAGAACTGGATCACATTTGAACCACTAGCTCTATTTTGGTAACTGTTCAAACAGTTTTAGCAGCAGAGATGCAGCTAATTGGATTCCTGATAAAACCATCAACAATACCTCAGTTAACTCACTAAGAAAACAGCACTGTTAGTCTACTAATTTACTACTCTGCTAAGTTCCCGTTGTTGTCCTTGCCAATATCAAAGTCCGTAAGTAAGACAAAATGTTGAATAGTAATAGTATGCTGTAGAATTAGCAAGCCAAACTGTGACTGACACTTTTGAAGTATGAATTTCTCAGGTTGTGTCAAACTCTTCCTCTAGACTGTCACTATTTCACTGACAGCAAGCAATCTCTGAAGGCTCTGTGTCATTTGAGGAACTCTGTATTTAAGCAGACTACGCTTTTTTCCTCAGATGAACAACACAAGTAAATAAAACCTACTTCTCCAGTAAAGTTTGACAAATTTGAGTGATAAAAAGGTTAAGGCCTTTATTAAACACACTAGGGAAGATGATTTTTTTATGATTACCCATCCTCACCATAAAGAGATCAAATTCCTCCTCACGTCGAGCAATCATCTGATTCAGTGTCTCATCATCAGGAACTTCATCTTCTTCCTGGTTAGAAAGATGGATAAAATTATTAGGAAGTACTCACATGCACCTTGAACTAACAGCCTCCCTCAGTTCAGAGCTCCACTGACCCTCTTTCTCTGACATCATGTGGAAGCACTTAAACTGAAATGAAACCTTTTAAAGTGTTCAGCTATTCAGAAGGAAAAAAATAAGATGGAAAGAATGATGAATGAGACTTATTACTCCCTTCAAAATTTGAGAATGAGGAAATGACGAAATACAAAACCAGGAAATTTTGGCTTGTGGTTTTCCTGGGTCAGAAGCACAGTTAGTTGTTTGGTTAAAACGGATGTATTTCTGTTCTGCTATTCTACAATATCCCTTCAGAAATACCATTCTAGATTCTGAGGTTTTTTTCCCATCAAAGCAAGATGACTGAAAAATTCCTGATTAAATGAAAAGAACAAAACATGTTTTTATCTTGGAAAATAACCCTGCTGAATCACTTTCTCTTGACCATTTTCTGCTTACAAATTGAGATGTGAAAATTTTACTGCAGACAAAATGGATTACTTTATAAAAACAGAAACAGACACTAGAAAAACAATTTAGAACTGTAGTGTTCAACTGAAAATATTCAAGTTGAAACCATTATGACACCCACTTTAAAACAAAGCCCAAAATATTCAGTCTTCCTCCCTGAATTATTCTGAAACCACAGACAACAGGTCACTCCACACAGGGCTTTCTGAACAAATATTACACTATGCTACAGACTTATAATTCTTCCTAAAAAACTTATGTTTTGAGCCCAGTTTAATGGGAGTATAGAATGTTGCATGTAGCATGCAAAAAACTAATATCCTGTAGCTTATTTTTCAGAAATAGTAAGTAATTTATTTTTCCTCACATCTCCCTTCCAGTGCCTGGATTTCTACACCTCAGAAAAAAAACCCAAACCATTTCTCATTAATGCAATTCTCAAGGAACACCTTTGCACCTTAATGAACGTATAATTTAGATTTTAACATGAACCAGGCAACTGGGAAAGTGATTAAGAGAGCTAATTCTTCTCACTTCTAGTCATTGCTCCTTCACTCTTCATGAAAAGGAAGTCACATGGTTACTTATACAGAGAAAAAAAGATTCTTTTATAAATGTGACCATCATGAAAGAGCCACATACTTCCTTATTATCTCAGAGTAACTTCTGACTTGAAAAAATAAGTGATCTTACAGTAGAAGCTGTAACAACAGTGTCCACATTATCAGCAGTTAGGCTGAATAATCCTGTTGCCAAACAGGTAGGCTTTGCAGAAGAAAAAATTATGAATAAACTCAACTGCCAACAAAAAATTACACTATGAACAAGTAACTTGTCATACACTGATATTATTCTAATGAGTCTTTCTAAATACACAGAAATTACTTCTCTGCTTTATATAGTACTGCTAAAAGAAAAAATGGATCAAAAAAAGAAAGAAGAAAGAAAAACAAGGGGAGTCTTGATGCTGAACTTAAAAAAAAACTACTGAAAAAGGATGAACAGAACAGAGTACTCTACATACAAGTGTGAAAAGTTTAAAGCTTGCTTAGCATGGGAATATTTAACTAGATTATCAGTAAACAATATCTTTGTTAGATGTGCCAGTCCACATTTTTAAGTCAAAGCTGTGTCAATATTGTTGATAATTTAACTTTAATTGAGAGGTTTACTTTTTTCCCATCAATCTCCCACGTGGCACTCAGTGCTGCTGCAATGAAGGAGCAATGGCTGACCATTGCAGGATGGTGCAAATTCAATTCCTCCTAGTCCTCAAGAGATTGAGTATTTGGGCAGAGTTTTGTATAGTCTCTGTTCATAAAGAAGTATTAATCAAAAGCTTCAGCTAGGAGTCAGACTGCAACATCAATGCTTTAAAGACTGATGGTGGGCTATCGCAAATAAACAGTTTTTAAATCTGCTTGCTTCAGTATGGCAGATTAAGTATACAACACACAAGAAACAAATTGTTCTGAAGTTCTGTCATCTACAAAATAAGGTACATTACACAGGCCTGAGCAGCGCCCTGACTTCTGAAACACTGTCAATAAATGCTTCAGAAACAAATGTACTCCAAATTTTTTAAAAAATTCACAGGATTACTGAAAATGCTGGTTTCCTACTCATATAGGAAGTAGGGTCTGCTTTACAACTACAAATTTACTTAATCAAAAATGGTACATATGTATATCACCAAATTTCTGCATTAACATCACAAATAAAAGACCATTACTGATAAAAATGTTTTGTCACTCTTTAATTTCTATGAAAAATACTAAAACAATACAAAATTTCATCTTAATCATGCTTTTCTAAATGATCAATGCAGAGTTTACAAGAAGGATTAATGACTAAAGAAGTAAACTCCTTGATCTTTGAAACTTTATTCCATATAATGAAGGATGCTAGTGAAACACAGGCTGTAGAATCTCATATCAGTGTACACCTTATTCACACACACAAGCTCCACTCAGAGGCAAGATGGGTCTCAAAAGCTCTGTCTTTTTAACCAGTTCAGGGTATTTTCAAGTTGGGAAAAAGTCAGTGCTGATCAAAAATGTTTCTGTGTGTGTCATCAGTATAACTGACACATTTATTTAATTTCTCCCAAATATAGCTTTTGTCCAAATACTGAGTTTTGTTCAAATTAAGAGAATGTGCAGTGACAGGTGAAAGAATAGGTTTATCATTCCATACTCAGAGTTGCATAAAAGAACGCAATGAAAAGAGAGGGACACTCAGTGTCCCTCACTTCCCACTATTAAAAGAAAAGACTTGACAGCTCTTTTTAAACAGCTAATTATTTCTCAAAGAGAAAGGGGTGATGAGAAGTCTGGGCTGGATACAGCACCAGAAAGGAAGTTACTTTCGGGCTTGTCCTAAGCCCAAGGCATACCAAGCAGATCTTAACTCTTAAATAGATTCCAAAGGAAGTACAATAAGCAGGGTCCTTCAAAACTCAACCTAGGTAGTACTAGCTGCTCAGCGTGACTGAAAATCAAAGTGCCTGGCTGAACATATATACTGGATTTAGGAAATAGTTTGTAATGTGTTTTGGGAAAAAAATCTTTGTTTGAATGCAATTATTTGCCAAAATTATAATGGGAAGACTGGGTTTTAAGTTGCAATGTGTAATTCTACACTAAGATTTAACCATAGATTAACCAAGATTTTAACCATAACCATTACATCATAACCCCTAGATTATAACCTATTAGTGTGACCATAAAAAAAGATAAAAATTATTTCTTTAAATGGATGGTAAGAAATTATAATGAAATTTTTAATTTCAAGAGTTATGACAATCTTTGTAAATTATGAATATAAGAAGAGTCAGTACTTCCTGAGTAATTATTTCTAACTACCTTACCTCATTTTCTTCTTCATGCTCCAATATAGCTTGGAGGAAAGCTCTCCTTTCATGGCTTGAAGATTTCTGATCAAACATTCCTGCCTGAATAACTTTTTGATCTACATTCAGCTTATATTTTGCTGCAGCAAGTATCTTCTCTTCCACACTGTTCACAGTGCACAGTCGCAGGACTCTAACTTCATTCTGCTGCCCAATTCGGTGAGCTCTATCCTGGGCCTGCAAGTCCTATTAGGCAAAGAACACAGAGAGTAATCTAACAGAGAGAGTGAACCCAGATAGTAAAACTCTTTTTAGTCTCACTTCCTTTACATTTTACATGTGGTCATTGAGTATTATGTGAATTGCATACATCTGCACAATAGCTGAAAACATACACACAACTATGCACTTCCAGGGATATTGAACTTACTTTCTTACAAATAGGAAAAAAAAAAGGCGGCAAAGGCATAATTCAGTTACCCCTTCTGGCTTTTTAAAACAAGCCAAAGTGGTGTGATATCCTCTTTTTCTGGTATCTGTAGTTACTACTAACCACCACAGAGTAAGTTGTCCTCAGGCCAAGACTACTGCACTCACATGGTCACCTAATTTTATGAAACAGGTAGCATTCAGCATAGCCTTACTGAAGTATTACAAACTACCTACCAAAGGCTAGTGAGCTGGTTATTATATCCTAAGGGTTAAAGAATGAGTACAGTAATACTAATGAAGCAGGTTTATAACACTCTTAGCACCGAGGATGCTCCAAGACTCAGATAAAATATATATGTAGGCACAGAATTAGTTCATCTATTCAAACGAAAACATTTCCTGATTGTGGCAGTTTGCCTCACTAATTCCTCTCAAAGCAGCATTTTATCTCTTCCTTGGATTTTTTCCTTTCATCCCAGGCTACATCATCTATTTAAAGAAGTAATTCAAAAAAGCATCATGGATTCTTTCCACATTTTATGAAGATAAGAAAATAAATACAACCTGATGAGGATTCCAGTCACTGTCAAAGATTATAACAGTGTCAGCAGCCTGGAGATTTAAGCCTAGCCCTCCAGCCCTTGTACTCAGCAAGAAGATAAAGTATTGTGATCCAGGTTCGTTGAACTTCTTCAACAGAGCAGCTCGATCCTCTGATTTTGTTGTGCCTGAAAAAAAAATTAAAAATATCATACAATAAAGTTGTGAACAGAAATGATAGAAATATAATGTCTGTTGCTAAAACTACATGTGAAAGGGTTATTGTAGTGCACTGCTTTTTGATATCTCTGCCACATTTTCCATAACACTGGCCATGAATGTTTAGGTCAACTGCCTATCACATCTATGAGATGGACTTCTAAAGGTCTCTTTAAATGCATTTGTTTTGACATTTCTAAAGCAGATGTTAAAATGTTGGCTAACATTGTTATAACTTTTTACAACTCATATAAATTTCAATTGAAACTACTATATACAAACAGAAGAGAGTTCTAGTTTTGATTAATGCCTTCTGGCTAGAGCAGCATTAAATATTTTTAAAAGCTACTTATATAGAGATTTATCAAAATGTCATTATTTGCCTTTGGAGTCATAGTTAATACCAAAAGACTGCAAATTCTTAAAATGTCCCATCTTGAGGGTGATATATGTCTAGAAGATGACATTACAATTTTTTTTTTATTGCTATGGTGGGTTGTTTCCCAACTGGCTTCCACATACACACCCCTGCCTCCCCACACTCAGCAGTACATGGGCAGGAAATAAAACAGAAAAGCTCCTGTGCTGAGAAAAAGGCAGCTTAGTAGAAGTGAAAGGTGTGTGTACAAGGACAAGAAGAGGAATTTATTTACGTGTCCCAGCAGCAAACAGATGTCCAGCTGCTTCTGGGGAAGCAGGGCCTCAGCACCTGTAATAACTAATTGGGAAGACAAATGCCATAGCAAGTGATGTCCCTGCGTCCTCCTCTTTTCCCTCAGGTTTTATGGCTGTTCACAACCCTTTGGTCAGCTTGGGTCAGCTGTCTTACCTGGGCGCCAGTTCAATATAGTCTCACAGGCCTTGGGGGAGAGGGGTGATGGGAGAGAAAGCCTTGACACTGCAAGTGCTGCTCAGCAATAGCCTAACACTGGGGTAATGTCACTGGTGGTGTCACAAGTGCAAAGCACAGCATTACATTGGCTGCTAGGAGGAAAATTAACTCCACCCATCTGTAGCCACCACAATCACACAGACAAACTGCCAGCCCACTGCTGACACAGTGAACCCAATAAGCACATGAACTGGGTAGGAAACACTCGCATGTAAGAAGACAGCTGGAAGCTGGATAGATTACATCCCAGTATGAAACTATCTGTCATTATGAAACTTGAAAGGAAGAAAAAGGGTTTATCTAATTTAATGAACTACCTGAAAAAGACAGTGAGTTGTATTTACCATATTGTGTCTTGCCATAAATATTCTAGCATGAAAAGGAATTAATTTAAAAATGCATTATGTAAAGTAATCTAAAACATTTAAAATGTAATGTAATTTATTTGTTGAATAATACTTCTTTAATTTACTTATTTCTTGAATAGAAGTATTAAAGCACATACAGGCCAGAGGTATGAAGAGGGCTTTGTTAGCATGCCCGCTGCTCTGCAGACACTTTTGGCATTCTATGGCACAGTGAGATAGCTCATTTGTGTGTCCATTTCATAATCCCATTTTATATTCAAGGATAATATTGGTTCAACTTCATGTTCTGTAGAAGGGGCTAACAGTGGGCCTGTTAGCTAAAGGAGCGAGAAGTCGAGAAGTAAGAAGAAGCTGATAAAGAGCTCTCTCCAAGGCTGTAACCAAGGAGATCGAGAAAAGAAAGATAAGAGAATCTTGCAGCTAGATGTGAAGTCACTATAACTCTTCACCAATAGTATTATGTTGATTTATTGTGGCCAATAGTTAGTACAGAAGAAGTATAAACAATTGAAAAGTGTATAAAAGTTAGCCATGTTCAGAAATAAAGTGTTGCCAACTGAGACTGTCTGAAGTCTCTGCTTTGTGTCGCGACCGCCTCAACAGCGACAATGTTCATTAATATTAATAAAGGATGAGAGCATTTCTTGGTCCTACTTTTTCTTCTGATTAAAGCATGAAGCTAAGAGTCAATTTAAAACTCTGTTAAAAATGTTCAAAAGAAACTTCAAGTCTCACTCACACTCTTCTCTATATTTACCTTAAATCATTGCTTCTCTACTAAAAAGCATTCTGATAAATGCTGCTGGTCTTATGTAATACTATAATGTATGAGATAAAACATTACACAAAAATGATCACTATTTACAAAGCTCAGTATGAGGTAGAGATCATCAACATGGAAGAAGACCAAAATGGAAACTTTTTTCACACTGCTTTAAAACTCAGGTGGGATACAATATTTTTAATTTTTCTTTCATAGAATTGCAGGACTCAATTAGCAAATCAAATAGATTGGAAAAGACCTCTTTTTTTCCATTTAGCTTACCATCGAGGCGCAGGTAAAGGAAATTTCGAAATGCAAAGTAATCTTCCATAATGGTCATGAGTGATGTCATTTGACAGAAAAGAAGCACACGATGGTTAGTAGCTCGTAACTTTGGTAGAATACGATCGAGTAGCTCAAACTTCCCGGAGGCCCGATAAAGTTCAGCTCTGTTGGAAAGAAGTAGCAAAGTAAATACCCGAATAAGCCCACATTTAAAAGTCTGTAGTCATTATCATGTCAGAGTATAACAAAAAGACTAATTTACTTAATCTAAACAAGACTAATAGCCCCTTTCTTTCTTTAAAATTGCCCGTGTTGTTGAAAATAAACACATGCAAAGTCCTGTTTACCTGAATTTTCTACAATTACACAAATTGTGCTGACTTTCAATCACTTAATTCTTTTCCATTATTTATTAAAACAAATGCTATTTCTTAGCTAGATAAGCATTCTATAAGCTAAGACATTCACCTGTTGTTTTGTTTTCAACTGGCATTAAAAACAACTTTCAATTGCAACTGTAGTTTTAAATTGTATTTTTCAGGCATTTGTTGGAAATTACCCCCTTTCCAATCAACTGTCACACACACAGAAGTGAAATATTGCAAATGGAACTACTAACTAATATATGGAGATAGTGGCAGGAGTCTGACATATACTCTTTAGCCATACAACCTTGGTCATCCCGAACAGTATTTTGCTGCTTTGTTTAGCTACTCTTTTTCTTGTATGCAAGAATTCCAAAACCAATTCCTAGCATGGAAATGCAACCCACAACCCAGAAAATGAATACAAGTAAACAGAACATCTAAATCAACACCACAGTGATACACTTTACAGGAATAACCTTCATGCAATGCTTCTCTAACCTTGAGTCTGTACTCGCAAAATACAATTTATCATTAGCAATGGCACAAAATCTAGAAGATACATAGCCTTCTGATATGTACACATCTGTAATCAGCCTAAACTGTTTAGGAGACAAGTATTTTGGTATACTAGCTAAAGACACAAAGAGTCTGGTATACTAGATAAGAAAAAAATATATCATTAGTACCTAAACAGGAAGAAAGTCAGCTGGATAATACACACTTTTTGTTTAGAAAGCATCCATTAACTTGACAGCTGCACAGTGTCAAGAAAAATAAAATCTTTTTGATTTCAGATAATGGAAGAAATGCTACTTTAATTTGGAAATGAGATAGTAAAAAAGGTAAAGTAAAAGGTAAAAGTAACATAAAGAGAAGAAAATCCTAACAGGTATCTCTGAAGAGTCATCCCAATGAATTTCACATGGTATATTATTTCAAAATAAGGGAAAAGGAAGACACGAGTCTTTTCTGTCTACCATCCTGAAGGAGATGAAAAGATCTTGTAACGCTTCTAGTACTATTAGGCTTTGCTTTACATATGTGCCCTGTACTTCCTCTGCCTCTGTATAAAATGCTTGAGTTCCCTAACACGTAGCTTCCAGAAAAATAAAGTGATCATTAATTCCAATACAACACTATGGACAGCAGGAAAAACTGAGTGTTACCCGTTAATGACCCCATTTGAGTAGCCCAGATGTTCAGCGAAGGACTCCTGCAAAGTCATAAGCAATAAACATATTACAAAATACATAGCAGCCAAAAACTATACATTCTTACAGAAATCAAATTAAATATATGAGTATTGTGGTTTGAGTTCAATGATGTTCATATTCTTGGAAACCATCTTGTGGCAACAGTGCTCTGCTTAACGTTTTCCTGTACAATTATTTGAAATTCATGATTTGCAGAACTGACTTCTGCTGCATACATTTTACCAGATTACAAATACAGTAGAATACTGATTATTAATTTATATTGATCAGGAGAAGATCCATCTGCAAATTACTCAATTTAATTAGCATACAAGATCACAAAGAGAGAAAACTACTACAAAAATAATAATAAAAATACTATATCACAGTAGGCACTTAATTATATTTTCATAAATTTGGCTATATTCCAGATCTCTATGACACTTTTATATCTTTCCAGATATATTACATTGGTATACTTAGGTCCTATTGAGAGGTGGTATATAGATAGCACATTTTTGCTGAAAAACAAGATGGATAGAATAGAACAATTGCAGTTGACACTGCAGAAGATTTTGAACCAGTGTCTACACATAATGAATTTGGAGTCTGCAAATACCAAGTAGCTCTGGGTTGTCTTAAATTAATAAAAAACTCTTCACTTTTTAAAGACACTGCTCCATAAAACTGACTATTTTAGAAACAGACTTTGGATTATCAATAAAAAGATGGCACTTGTCGACTATAATACATATTTTTTCTGATATGTCCTTTCCAGTATAAATTATGTGGACAGAGAGGTCCCCTCCCACACACATAAGCTTTAGCAGCAGTTTTCTACTATCCTATCCTATTTTATTGAATAAAAGTAACTCTCAAAATCAGACCTATCAGTCTTACCTCAATGTGTTGAAACATGTATGGGTGATTGCATATCTTTCTCAATTGCATGATAGTGTTCATAAGAGTTTTTGCTCCACCTTTTCCCTATGGGTACAAACAATGCAAACCAAATAATTAATTTCTTAGCTTATGAATATACCCTTTCAAGATACTTTTATTCCAAATCCAAACACTACATCAGTAATTAAAAAAAAAACAAAAACAAAAAGGAAATCAAAACACAACAAAACTCTACAATAAGAAAAAAAAAAAACCAGGACAAATCAAAACAACAAAAATCAAAAAACTATTGTCTTGCTCTATAAATTTATCTGTCATAAGGATGCTCTGTAATGAAAAAGGAAGACCTGGAAGTAATCGACAAAGTGCACTACATTTCTACCTGCAGTGTTCTTGATGGGAAGCAAAGCATCTACTGTCCTAATTATTTATACTGTTTACTGTGAAACCATACAAACTTCATAGTGTCTGAATCCTCTAACAGAAGTAATTCTAGCTGGATTATTTTCAATTCCATAGTAGCTTCTCCAGTCTGTTAACTCAATATATGGATTTCTCACTCCAGGCCAAGCAAAACATCAGGCCAGAGATACTAAAATGCTAAAGCTCAACAACTTCATGAGTAATCTTATTATTTAAGGAAGTATATTCTCAAAACATACACTACAGGTAATCTTGTAGAACCAGGACGCTCATCAGACACTCAGGTGTAACACTATACAGTTAAAAACCAACTGCAGCTGGTCAGCGTATGTTTAAGATTGTATCATATTAACATTGCCAAAAACCTGTTGCTTTCTAATGCCATTTTGTTTTGTTGCCATTTTATAAAAATGTGATCAGAGTGGCATCAGTATTCCAAGTTTACTATATGACTAATTCAGATTTATTTTAAAAATCTCAGCCAAAACAATTGACCAATTCTGAGTTGTAAACTAGGGGAAAATTCAGTACTTAATTGTAATATATACTAGCAATATGATGAATGCACGCATACAGTCCTAGCTAACTGAAACAAGACTTAACTAATGGCTCTGAAAAACAAGATAAATGACCTTCTCTAGCCATCACTCCCCCAATCACAATTATTCAGATATATTACTGAATTAAGCTCAGCCAAGGAAAATGCAGTTTTTTCTCAAACACTGCCTGTTTGCAGAAAGGCAGTGCAACTACACTGAATACAACTGAGTGCAGCTACACTTCTCCTTGTGAATAGCTCCTGTCTTGTAACTGAAAGGCACACCTGAAATTTCTCTTCCCATGGGAGATACCTGCAGTAAGGATCTACATATTAATTTTATAAAACAGAAGTCATGTTGTTAACATGTTCACTCATAATACATTATTTCCTTTATATTTTAGTGTTTCTTTTGTACCTTCTTGTCTTTTTCAGAACCATCTGTGAGAAGGATCCCCTTGGCTTGCATGTGACGGTACAGGATCTTTTGAAGAGCTGACATATCACATTTGATCACATATTCCACCTGGTATTAAAAAAAACCCCAAAACCATGAACATGCTGGCATAATAATGTTAGTCAGATCTAACTGTAGGTTCTTGTCATTCTACAACAAAACAAAAAACCCTACTAATCTTTTATCTACCAGATCACCACATAAAATTTCAATGACCAGCAATAGAACTGCAAGCACAGAAATGAGTACTTGTGAGTCACAGCTGCAGTGAGACAGCTGGATCCTAAAAATGCAACTGCAAGATTACCAAACATACTTTATTTCTCACTCTCTAATTTTTAAAATCTAAAAAAATAATTAAAAATTAATTTTGAAATTAACATGCCACTAGAAACTATTTTATGTTTAATAACCAATTGAATTTATTGTGTCTGTTAAGTATTGTAAAAATATCAAGCAAAGCATCATAATATATATCTAGTAATTATAGTCTAACTGGCATAATGTTTATCTAGACTGCCACCACCTTCTCAACATCCACTAAAACACTAGGAATCAGTATTGTATGATTGCTACATTCAGCCTGACTTGCTCAGCTTTGCAAAACTATAATTAGTTCTTAACTGCATACTAGATTTAAAAACAGTAACAGAAAGACTTCACACACCAATTTTATGTAATTTTTTCTATTGCCCAATGTCCAGATTATAATCACTACAGTTCTAGTAAGTTATGTCAAATAAAAACTGTAACATAACAAAACCACACTAGTGGCTAGAAATCTTTCAAGCCATGAAAGAAAGACAATGCGTAAGATTCCTCATGTTTAATAAATAAACAGGAAGAAAACTATCAGGTTATTTTCTTCTCAGAAAGACAAGAGTATAAACTTAAAGAGAAGTGACTTTCTTCAATGTTTACTAACATTTGCAAGAGCAAATGAACCTCATTAGGCTTCTGCCCCCAGGTTCAATCCTCATGGCTGGATAAACTCCTTTTTTCAGATAATGGCAACAAAAAGAAACATGGTCTTCTGAGTATGAGTGTGTATGTAACTTGAAAATTTTGCCTCTCCAGTGTCTATTACTAGATTTATCAGTGGTTTAAGTATTATTTTCAAATGCAAACATTTTTTATTCTCAAATAAATTCTTCTGAGGATATTGAGAATTTGATATTTGAAGGAACAGAAATTAGCAACAGAAGTAGTATTTACATGATTACAAAGATGAAAAATGATTTTAAAATGCCTTTCTTTGTATTGTCTCTAAGCATCTGTACACAGTTCTCCATTCATTTAGCCAGTCAGCTCATAACACACCTTATAAATATTTCAGTTTTGTTTGATTTTAATCCAGTTTACCTTAAAACCAACTTTGACTTATCACACCTTCAAATTTATTTTTTTTTATTTTAGTTGCTGTTATTCTGTGAAGAGGGATGTAGAATTGCAGAGGAGGACACAATGGGACAAAATTACTTATCCAGAAATAAAAACAAATTCCTTTGAATCAGAAAATAATTTTATGTTCTGAATTAAAATGCCACTAGTTAAAAATAATTGTGCAATTTCAACAAGACACTTCACACAACTCCTAAATGATAATAAACCAAATTGTGCCTGCTTTATAAAGTGCAGTAGTCCCTCAGAAATTTCAGTGAACTAGCTTCAACCCAGTGCAAGAACGATGGTATAGGACAGAATTTTATCCTCAGTGTACAGCTGGCTCACATACTGAAACCAGACTATAATGCATAAAAGCTGCATATCTTACACTGGTTACAACAAACACATTTAAGGCTGGAGAGGAATCCTGAGAATGCAGACACTTCAGGTACTCAGGCTTCCTCAGCCTCCACTGAAGAGGTATAAACAAACAAACACTAAAGAAGTCCTGTTCTGCAAAATAAATCTCAAAACTTAATGCTTAGAAAGATTATTAAACCCCTTCCAAAACTCCTCTCATTGCAAACCTTTTCTGGCAGTTGAGACTCAACCTCCTTCTTCAGTCTTCTCAGCAAGAAGGGCCGAAGCACTTTATGCAGACGACGGATGATCAGAATAGTTTCTTCCTCATTTAAGTCCACCTAGAAAAGTTTACAAAAGTCACTACAAGGCAACTCAAATGTATTAGTTAATGTCTTCTCTCACATGGAATGCTAAGAATGTGCAATGATTATTTGCATCTTACAAACAAACTGACACTGAGTCAAAAAATGCACTTTAAACATTAAAATTTTGGTATTATAAAAAAGGGGTCTTTTAGTTATGTTAAATCCCTAAGTACCAGCATAAGTTCAAACACTAATCTTTCTGAGTAAGCTCTTTTCTGTTTTCATCAAAGTGGTTTATTTCTCATCTTTTAAAAAACACACTGCCATAGTACCCTTTCTCCAGTCATGGCAAATGGAGCATTGAACCACTGCTCAAAGGTGCTGCAGCTCTTGAAAATGGTTGGAAGAAGGAAATTGAGGAGAGCCCAAAGTTCAGGCAATTTGTTCTGCAAAGGAGTCCCAGTCAGCAGGATTCGTCGAGGGGCCACATAGTGAGTATTCAAGACCTGAGTCAGCTTGCAGTGATGGTTCTTCATTCGATGGCCCTCATCTACTATCATGTACTTCCACCGAATCTGAAAGAAAAAGAAGAAAAGTTGGCAAAGTTAGAACAGGCCAGACTTTGTCAAGGTCCTTGCACCAAGTATAAAACAAAAATACTTAAAGCCTGAGACATCAATCAGTCTCAACCTTGAGGAAAGCCAAATCAAGCATTATGCAACTATCAGTGTCCTTGCTAGCAATATACAGAGAGACAAACACTAGGTACACGCAATCTGATGGTGAATTCTGACTGGAATTGAAACAGCTAACAGCAGATTCCTTCCATTTTTGGGAAAGAGATTAGAATGACTGGCTCTTCAAGGCCAGAATATGGTTCACAGTGGAAGAAAGAAACCATATAAACTGCAAACAAATCTGTCTGTAACAAGAACCTTGACAGGAGACAAAAGCCTTTTCAGATAAAGGTAAGTATGCTCAAAAACAACAGCAACCCTGAACTTTATTTTGTTTCAGCTAATACTATGTTTTTACTTGAAAAGAAAGCAGCATAATTAAAAACATTTCAGTTACTGCATTTTCAACTAAAGTTTCTATTTCTTAGTATGAAATCTTAAATGCAATCACGGCAGATGTTGAAAGCTGCTGTTCAAGCTCTCTGTTATCACCTGGACTACAATACGGACTGTCACACTGACCATATGACTAGGAAGGCCTCAGTTTGTACTTTTACACATGCTACCTAATTCAATTTCCCAGGACAGGATGAGTGGCATAGTGCTGTCCTTCTATCTTTCAGAAAGAGTGGGGGAAAAAAAAGGAAAAAGAACATTATGTAGTCTCAAGCGGTCCTCAAGCATCTCAGAATGATACTAAGAAAATGCACTTCCTTTGTATTAGAGAGGACAAGCAAGTGATATGCAGTAAATATGCAGAATGCAACAGATGAAAATGAAGTAAAAACGAACAATAAAACTACAGGAAAACCAATATGGTTTCTCTGTATAGCAAAATACCTCTGCTTTGTGCACACATGAAACAGTCTTACAGTACAGTAGGCTTTTTAAATGAATTATATTTGATACCTACCTGTAGAGAGACAGCGAGCCCCTAAGAAGTGCAAGGTGTAGACTCTTTAGCCTGGACACCAAATTGATGATATAGGTAACTATTTAGTCATGTGAGGGAAAGTGACCACATAGCTGGAAGGGCCCTAATAGGAGTGAGTTTCAGGACAGAAAGAACAGAAAAAGTGAAAAGTCACTGATGCAGATTAGGCTGAATATTATGCAGAGGTGAGAAAAGTCATGTTCTTCCAAGGACAGCTAGGTATAGGATACTGACAGAATTGCACAAAGGAATTAGTCCCCTGGACACATTTGGGAAAATCCTAGTGTTTACAGAATGGACAGCTATGACTGAGAAGCTCAATCATAAACTGAGAAACAGAAATGTAAATGAAAGGGATAAATTTTATTGAAGGACAGAACAACTAGGAATGTCCCCATAAACCAAAAATGTGTTTTGTGGTATGCACCACTTGAAGGTGTCTGGGTCTTGCTGTAGAGACATAATAGTCAAAATTACCTTAGCAAGGATATGTTTGTCCTTTATTATGTACTCATATGTAGTTAAAAGAACATTAAATTTTCCACTTCGAAGCTGAGGAACAAGTGAGCGGCGCATTGCAGGTGTACCCTAAAAGACAGAGACACGTGAAGTGTTATTCTTTACTTCAATGAAAAAAAACCATTGTTTTTATGAATTAGCAGATAATAAGCAATCAGATGAACCTGCAATCCTACCATACTGTGAATAATACATTGACAAAATTCCAAACCTTCTCAGAGTGCCTTCCCTAAACCTCTGCTAGACTGTAAAGCCGCTGATGGGGCTCACAGAAATATAAAGCCAGCGGTCTGGTCTCCATACAAATTGCTTGGCTATATTACTACTACAGGAGCCAAACAAGAAAGTATTTAGCTAGGAATAAAATGTTAGGTAGTTACCATTCGTAACTCTCAGCAGAAGCCTTGCAAATGTGATAATTAAATATTTTGTTCTGCATTTTTTACAATGATTTACAGCTGTTTTACTTCTACAGTCTTTCACAGTTTATTATAGTCTTCTTAGTAAGGCTAACTCACACTGCTTAGCGTATGACAAAACTTGATGAGCGGATAGTTTAAAAGCTTGCAGAGACAGAGGAAGAACTGTCTCTAGGTCTCATTCGTTCAATTCTACAGTCACATAAAAAGCAAATCAAACCTTGTAAGATATCTTCACCACTGAAGGAGCCCATTTGTCAAATTCATATGTCCAATTGGATAAAGTCCTATAGAGATTATAGAGAAAAAGTAACATGTTTCATCATCTGCAGATCAAACTTTTTAAGTGTTTCCAAGTGGTTGCCAGCTTTTCAACACACTTTATGTTATCAACCCACATAAATAACAACTTCTTTTAAAAATACACTTTATATACACTGCAATAAAATACAAGCATTTTGGAGGGAAGCAACAAGAAAAAAATGTGTGAAACACGCATTCAGCTTGTATTCAGGGTCCTTTCTGAAATGAGTAAAAGTAGTGTTTACATGCACTTTTATACTTTGGAACATAGTAACAATAAGAACAGCGTCTCTGGACAAAAAATAGATTTGCAAGTTCCTCTATACCAGATATATCATCCAAAATGGACACTACAGCTTTTCAAATACAGTCCAATGAAACTGATAATAGACTTTATCTACTCAAGCAGAACTACTTGTAGTGCCACCAACCACTACTTTGAGGATCCATTCTTGCACTGTTTCTGCTGTTTGATCCCAACAAAAATGTTGCTATAGTGAAGCTAATTGCTATCATGAGGCAACAGCAAAAAAAAACCCTTGAGGTTTTTCAGCTGCTGCATTTTTTTCCTCTTCTTAGTGTACCAATGATGGCAGCAATGCTAGCAATGTAGAAAAGGCAGAGAAAGGCAGCTTTTAAAATGTATAAAAGAAAGAACTTTCAGCTTCTCTGACTTTTTAAAAAAAACACTGGAGTACATAAAAGAAATCATATTTTTTACTGTGCCCACATGAAAACTGACATTAATAACACTCCCACTATTTTTGTTTTATAGATCTTCTCCCAGGTGCTTCTTGTCAAACTCAGCTTATCATTTGTGTTCATACAATTAAGCACACCTGTGGCATTTATCTTAGTTAATCAGTTACTACTACAGCACAGCCAGAAGAGAGGACACCTCAAAAGAAGTCAAGAGATGACTACAAATCAAATTTATCCTAATTCTAGAACAAATTCGCATGCTCAGCACAATTGGTGGACAGATTAGCTAATGAAATTACTAGGGAACTTCTCAACATCAATCAAGTCAATTACACATAAAAATAAGACAATAACTCCTCAACACAAGATTTCTACAACAACTGACATTTTTTATTCAAATCACTAAAACCCATGCCTGACCCTTGGAGAAAATAAAATGCGCTAAAAGAAATTTATAAAACAAGCAGCATTTTGAAAAGCTAAGGAAAAGCAAAAGGGGAGTAGCACAATAAACATAATCTGCACACCTGACAAAAGTGTGCATATCAATCAAGGCTACATATATCCAGGGATACCTATACAGTACTTAAAAGATCAACCTCATTAAAGCATGCTTGCATGATATCAGATGAGGCACCAGCTGCTTAAAGAACTGAGCAAGAGATTTTTATTATCAGTTAAAAGCTAAAAGGTGAAATGCTTGCATGCAATAGGAAAGAAAAAAATTCCCCCTCTTTTGGCTTAAGAGTGAATTACAGTAAATTCAATACACTTTGCCAAAATTAATAGAATCAAGTGTTTTACCAGCTTTCTGGTTTTGCCGCGTGTTGTGTTCCAAATAAACCAATCTGCAATGCTTAGAACAATAATGCCAGAATGAGACCCATTACTTACGACAAGGGAACAATGATGAGATAGGGGCCATTGAGTCTTTTGTGCTCCATCAAGTAAGTGATCAGAGCAATAGTTTGTATTGTCTTTCCTAGTCCCATTTCATCTGCTAAAATTCCATTCAGATTGTTATTATAGAGAGAAACCATCCATTCCAGTCCTTGGAGCTGAAATGAAGAGAAAGAGTTTCGGTTATTTAAAACCCACAAAAACAATTAACAATAAATCAGCAACACGGAACTAATGTTCTGATGTCCCTGTCTACTTACAAGTTCGATTTCCTTTAGTAATATTATATGCATGGAGACTCCTGCCTATCTTTACATGGAAAACATGTTCTGTTTAAAACACTCTGTAAGACGAAATCAGATTTCACGTATAAAGTTTTTACTACTGCACACAAAGCAACAGAAGCACTTATAGTAAGGCTGATAAACACCACAGCAGGTATTTGTCCCTCAGTTTCAACATTCATAAATGCTGAAACTTTCTGTGTGTATTTCATGACATTTGCGTGTCTCAATTAAAATCTTTCAAAACCAAACTCATCAAAACCGCACAAAACACAGTCTCACACTTGCCAACTGTATCACTGGTGTGCTAAAGCTCTTGTAGCCTATTTATTATTTGCCATTCAAAACTCCACATCAGAGTAGGCCACCTTTGTCCAAATATGCCTTGTGTATAAAATTCCAGAGCTGGACGGAAGCCAGAGTTCTGTAGCTTAGCAGTATCTACATAACAGAATTTCACACTCCAAGGAATACTGCTAGAAAGAACTACTCCCTTCTCAGAAGATTTTCACATGTGTGTATCACATTACAGATGGATGTCTGAAGTTTCTGCTCCTCATATCCAGAGTTTTGGTGTGTCCCATGCATGGAGAGAGCAGGAAATTAGGTGGCCTGAGAAAGTTCAGAGGGAAAATTCTACAAAACACTTTTGAAGTAATTGTCTGTTCTTCCTGCAAGACAGTATCCAAAATAACATTGCCAATTTACTGGCCTTACATACATGTGGACTGATTCATATTTACTATAAAGTCATGAAGAGCTTACTGAAATCTGTAGTGTCACTCTATGTCCTACCTACAAAGTCACTACAGAACTGAGGAAAGCTCTTTTGTCCGCATAATTATTCTTTTATATATACAAGCAATGTTCTGAATAGAGATAAGATGCAGGTTGTTGGAGTTCACTAGAAAGTTGTGTGATAGCAGAAGTGTCGAAAATATGCATCAAGGACATTTTCAATCACATGTTAACCTAGCTTATATCAAAATAGTAAAAGTCCTGGTTACTAAATCCAGCAAAAGTCTGTGAAGAACATGTGACACCAACCTCCAGAGCAAAATATTTTTCTTAGTTTCAAGTTGTACTTATCACTGCCCCAAAATATTAGGACCTTGATTAAAAATAAAATTCTAAACTTGTAAATATTGGAAGGAGGAAAATACTGTTAATCCACCACAAATTAAAAGAGTAAGAAATGAAAGTACAAGTCAGTGAGAAGGATACCAAAATCAAAATATTATTCACCCGCAATGAAGAAAAGGTAGAGATAGCTGTAAAAGTTTGTATTATTCAAGGAGTATGTACGTAACATTATCTGTGACAGGTATCATTGCTTTGTCCATACCTCCAAATTCTAACTTACTAGAGCCTTTGTATTTCTTAACAAATTTTCAATTTGCTGTTTGAAAGATTACACTGAAATGTTTGGCATAATTCCAAGTTTTAGGTATTTTATTGTTTTAATGACTTCTCACCTGGTAATGTTTTAATGTGCCATTAATAAGAAGGGAAGACTGCTTTTCCACCCTTTCAGTGATAGCATGAGCAACAGTGTAGTAGGACTGAGACCCTCTAGCGCTATATTGCATGCTATATTCATCATCCACATCTTGTTTTGCTGTCCTGGAAAGCAGAAAAAGAACTCAAGTGAATTCCTACAAACAAGTACTTTTTGACTGCGGTTTACATGTCTAAAGAAACAGTTCAAGTCCTCAGTTGTGACTGAGGTGAGTACACCAAAGGGTGCAAGATTATAAAGAGTATACAATTAAACGATCATGTTCCTTCTCCTGCAGGTATTTACACCAGAGAAGTAAAGCAATTCACTGTAATCTACAGAAAGCTACTCTTGTGAAACACCACTGTATCGCAGTTCCTAATAAACAGTACTTAAGGAAAACTCACTCAATTATTTGCTTTGCATCTTTCTCAGAAACTTCCTCACTGTTAGGATCCAGGAGTATCTTCTCATCTGTTTCTAATTTGCTTGATTCTTCTTCCTCATCCTACAGAAATACAGAAAAAGAACAGAAGTGCTGGAAAGTGTAATGTGTACCTCAGTCATACTTTCAAATGGCATTCTCATACTGGTAGCTTTCATTGGTCAGTGTTTTATAACAGACATCTGAATCATAAGGTTCAATTTACACCTATTCTGCAATAAAATTGCATTGCAGCATAACAAAATTATTAATTTTTGACATACACTAACCAACAGGAAGTCATAATACTTTGAAATAAAAATTATTTTTCCCTGTAATGATCTTCCTTAACAAAGGCTTTCTCTGACTACCACATTTATGGAGAGAATTCCAATACCATGTATATTTTTATGTTGTATTCTACATGTCTGATAAATTAATAAGGCTTAAAATACTGTCACGTACTACTGAGTTAGGCCTCTAGTTTCTTAATTTTTTAAAACCAGTTATTTTTACTCTTTTTGAAATAACTCATCTTTTGACTACTGTTGCAACAGATAGCATTAACTTAAAATCTCACTAAGTGAGATCCTAAAATCTGACAGATATCAGGTCCTTCTCTCCTACCTTAATACTAACAGAGGTGTAGAATTACATAACCAGAAATTACTCCTACAAAGACACACCGTAACATCATACAGTCCAGTCAATTTCAGTGGTTGTTCGGTCTAGCAGTGTAAAGGCTGCTAAACTTAGGAGATCTGAGTACTATACCTAGTTCTGCTACCAGACTGTTGACTGAACATGGTCCTTTCTCTATTCCTCATTTCTGTTCTCCTTTAGAAAGTACTGATCTGAAAATGCTATGCAATTATCACTGTTCATTATTCATAGTATGTAATATGATGACCCTGCAAGGCTGGGATGTTTGTGCGGGTTAATGATAAGATTCTTTTTAGAATTTTTGTAATAACAGTATTTAAATCACCATCCAAATACTGAATCAAATAAGCCTACCCTGAAAAGTCTGAATATAAATCCCTGGCATAATCCCTAACATTTTCATACACATAAGTAGTAACCATGATTTTTACTGCCTATAAAACCTTCAATGCATAAACTTTGAAGATGTTAATTTCCTTCAGCATGAAGCCACAATGCAGCATTTTCTGAGATGTATTTTAAAACAGGAACCTGCTAAATACTCTGGTTCATTACCATTTATAATCAGAGTAAAATATTTACTCTTCCTAATGACAATTGCCAGTTAGGCCTTTACAGAGTATATAAAGAACAAATGCTAGAAATCAAGAACTACACAATCAATTAATTTTCCTGTTCATAACAGTCCTGCACATCTGCTATCACCTCCCCTCTCTTCATTATGAAGAAGGGGAAAATGAAATATGAAATAAGTACTTGTTTTTTACTGTATTGTCACAGTATTTCTTTTTGAAGAAACATACCTCCTCCTCATATTCAGAGCCACTTTCATCTTCACTGTCTGATCTGGGAGCAACTTCATAGCTATACAAAAATGACAAAGATCATGAATTACAGTTAAAAGGGGGAAGCTAACAGGTTCAATACATCTCCTACTCAGCTTACATACAATAAATTGAAACAAGAAAAGAACTGGTAAACAAGAAAGTATAACATGAAAAACACCAATGCAAACAGAAAAAACAGTCTACTTCATATACTAACTACTTACCCAGGGTTCATTTCCAGCCAAGCATCCAGCTGACTTGCTTTGGGTGCTTCTGGTCCAAGAAGAACTTTGCCTGTTTCAGTGTGAGTCACTTTGACTGGAAGGTCACTCATCTGACTGCTCTCATCTATGGGCTAAAAATTCAAGTGACATTTTACACTATAAGGCAACTTCATACTTTTCTTACATAATAAAAAGAACTAATAGCACGATCAAAATTCCAGTTCTGAACAAGCAGTGAAGTTTTGTTTACTAGATGCCACACTTTCCCACTAAGCAAACACTAAGTCATAGTATTTCTGTGTGTAACATACTCTATGTGACATCCACAAATATATCCCAGCATCTCAAGTAAATTAACAAAAACAACATGGAAAAGAACATGCTATTGGTTTTTGTGGACCAAGACACAAGTTATGTATTTTATAGCCCTTTAATCCTGTTGTTTATATCAACAGACATCTGCAACAAAAAACATATAGTGACCTTATGGATTTTTTTTTGAGAAACAAGAATCAAACAATTCAGTTAACTTTCTAAGTAAAGGCCTGTTTTAAAGATTCACTGTCCTAACTTCTTCAACTAAGCTGATGAAGCACCTGTAAGAACAAAATCTCTCATCTGTGTTGTAACAGAACTAGAATAGTATAATCACTCTATATGTTATCTCTTTGCCCTGTTTAATCACAGATTTTTTTACTTCAAAAACTTTTTGCCTTCTAATACTGTTTTTACCCAAGAATATTTTCCAAATAAATACATATGAGCAAGATAAACTAATTCTGAACAGTTCTAAATAGTGACTGACAGAGTGCAAAACACAGCCAGTTTCCATTAATACTGAAGTTACAGGAATATTATGTGCAAATAAAAATATACTGAAGTATTTTTGCTATAACTCTAACTATACTAGCAGAACTATCACTTTCAAGTACAAAAAGAGAGGACACGTAAAACAAATACAATTCCAAAGTCTTTTTCTAAAATGAAGTGGAACAGAGAAATTGCATTAACAGAAGACCTCTGAACGAGGCAGTACATGCTGCGCTACTGAATGAACAATATTATCTGAAGAATGACACAGAAAAATTACTCATTTCCATTTGCTTCTGAGGTGGAAAGAATTTTCAGATGTCTTAATCCATCACAGCACTGTACTCAGTCCTGTGACTGCAAGATAATTACATGCAATGTCAACAATGTATTTTTTATAAAGATGAGAAGATTGACTATATCGTGTTCATGAGCTCAGACTAGAAAGATGTTAATTTTCTTGCTCAAACTAGAAAGGTTTTCTAGCTCAAACTAGAAAGATGTTAATTTTCTTGCAGTCTATATACAGACTGCAAGAAAAATATTTCTTGTAAGCACATTACAAAACTGAGAGGCAGACTTCATCATGCTCAGTTCAATGTAGTTTTCATTTTAGTCTTTGATTTTAGGAACAGCGAAAGGCTAGCATAAATGTTAACCTACGTAATTATTATTTCTGTTTATAAAAAACAGCTCCTAGAACACTTGTCATCATAACTCTTTTTGAAGTTATAGCCATGACACACAATCCAGAATAATCACTGGAGAGTTGCTTTTTTTAAAAACCAAAAAGTAACAAGAAGAAAAAAAACACCTTGTAAAAATTCATACCTCTCCATCAGGACCAAGACCAGAAGCCACTCCTTCTGCATTTTCCTCAGCTTTCTACAACAAATAAAGAAGTCATAAATACTATGTCAGATTAAAAGTACAGAAAGTATACTTTATATGATGTAGTATTTTGGATCATGAATATGTTTCACTTATTTCTGAACAGCCTGTAATTCAAGTTTTTGAAGGTGTGGATGGATATAGACAGTGATAGGCCCAGAGCAATAAATATACAAAAATAATTTACTAATGTAAGGAGGGTGCCTACTCACTTCAGTCAATGATATAAATCTGCATGTAAGAAGTGGCTGGCCCACTCAATTTCCAGCTCACACCTAAAGCTCAGCTGCTTATAGGCTATTCTAATGCAAATAAAATAGTAAATTATTTTCACATTATTTACTATTAATTTCCTCTAAACTGGTTTAATTATATTTTAAAGGTGTCAGCAGGCATCATATTCATGCAAGGCACTTTTGTCTTGTGTATATATTTCTGGTTTTTTGGTCTGACAACTCACTAGAAGGAGTATTTTTGGAGCTTTTTGTACTACATTCCAGTCGTATGTAGACCTTACTCAAATTAGAAACAAAAAGAACCCAGGAGTTCTTCACTGGAGAAAGCTAGATTTTCTTCTCTCCAACCTGAGAAATGTGCAGTTTCCTCACGGCTTATTCTTATCTACCTTACTTAAAATGTCAGCACAGTATGAGGGAAAAAGAAAGACATATAGTTTGCTTCTGCATTCAAACTTTCCTAAACAATTCTGAGCAAGAAAGGACATTTTACAGCTTCTCCTTATGTCACACTGCTGAATTTGTAGTACTATAGCAAAATATTCTGGATACTAAAGTTAAGAGAACAGACTAACAACAAGAAATGATCTCTTAAATTGTGTTTTAGAGATAAAAAACTTCCAAGTAATATTAAATACAGACCATCATGTGATTCCGTTTTTTGTTTAAGAAGTATACTTGAGGAATAGCTGCACTTCTCAATATTGATATAATCCTTAATATCTGCTTCAGCCTTTTTCTTTGCCACTAAATTCCATTATCTAAAGCATGTACTTGAAATGAACAAGCAGCAGCTGATGCTCAGTGGGAGCAACAACAATACAAGCTTCAAGGATGCCTGCGTCAGCACTTCTGTGCAGCAGGTATGACTGCTGACAAAGAAAGGAACCGTTCCAGAAGTGAAAATTTTAAATAAACACAAGAGCAGGATAAGTTAGGAAAACACGTATCTACTCTTGGCTGAACACACATTGACTGAGAATACTTTTTCCCTGGATGAACCAGGGCTGGGATCCATTCTTCTACACTAGAGAATGCTGTCTAATACATAAAGATTGTTATAGCTTAGCTACAGGCAATGGAAAACAACCTTACAACTCAAATCACAGACAAGCAGTAAGCATCAGCACTGTTCACTGTGCAGAAGTCATAACCTGCTGTGAGAACATTAATAACCTACAGTTAAAATTTCTGGAAATCAGAAGAACATATTACAAAGAAAATAAATGTAAATAATGACAAACATCTTGCACTTTTATTTTGGACCATGCAAACAGACCTTTAATGTTGACAACTTAACCCTTGAATTGGGGAAATCTCAGTATTAAAAAGAAGGAAGGCACATTTTGTTAATTTTCTGCATAATGACAGGAAAAACTACTAACACTAAAGTGAAAAGCTGCACTGCAATTTGAACTAGCCTAGAAGATGAAAACCTCATATGGGATATTTTTTCTTATGCATGACAACAGTACGAAGCTAGAGACAGAAAACACAAATAGAGGAATATGAAAGAAACAAACAGAAAATCTATCATGAAGACTACAGAAACTGCATCCCAGAGAAAGAACGGACTAATCTCAAATTTTATTCTACTAAGAATATAAGGTTCACTCAGGTATCTATAATGAGCCTGGCAAAGATTATTTCTTCATCATCTATTTCTTCACTGCCATTTCTAGGGGAAAATCCTAAGAACTCTCTTTTTTGTTTTTCTGTAAGTACAAAACCTTAACTACAGGTATTAGTAAATTAAGCTTTATTATGGATTACAAAATATAAAAGTTTAAAAACTGAAAGCGTATGACTTGCAAAAAAGACACAACGCCCACTAACTGCAAGGTGTTCCACAGTCATGGAATGACAAATTCATAGAATTCTAGATTAAAATAAAGGGTAATATTTGTGTGAATTCCTACTTCCTTCACAGATGAGCAAAAGATTGCTGGAAAGAAGTTAATTACAAACAAAAATATGCAGATGACCAAGACAGAGCAAACTTTTTTTTTCTTTTTTTGCTAATCTTCCCCTAGGTTTTAGGGTGGGATATATATAAACACTGAATATTATTTACTGGATATATTTCCTTTCAACTTCAGGAACAGAAACTTATGTCTTTACTGACATAGCCAGAAAATAACACTGTTTCTAATACATACTTAGACTAAACAGACATAGAAGTCTCAATAATGATTATCTCTACTGTACATTTTATATACTAAATCAGGCATATTCTCACTGGTAATACAGGCCAAGAACCCCATCCATATAATATCTTTATTCTGAAGACAGGTTACTGTTCCTATGTTAAGAACAAACTCTGAGGAACAGACTTTTTTTTGAGAGCAGAAAAAAACTTTTACTGTTTTTTAGGTCATTAATGTCCAAGATCAGTATTTTTTCTATACTGGTTGTTTTTAGCATATTTCCAGTACTGTCAGCAAACCCTGTAAACATGATGATAGTATTTATAGCAGTAATTAGTAGCAAACTAGGCATGGAAATAGATTATAAAAATAATTTTACATATTCTGCACGAGACAAAAGGTACTCTGAGGTAGTAAAAAATAAAAAATAATTTCTTAATCACTATTTCACACATGGAATTCTTTTTTTGAAAATTGCACTGTTCAATTTCAACAACTTTCTCTTGCATTTCATATGAAGAAAAGTAAAGAAAAGTGGAAAGTTTCAATTAAAGGTTAAAAATGTACAATGAACAGTATTACTGCAAAATATCCATTTACTATAATAAACCTAGCCAAGTTTATTAGCCATTTTTAATGGTCCTAACAAAATGGACAGCACCAAGTATATAATATGGAGGTCTAAAATATGTGTCCTGGATACTCTTGCCATCTTCTTCCCAGAATGCATTTTTGATACATTGTATTCCTTTTAGATACATTAATCCTAACTTATACATCTGTCCCAATTTTACCTGTACAAAGTTTATGAGCAAGTTAGTGCCATGAGGAGATCAGCAGCTAAGAATTTTATAATCTCGCCTCTTATCACCTTCTTCTGAGTTAATAAAAGCAAAGATATATATTTCAGTAGAGAGAGAGAGATGAGTTCCCTCAGCATTAAGAATTTGGTGGTGTAGATTATTTTAAACACCCTGATACATGTATGACAATCGGGCATCACCACATTTGTCAATATTTAAATAGGATTTGAAGAAGAAACAGCTTAAAAATATCAGCTGTAACTACTTGCCTTCCTTCTTCTCCTTCGCTTCTTCTTCTCTTTGGCTGCTTGTGCCTGCTTATGCTCCCATACCAGGTTAGTCAAGTTAGCCACATACTCATCTGTCTGTTGCAACAAGTAGGCCAGGCGTCTGTCTTTCTTTTGATCAATCAGTTTTCGGTAGCCCTCTTCATCTTCGGCCTAGTGACACAGAAGAGATGTCAGTCATGACAGAAATTATGGTGAATGCACACTGTCCAGCTCCCATGTCAATAATAGGTCATTATGATCTGCACAGACGGGCAGCTATGTGGGTAAAGAGCTTGTTGGATGATCAGGCCCAGAGAGTCATATATTTGTATCAATGCCACAGCATCATAGGGGTTGGCAGGGACCTTAAATATCATCTAGTTCAAATTCCCCTGCCAGGGCAGGGATACCTTCCACTAGACCACACTGCTCAAAACCACATCCAGCCTGGCCTTCTAACACTTCTAGGCATGGGGCATCCACAGCTTTTCTGAGCAATCTGTTCTAGCGTCTCACCACTCTCAGAATAAAGTATTTCTTCCTAATACCTACTCTAACCATACTTTAACAGAACCACAGAATTGTTACTAAGACTGGAAGACCCCAAAGATATCAAGTCCAACCATCAACTTGACACTGCCAGGTCCCCCAGTAAACCATGTCATCATGCTCGATATCCACATGCTTTCTGAACTTCCTTAGGCAACTGTTTCAACGCTTGACAACCCCTTCAGTGAAGTACTTTTTCTATGTAAAATCCAGTCTAAACCTTCCCTAGCACAACTTGAGACTGTTTCTGCTTGTTACCTGGGAATATGAACCAATCCCCACCTTGCTACAATCCTCTTTCAGATGGCTGTACAGAGCAATGAGGGCCCCCCTGGGCCTCCTTTTCTCCAGGCTAAACTCCAGGTGCCCCAGCTGCTCCTCATAGGACTTGTGCTCTAGACCCTTCCTCAGCTCCACTGCCCCTCTCCTAAAATGCTCCAGCAGCTCAATATCCTTCTTCAAGTGGGGTCGCAAAACTCAGTACAGGATTTGAGGTGTGGCCTCACCAGTGCTGAGTACAGGGGGACAATCCCTGCCCTGCTCCTGCTGGTCACACTATTGCTGGCACAGGCCAGGATGCCATTGGCCTTCTTGGCCACCTGGGCACTGCTGGCTCATGTTCAGCTGCTGCCAACCAACACTCCCACATCCTTTTCCGCTCTGCAGCTTTCCAGACACTCTGCCCCAGTCTGGGGCTGTCGTGACTCAACAGGGCAGTGCCTTTTTTCAATGGCACTTTGCCTATCACTGGCCTTGGCTTTTGATGTGATGATATGATTGGCTTTCTGGTCTGCAAGCGCAAATTGCTGGGTTCTGCTCGCCTTGTCATCCCCCAATACACCCAAAATCCCTCACTGGAAGGTATCAGAGGTCATACTTTATCTGAAGACAGTATGAAGAGCAATACCACATGAGTCCCTGCATCATGTTGTGTTTAACACGACTATCAGTGACATAGAGGAAGGGATGGAGGGCACTTCCGTCAAGTTTGCAGAGGACATGAAACCATAGGATATCTGTCAATGTGCTCAAGGGTTGGGCTACGCTTCAGAAGGATCTGAACAGGCAGGGAAGCTGTGCCATTTCTGAGGTTAGAGATTTCCAAGACAGGACTGAAAAAAGCCTTGAGCAATCTGTTTTGAACTCAATGTTAACACTTCTGGAAGGTGGTTCAACTAGAGAGATCCCTGACAGGCTAAGTGACTCTGAGACAGAGATTCCACAATTCTACACATTTCCTACTCTCATGGACTAACGACTAGAAAAACCTGCAGTAGCTATGACTGGCAATGGAGGGAAAAAAAAAATCAATGCTACATTAGGCTGACTGAATGTCCTGAAACAGAGATGGTAAGTCTCCTACAGAGATGACTTTTCGAAGACATGAACTACAGGCAGTTCACCAAGGGGAGGAACACAGGAGCTGGACATCAAATTGCATTTAGTCCTTTTTCCAGTATGAATATAGACTCTTTTCTTCTAGATGTCATGTGAACTCTTCTTTTTTTGTTTATGCACTGCTTTTCTACTCTGGTTTTATTTAATCTCTGAGATAGAGTTCACTATCAGAAACAGGATTCACCAGATAAATCCTATCTGAGTCATCCTGGCAACTTCTGCATCCTGTCATACTGTGTAAGTGTGTTGGACATACAACAAATACTATTTTCATGTGCTATGTTGATATAATGCAGAATGTCAGAAAAATACAAAAAAGCAGCAGAGGTTGGCTGAAACAACAAATTAAGGAAGAGCAATTTTGGCTGAAACAACAAATTAAGGAAGTATACAGTGCTGTATAAAAATCAAACACAAGCAAGAAATATTTTAAAGATCATTACTTTAAAATACAGCACTCTGGCAGATCTCCTGCTTTTCTAGAGACACCAGAATGGCATACAGCGAGGAAAAATAGCTATAATGTTCAAACTGAGCTTGCAAAACTGCTTGCAAAATTCCATTGCTATGTTCAACCCATCAAAATTACACTGCTCAAATCCCAAGTTTCCAGGAAAAATAAATTATCATTACGATTGTTGTTTTTTATTTATTTTTGTTCTAATGTTGCTGAATACACAGTCTGTGTAATCTAGCCAAGATACTTCTTTTATATATTTAAGCTTGTCTTGACAACATATTTTAAAATCACACCAATACCCATTTTTGCATGATACATATATAGTGCTGCTAATGAGCTGTGACACAATCACTATTTCTAATCATAGTAAATGAAGAGAAATTTGTGGAATGAATTCAGCATTCCTGAAAAGATATGCAAAAAGTTTTAGACAGAGCACATTTTCATAGACCATGGCAAGCATCTAAGAGGAGATGATGTTTTAAAAAAACCCACTAGTACACATCTGTGAATTCCAAATTCACTACAACTGGACTAGAACTAAATACGCAAAGTAATCCCCTTAACAAAACACATAGATTGGTTTTGCAGAAGGATTTAATTGAGCAGTAGGTGTAAAACCCTAAACTGAGAACGCCTACGAAATTTTGTATGTATGGTAAGAGCTTAACCAGTCTTGGTGAGGTTTTAGGAGAAAGCACTGGTATCCTGTTCTATTTCTGGACATTCAAATCTACTTTGTTCTTTTCAGCAGTGCACATCTTCATTACTTATCACACTGCATGTTCAATTTTATATAAGCTGAACCTCACAACACACAGAAGTATTTTCCAAATGACAATATTGCTTTTGTTTAAAAATCAGTTCCTTTTTTGCTAATAATTAACATTTTTACAAGCTAGGTTATACAAACGGATGATGATGACCTCCAATTATAAAAAAAGCTCTATAATACTGATTACCATGTAATTTTAAGAAATGCTCTAGGGCCTACATATCTGTTATTCTCTTATGCAAGTTCTTAATTTACAAAGCTTTCTTTTCCAAGTTTCTATCATTGTTATATATTATTTTTTCTGCATTTTGTGATTTTTAAAATGAAACTGTTCAGCCCATTTTCATGGTGGGAATAGATTCTGGACAGGCGCATTTGTATCTGCACTTCTGTTAGATACTGCTTTTTGCCAGCAAGTTACAAAGTAAACTTGTCCATTTCCTTTCATTCTGTGTTGGTGAAACATTAATAAAATGTTAAGCCAGAGCTAACCAATGTCTTGAAGAATTTTTTCTACCCCAAGTCACTGACATACTTGTACATATGCACTGATCTTTCTATGCTTTGAATTCCTGAAATATTTTAACTCCTGAAATCTAGGCAGCCCTCCAACTGGTTCCACAGCATTCTGAAAAGACATGATTATACATAAACCCATTTTACTCTGTTCTTAGAATGATACAACTGATATTGTGAGGTTATAGGGAAGGAAAAACCATGAAATGGTGCAGAGTATGATTTGAAGCATTAAATGGGTAGAACTGACTGGTATTCATTCTCAAAATACATGTGCTACTATTATTGGTTACATGTGGAATCAACTGTATGTAAAAATTGTGGAGTAATGCATGAACAACTTAATCTGGAATCTTCCAAACTATAAACCTAGAAATAAACCGAAATCCATTATTTGTAAAATGGACCAATAGCCCTGCAATCATACAGAAGTGTTAATATGTGAACTTAATAAGATTACGTTGCTGTTATTCAGAAGTGGCTGTGATAAGTTTTCGTGCTAGTAAAAAACACCAAGATATTTCTATACAAAAACCTTAAAAAAGAAGGACCCATAGCTTAAATTCAACAGTATCACACTAGCGTTAACAGAAACATACATAACAAAATGTAGTTTGGATTTATATTTTTTTCATTACTGAGTACTTCACAAAGAAAACGCAAGGGAGTGGCTGAGATAATATATAAGCATTTTAAAGGGATACAGTACATAACTTTAACAAAAATAACCATCTTCCTTCCTCTACTTCTTACCATTAGTCTCCTCATTCTTTCTTTCTCAATTCTCTCCGTTTCTTTTTTCTGCTCACGTTCAGTGTTGGCATGCCAAGTTGCCACAGCTTTAGAAAGCTTCTGAATTTTCCCAGCGACTGACCTGTGGTATTCTTTAAAATCTTTAGCATGCTGCAATATGCTATTCAGGTATTCCTAGAAAGAGAATCAAGTTAGTGCAGGCACTCTGACCTAGCAAGGATTTGAAATCAGGAACGTAGGAGTTCTGATCTCACAGTCTTCCAATTACTTATCACAGCACTTGGAGTTTTTTTAAAAACTCCAAAGGTAAATAAAATATGTAAAAGAGAATATCTGCACAGCAAAGCAAAATGCATTTCTGTCATGGAGCAAACACCTAATAAGTTAAAATACCTGGTGCTTCTGCCTACGCTTCCTCTCCTGTTCTATCTTCTGCTGTTTTTCAAGCTTTTCTGTCATACGAGCTTCTCTTAAAGTCTGCCGCTTGCTTCGTTTGTAGGCTTTGGAGTTCAGTGCTGTCTCCAGTGTTGTGTCACGACGCATACAGGCTACTACCTCTTGTCTTAACTACCAGTGGAGGGAGGGGAGAAAAGACAAACACTCAAAAAATATAATAGCTCTTAATAAAACAACTTTAAACACTGTTCTGGCAGAGTAAAAAAGCAAACAATTCAAAATATATCGCAGTCTCCTCATCCGTTTTCATTATAGTTCTGAAAAGATACAGCATTGATACAGTTGCAACAGGTACATCAGTTACCCTAAACAAAAAACTTTAACCTTCAAAATGGTCAAAAGCATTAATTACTTTTAATCATAATTTCTTCCCTCTTTACAAGATGCTGGTAAGAACTGTCCTGCCACAGTAAAATGGGCCAGCCAAGATGTTACACCATCAAAATAAAATGCAAGTGAACCACATACATAACACATTTTCTAGCGCTGGACTTGAACGCAACTGACAATTTGTTTCACTGCCAGCTGTACAGAGGACAGGTGGGAGAGGTAAATGTTAAGAGCTTGGAACAGCATTGCTATAGTCCCAGCAGTAGAGCAGGGAGAGCCTGCTGCTTTTCATCTGACCTCTGACAAAACTTCATTACAAAGGAGTGCCAAGGGTAGAAAGGAAGGAGGACTAGGACACCATGGCAAAACTCCTGCCAAGGCTTTTGTCAGGAAGTATTTTGGCTGACCTGCCAAATCACGTCTTTGTTCTTCCAAACTAGCTGTAAAAGCCAATGGCAAGAGGCCCATAGAAGTCTGGCAGTTTGATTCCTTTCCTGAAATTAATTTGCTGATACAGGGACTAAACATTCAACATCTATTTTATGTATGATCCTGCTGTGTTTCATTTTCAAAGTCTGTAGCATAGTGGAAACACCAAAAACAAATCACAGAGAAATACCACACAAAACACCAACACACAACTTCTATTAAAACAAGGGGACCTGTGGAAATACTAAGTATGTCCAGAAAGAGGTATTTGTTGAGAAGGTCTGTGCTGAAAATCAGCTTGCAGTCTATCCAGAACTTATTTTGTCTTCCTACCAATGTCATGTTCATTTCGAAAGACACAGTTCTGTGGTCACATTCTACACTGGAAGATAAAGCAAGGAATAAAAGCAGCCCCTGCACATTTTTATTACCAAAATAAAATAAAATCTAACATTTCTGTGACTTGCTTGTTGGTTACGTCAGCTCTCATGCACAATCTGCTTACACTTTGGAATAACCCAAAATCTCTTTCCAGTTCACTCTTCGCTGCAGGAACAGGTTTGCCTGTGACCGCTATGAAAATCTTCCTCAAGTAAATGGCATTACCTGGCGTTGGAAATTCAGTAACCGAAGGGCCTTCAACTCCACTGTAGCTTTGGTCCGCAGATCAGGGGGCAGAGAACCAGGCAAGTTCTCCAGTTCCTGGATTCTGTGAGCAATTCGAGCCTGAAGTCTACAAAATCAGAAAACTGGGTATGACACCACAAGCAATCTCTAAGGCATTACTAAAATTAGATAGTAAAAATAGTCAGTTTAACTCAGGCATTTACTTGTCTTTTTCTTGTTTTTTTTTTTCTGAGCTAACAGGCTTTTGCAGAGATGACACTGGGTATCTTTTTCCACTTTGAAAATAAATTGTCAAGTGTTCAAAATGTCCCTTGGCTTTTCTTTTCAACTGGAACTAGATATGTGAAAATAAACTTGGGAATTCTATTTTACACATACTATTTAGGATTCTGCTTTCAAGCTTCTTTGATGGGTATTATTTTCATGCAGTGTAGTCAGTGACAACATAGACTATACTTGCCTTATTATCTGGAATTCTATTTCATTATTTTATTGACAAAGTAAGTTTGTTTATAAAGTATTTGCAGCTATACAGCTGCTACTGCAAATTGAATTCTACTTCACTTTTCCTTTAGAAGAGTGTATTTTGTATTCATTCGCAAATTCAAGAGAGAGAGAGACAGAGAGAGAGGGACTAATAGACAGAACTTGATTTTTTCTGACTTTAATATTACCAGAAGAATTCTGAAGTTCCTGGAACAACAAACAGGATGTGATGCTGCATTACTGCAGAAGACTATATTGGTATCTTTAAGAGAGTAAAAAACTGAAGCAGAATTAGGTAAGTAATGTTTGTCATACAGGCTGAAAAGCAAATCAAGAAGAGTTATTTCTAAACTAGAAAACGTTTAATTAAAAGCTGAAAATACTTGTCTCAGTCCAGAAAAGTTCATTATTCCTGCAGAAAAAGTCTTCATTCAGAAAATGACACAGCCTTATTTTGCCATTTCCAGTTTATATACCACACCAAAAAAAGCTCACATTTTGCACAATTGGGCACTCCAGTTAGTAAGAAGATATTTTAGTTCACCTAAGAATGTAAAATCTTCAGAATTAAGCAGCTTCTTGGAGAGATGTACTAGCCAGTGTACATTCCTACAAAAAAGCAGCTAAGCTGCTCTAAATCATATGTTCTACGTGTCACTTGCAGGATTGCATCCATGTGTGGGTATCACAACAATTATTTTTAATTCTTTTTCCCTTCCCAAATAGCTGCGGTGTATCTCCTGAAACTATCACCTACAAAACAGTTATAGCCAAACGCCAGTTTCCCTGACTTTAATGAAACCTTAAGGGAGCAGTCACAACCTTTCCAAACCTTTGAGTTGTGAATTTATTAAAGCAGCTGAATATTGAACATATTTTCAATTTCCTTTTACATTCTTACTAGCAATGAATGTTCCTTCTTTTACTATACATGCGGATAAGTTAATCTAGGTCCCCTCTGGCATACCTTACGGTTTTAGATAACTAACTGTAAGAGTCACTTCCAAACAAACATGAAGTGAAATGCTGACTTAGTTCTGTCAGAATTGGGTTTTTTTCTTTCAATTCAGGTATAAAACATATAAAAATGCTTGCTGTTGTAAAAGTTTACATAATAGAAGTCCAAGCAATTGCCAAAGGTGGGTTGGCCTCTGCATTTCTATCAACAAAATTTGTAACTAAAATCCAAATATACGTGTTTCTTGAGATATGTCTAAACATAATCAAAGCTCACAGAGTGTGCTTATTATGTACCAACATCCCATTATGCAGCCCCTCCCATATAATACCCATTTCACTGCTAACAATTTTTTTTCAACTTCAGCTTATAAAAAAAGCAGATCAGAAATGAATGCACATGAAATTTTATCCTTAAATTATACAGCAGATTAGTATATCCAGGATAACTTTTCCTTCAACTATTTTCCTTCATATGTTGAAATGCACTGAGGTACAAACAATCACAATTCAAGGCTTTGGTGGGTGATTGCCCTTCCTTTAACAACCCTGTCAGAGGGAAGGAATACAAACAAAAACATCAGTATTTCTAAGTCAGTAGAGATATTACCTCAGAAAACTCTAATTGTAACTCAGATCAGTTCTCTATTTAAAAAAAAGTCCAGAACAATAGAAGTTGAAGTAGTAAAAGGAAATCTACAGTACCTGTATGGAAAAATAAAGAAAATGACAACCAGATGAGTTATGTATGAACAAAAAAAAAAAAAAAGCTTTGAAGTTTAATGTCATACTCTCCCAGAAGTACTATTTATATGTATTGTCTATGGTACTAACAGAGTAATGATAATAATGCTTTCTTCAGTAGTCAGTAGGAGTTTTTCAAGAATTCCAAGTCATGTGAATGGAAGAACTGCTTGAGCTATCTCTCATCACTGCCATCTTCTAGTCTTTAAAGGACGTGACCACTGTTTGTTGTACTGTTATTTTCATGGAACAATGCCAACAGCTGTCAGGTAAAGAGAATTCAAAGAAAGAAGTTTCCTAGATCTTTTTACAATCACTTGAAGTATATCATCTCACCATTTAAAGGAGATGTAATAAATTAATCTTTGCAGTTCAGCAATCTACTTCCAAGCAGAAAGTGGCCACTGAATGTACGCAGAAATCTCTTTGCAAAGTAAGTGATGCACACCCATTCCTCATTAACTCAGGTCAGCAGCAGAGGTTATGGTTGTACAATCAAACCTGTCTGGCATGGATGCCAGGCAGTAAAGAAGGTGCCTAAGAAAATACTTCGCAGATAATGGAAAGAAACCATGTACAATCTGCAGGACATCTCCTAGTGTATTATTTTTTAATGTGCAATGAGAATGAGGGTGGAAAAAGCCTTTCAACATAATAAAACAACTTTAAATTATAGGCATTATTGCCTTTAAGACAGCTATTCAGTGAGACTAAAAAGCAGCACTTTATTTTGAAGAAAGCATTAAGGAGAGTTTTATAAAAACATGTATTGGATTTGCATGGCTAGGTACTGCTAGCAGGAGGACTACAGCACTGGCTTCTGTGAGAAGCTGTCAGAAGTCTTCCTATATCCTGTAGAGCCAACATCAGCCAGATCCAGGACAGACCCCTCCACTGGTCAAGGCTGAGCCAATCAAAAATGGTGGCAATGCTTCTGTGATAGCAGACTCAAGAAGGGGGTGGGGGGGTAAGTTATCAGGCAGATTAATTGTGGCTACAGAAGAGCAGTGTGAGAACCTGTGAGAGGAACAACTCTGCAGACATAAAGATCAGTGGAGAAGGAAGGGCCACAGGCAGCAGAGCTGAGATTCCCCCACAGCTCATGGTGCAGGTGATGGTGAGGCAGCTGTGCCCCAGCAGCCCATGGGGGACTGCAGGGATGCAGAGATCCACCTGGAATTCAAACGGTTTTCAAGATATAATGCTCCTTTATTAAAAGGGTTTAGTGTGAGATCTCAAGAGCCAACTGTTTCATAAAGCTTTCACTAACCTCAGTGTTTTCAGGATAAGGATGTTTATTTTGGCTTTTTTCTGCTCCATTTTTATTAAGAAATTGTGAAGACACATTTCTGAATTAAACTTGCCTATATTAAAGCTAAATCCAGCACCATTCAAACCATAGAAGCTGTGAAACTGCCTTTTTCAAAACTTTTGTCTGATGTTACTTACACAGTTTAAAGTAATGAAAGGATTTCCAGGAGCTCTACATATTCTGGAACTCGAAGCAAAATTAAACACCAGTTATGTTCAACATTAAAAAGGTCTGGATCTTTTATCTCTGTTCTAGGAAAAAATCCCGTAAAATAGAAAATCCTTCTGCTGGAGAATCCCTATGAAACTTTCATCTCACTATGCCAAGAACACCAGTGTGTTTAGAACCTAACATGCTGGATCTGTAACAGGTTTTCTAGGAGTAAAAGCGTCAGCTTTATTTTTTGTTACTTATTACTTTCCTCTGTTTATGAACACTAAGACATAACAGCTTGGCACAAACAGTGCAGTACAGCAGGGCTGAAAACAGGAAGAGTAACAATTTGAGGTTTATTGATGCAGAAAATATTGCATCATACTGGCCATATGATTCTTGGTTGAAGTTAGTGCTACGATTCTTCTGTCAGAGTAACTGTGAAACCGTAAAATGGTGTGTTCTACAAGCTTCTGAAAAAGATGCTGGAAAATACTGATTGCTCATGCTGAAAGAGACACAGCCATTCAGTCCTAGGGTGTATATATAAGACTGGCAGAATGACAACAAGAATGCACTGATAGAATTAGTTAACACAAAAAGTAACAGCTTTTCTGTAATCAAGGTCTGAATTCTGGGCATGGCATCACACCCAAAAGCGCTTCATGGTGCTTTACCTTCATAAAACAAAAGTTGCTAAACCAGTCTTCTGTGAGACCACCATCCCTTTTGGCTACCTTCCTCTACAAACTCAAAGTAACAATGCAAGATGCATCATTAAACTAAAATAGGTAGTACTCTGAGTGCAATTACTTTCCTCTGACTGATAATCATCAGGAACATATTTTAGGTGCAGGTCAGAATCCTTCTGCCTGGCAGACTCTCAAGGTCAGTTATTAAATAGCCTTGATGCTGTGAAGAGGGAAGAAGTCTCCTTCTAACACCAAAAGAAATGTTCTACCCTATACTTTTTAACAAATATACTTCATCATCTAAACAGAACACTCGGGAAGCGATTTTTGAACTTGGTATACCTTTTTCTAAATGGTATACTTTTTTCTAATCCTGCCTGTGACTTTCTTATTCTCTTCACTCTTTGGTTGTCCAGACAAATCCATCATATTCATAAAATGTGCTTTTGCTGTGGTTACCAACTCTTCAGCCTTTTGGCCGTCTCTGTTCTCTTCTAAAAACCTTGGTCACAAAATTGATTTCTCTTTAAACTTAAATGGTTTCCAGTGATACTGCCAGTATGCTTCACTAGTTCATCATTTGGGGTAGAATTAAATAATTATTTGGTTTGATATTTGTGTACTTCTTGGTAATACAGCCTTTCCCTGGAAACTTTGTTTACACTATTACCACTACAGTAGCTGATTGTAAGGAGTTCCAGTTAAGGATGTGAAAAACAAGAATAATTTTCATCTTGTTATAAACTCTTACCTATATTCGCGTTCTTGGAGTATTTCAACAGGATCCAGTCCTTGTGGCTTCTGGATAGGGCTGATGCGGTTCTGCTTCTGCTGCAGCTGGACAATGGGTGAAGGTTGTCCCGGAGGGGGCTGTGGTACAGAGGGCCCAGGCATGGTGGCAGCAGGCTGGGCGGCAGCAGGAGCAGGAGAAGGCCTCCCACTAGGAGCTGGCGCTGGAAGCTTTTGCTGCACATTGGAGACACTCATATCTGGGGCTTGGCCTGAAACATAAACAGTACTGATTCATAACATGAAATATGGAAAGCAGGAAGAAAATCAAGATGGCTTTCTGAATACAAGACATGAAGGTAAGGTAAACATTCAAAATCACCAGAGAAGTCACACTGAGACGACACTCTGTTTTTTGAAACAGACATACTAAAATGCAGGTATACCATACATTGTAAGAAATGGCCAAAAGAAAAACAAAACACATGAAATTTTATAATGAAGGCTGTTTCTTTCACTATTTCTGTGGACTTTTAATTCTAGTGTTACCAGAAATGAAACAGCTGTAGAACTGACTTCTTCCAAATGCAAGACCTAATTCTGTGTCTAGTTCACTATCCTTGCAGTTAAAATAAAGCACCTAACCACAACCTGACAACAAGCAGAACTAGGTCTGATTTCAGACCTCTACCAGAACTTGATAACCATATGAAAATTTTTACAACTGTATTCAGAAATACCTGCCAGATATAAATAGCTTTTGTTTTACTATGATCTCCTATTAATTTTTATTTATTTAAAGTATCAGGAACTCAATTATTCTAATCACATTGAAAAGCAACACCTCAGTCGACACGAAAATGGTACCTGTCATTTACAGTCCCTAAAGGTCATGGACTTTAGAATTTCATTATGACAAGTTACCCATGCATTCAGATATTCGAGAATTCACTGTTAACAGACATTGCTAAAATAAAGATGCTGCTTAATTATCTCAAGAGTCATAGTCATTTAAGCTGGGGAAAACAACTGCAAAGTACACCTGCAATCTTGTAATCAACCTTGATTCAAACCAACATCCTGAAATATACAGAGATCACCATTTTGTCATTCACACATCTGCATCAAACTCCAGAAAAGGAACTTGAGCACAAGCTGTAGATTCTGTATGCAGCTACACTGCATTTCTGCTTATACGAAGGAAAAAAAGCAAGCCCATCAAAATCCTCTGTGTAACCTCAGTTCTCAGGGAATCCAGGAAGCTGAATGACTGTGCAATGAATGACAAATATATTTGAAGACACGGGGAAAAAAGTTGCAGTGCTCATTTGATCTCAAAGATTGCACTGATCGTTCAAAGCAATTTGATTCCAAAAGAACAAAACATACAGAAGGAAACAGCATAATTCTAACATGATTTGAAAACTTCTTTTACAGTAGCAAAGGTGAAAGACAAGCTTGCTACAATTAAGCATACTCAGAACATAACTTATTAAGTTTTATGCATGTTCCTCAGAAAACACACAGATTTCACTCTGACTGCAAAAAGGTGCTTCATGTTCAGTCTGTCTAAAAATTGCAGTAATTTCATGTGGGTCTCTTCCAAATGAATAAAAGGTTAGAGATTCCTTGATTAAAATCTTTGACTCAGTTAAAGTTACACTATTTTCCTTGCACAACTTTTTACCTTTCCTTTTTACTTTTCCCCACATCTTTTTCCCACTATACCTTCAGTCCACGTTTTAGGAGTAATGGCAGTTGCATGTCCAGGCATCCCTGGTGCAGCCCCTGGTCCAGCAGCAGTGCCACTCATTGCATGTAATCCAATACCTGCAATTTGACAGAGGAATAAAATTTGCTGAAACACAAACTATTTCCAAGATTCAAAAATCATTGTTTTGTAGTATGCTAGTCTATTCAGGCAAGCAGTGCTTTTCTTCATTAAGTAAGGATTTAAGTAGTTTTTATCGTTAATACATATGAAAGTAATATATATACCTAAAATCATGTTTAATGAAAAAACCCAACTTAATTGGTAGCAAAGCCATATCCACCAAAATGAAGTGAACAGTGACATTATTAAAACTTAAGAAACAATATCATCTTAACCCTTGATTCCAACACAAACGCAGTAATGGAAGTGTTCAGAAACTAACAGGTTCAGGGTGTTTAATGTAAGAGTTTTCTTAGGACCACAATGTGCTTGCTTACCTCACTGCAACATCCATCACCATTGTGAGAAAAAAGTAAGCACACTTTCTTTTTCTTATATTTTGCACCTAACAGCACACTGTATGTGGTTTATTTTCAACAACCTAAATAATCAGTCAACTCGATCCAGATTATTTATCTACTTTCCTGCATAGCAACAGGAGAATGAAAGTTCACCATAAGGAAAACAAGGGAAATTGCTATCAGTAAAGTACAATTAACATTCAAAAACTGTCAAGCATACCCGTACAGATGCAGTACTTCACAGTGAAATAACTTCTATTTCAGTTATTAGTATTCTATTTTGACAATATCCTCTTAATAACAGATGTGTTTTATGCACTTGCTAAGGCTTAATACAGTTCCAAATTACAGCCCTGCACAGCACCCATTTCTTAAACTATCATAGGTAGAACTTCGAGAATTACCTGAGCAATGACTCTTACCAAAGATTCACTTACCAGACTGCCTGTTGAAGGCACTGGGAGGCTGCTGCTGTTGAATGCCAGGCAGGGTTCTCTTGCCCTGGACAGCAAGCTGGAGGTTTTCTGGCAAGGGCTGACCCCTAGCCAGCATTTTGTATGCTAGAATCTGAGCCCGCAGTTGATGCAGCTGTGCAGGGCTGAAAGGGGAAGGCCCTCTGTTAGGCTGATTCATAACTTGTGGGTCTCCTGCTATAATGGGTCCTGGCTGACTGGGAGTCATCTGAGGTGGTGTTGGACCTCCTCCAGACATTGGACTGGACACATGCTCCGGTGCTCCTAGTGGAGATGGATGTGGAGACATATAACCTAGAACAGGTACAAGAATCATAAAGTTACCATTCTGCTAGTTAAACCTGAATTTCATCCAATATTTTAACAGTACATAAAGTATAAAAGTATCTCTTCTCAGGTCTGGATAGCTGTAGCATTTTCTGTGACGACGAAAGCGCAATCCAAAGTTCTCTGGGATACCAAGATAGCCTCAGGAGCTCTTCTTTAAGAAGAACTACAGTTATTTAGTCCAATAATTCCTAAACATAACAATTACCTGCATATTTGGAGTAAGACAAACTAAAATATGAAATATAATACAGAAGCCTGGGGACATAGTGTTGTTTACTAGAACTATGGAAAAATGTTTATTTGTAGAACATATGCAGTGAAGTCTGCCTAGTTTACAGCTCAATAGCCTATGTTTATTTTGAGGCACACACATCAAGGAATACCCATTCACTTCTACAGGCCCTCTTTGCCAACACTCACCAACATACAGAAGTAGAAATAATTGATATTCACTTCCCATACAACTACTCTTTAGTTTATACAAAGATTATGTTCAATACCTTTTGCCATCTGGATACTCAAAAACTTGAAACATAACTGCAAGCACAAAAATCACCCTCTGAAGAAGCTGCTAAAGACTATGTCAAGAGCAATCACAGTTCTGAAATGAACAGTGCTCAAATCTTACTATACCACTTGAAAATGCAGTGGTTTTAATTCTGAATATTAATTACACCTACTACATATTTTCTTGAGTTCCAAAAAGCACAACAGACAGCTAGTTTTTGGGGATTTTATCCACCAAGAGTGGAAAAGGGGTAACAATATTTACTCACTTTGCTCTGGTACTGTGGAACACAAATAATCTTCTCACAAATTGGAAAAGTCTAAAAAAAATTCATAAAAATCTAAACTCTTCTGGCTCACTTTCATATTCCATGTTCATAAGCCAAAGATCGTAACTCCAAAGACCATGATTCAGTTCATGATTATGTGACACCCAATCTACTCTTCTCCCAATTTTCCTGTCACTTTAAAGTGAAACGACTTCTATTTCATCTGTATGTAGTACAGATCACAGAAGAAATTTTGCTCGCCCTTTAGCTCCTCTTTTCTTACTGACCCTTCAGTAAAGGCAACATAGGCAAAACCTCAAAGTAGTCTCCGCTGTTCATTCTCAACTCTGGGACGACAGTCACTCACATTCTCAACTCTGGGAGCTGTAAGTCACTAGAACTTTAACCAGTGAAGATTAGAGTGCCAAAGAACTGAAATTTATGCTCAATTTAAATAAAGATTGTAAATGTATGAGACAGAAGAAAAAAAAAGAAAGGATTTCAGTTTTCCTAAAAAAACCCAAACAACATGAGATAGAATAACAGTGGGGAAAAGGGGATTTGTGATAGGAAAGGATCAGACAAGACAGAAACATTCAAACTAAAGATGATGACTATGGGAAAAGATGATGATTTTGGAAAGAATAAGAGAAGTTACACAGTTCAAGAGAAAAATGAGGGGAGAAGTTTAAAGAAAAGGAAGAAAGAGACATTAAAAAGTTAGAACTACTGGAGCTATATACTAGTTCAATATAAAAATTGTCTGCACATCCCTTGTTGGTGATAAAACGTATGATAAATAACTCAAGTTTATTCCACTTATCCATAACTTACTTTTATCTCTTTATTATTTTAAGAGAAGAGGGGAAGCTACAAATCCCTCTTGCTGAGCACACTGCTTAAAAAAATACCCATCATACCACAACAAAACAAAAAAATGCAACTGCATTACTGGTTTATACTACAAAGTGAAGTTTATTGCAATGTTTATCCATTATTACATTTCTAAATCTCAGGTTTTATTTTAAATGGCACCTAACTGGAATGACATTGTTTTCTGAACTGCTTTTGAAAAAATGGTTTCTGTCCCTCATCAAGTTATACTGCCCAAGTTTTAAATTCCTTAATGACTGATATGTTTCAGACTCAAGATCTTGAAATGCATCTGGACTATAAAGTTTAGAACGGTAGTCTAAGATGTTGTGTATTTGTTTTCAGTCCTGACAGTTCAAGCTGCCAAGTCTGTGACTAAGTTTTGCAAAGAGGAGTTTGCAAAAGCAGACATTTTTTGATCTTTCCGATTATGTATTTATTACTTATACCTTCTCTCTTCCTCCAAGTCTTCCACGTTAGCATTTTTAATAATGGAAGACTGTGCTTGGCAAGAAGAAGAATAAAAAAAATTCTATAGAGTCGGGAAAGAACAAAATCCGTCCAAACTTCTTGTAAAGATGCTAAAATGTGGCATTTACACAAGGTAAATTTTGTGATGCTATATGAAAATTTTTCTTTAAAGTGTGAAAACTTTCATATTATGACAGTGAAAAAAGATACAGTCACAAGCCTGACCTAATAAAGTGATTTATACTACTTGCTTTTTTCCTATCTTATTACACATAGACTCTAACACAGATAAGCATGCACATGAGAACATCCCCTAAAATTGTCCCACTATAAAAGGACAACAGTAACCTACAGTTCCAAACAAGACACAGAATACCAGGAAAGGGAGGCCAAACAACCCTGTCTATAATTTTAAATTGTGGTAATTTCTAAGCTTTATCAGGTTTCTCCAGATTTTGTCTAACTGAGCTCTGAAAACCTCAAATGATGGTAACCCCTAATCATTCTAATGCTGAACTTCCTTTCCCTTAAGTCCCATCAGAATTTCACTTACACGATTTGTAAACATTACTTCTCTGCTTTTACTGCGCATCTTTGAGGAGAGTCCTGTCTGTCTTTCCCATAATCCTTCAATGGGTCATAGAAGAGGTTGCATCAGAAACCCTTCTCAAGTTTTCCTAACTGAACGCATAATCAGAAACATATTTAATCCCACTTTGGCATCAACTTGTTCAGCAAAAACACAACACAGCACGTCATAAACAATGCATATTCTTTACAGTATGAACATTGAAGGAAATCCTAGTTCTAACGCTTCTCCAAGTACTATTGGAGGGCAGTGCATACACAATGTTTCTGCTTTAATTGTTTTTTGTTTCACTTCAGATAACAGAAACAATAACATCTTTCTTTTCTGTTTTAAAGCTGGAAAATCAGAGTGCTAAAAATTTAGACCCTTTTTTCAACACTTGTAATGCTATAATGAAATTGAAAGAACACCTACAAATTAATTCAAAAACCTAGTAAAGATACAGAAAAAAAATCAAAGTTTTAGCAGACCAAACACTGGAATGTTCAACAGAGGTTTTGAACTGCCACTAAAATTTACTAAGTCTTAAACAATGAAAGTGTCTGAGGAACATATAGGTCACATCTTTATACTAAAACCAACAGAAAAGGTATATTTGTACTTAAGAATGTAAGAAAATCTTTGGATTTGGAATATATAGACAGGACTGAAGAAATACAGCTCTGTAACTCACTGAACTATCACTTCAGTCATCAACTGAAGTTAGTTTAAAAAACAAAGAAAAAGAATCAAGTACACACACACAGTACAAAAGCACAGTGTTTTGGAACACAGTGAAAAGTATGTCCACGTCAGATTGAAGCTACAAACTTTCCTAAGGCAAGCAAAACATAAAAATTCCCTCTCGGTAGTGCGGCCAGGGTTAACACCAGTTACTGTGAAACTGAACAAAGAAGAAAGAGAGGTCATGTGTGCAAGTGATTTACAACTAGAACTGCAGAAATAAAATTGTTGAGAGGTCTTACACTGGCAGGCAGATGAATAAGGTGGCAGGTCTTTTCTCATCTTTAGAAGTCTGAATGAATCCAGAAAAGTAAAATGCAACTAATTTAAGAACAGTAGGGACAATGAACATTACCTGCGAAGCAGCAGTATATTAGTGAATTCTAGAAGTTAAAAAATACTGCATGACTAATAAAAAGTAATATAGATCAAGCTCCAGAATGCTAAATTCCTTCAGCCCTTACGTTTCCACTTACAAACAACAAGAAAAGACAGCAGAACAATTCAAATTGGTCTGTATTTCACTGCTGTATCACAGTAACTTCATTTAATTTTTACAAATCACAGAAAACCACAGAAATTGTTTGTTCCAGTCCATTTACACATTTTTATGAAGTTTTTATAATATAAGTATTTTATTTTATATAAATAATTGGCTTGTCTTTCCAGTTTCTACCCAATCTCCTTCAAAAGTCAATTCTAACCATGATTTTAATCTGTTGGGTAACTGTTTAAGAGCTTAACAATTTACAGTAAATTTCATACTCCTCATATAAATACTGCAGAATTCACCGCAGTTCACTCACCGTGCCGGAAGACAGTTTCTAACCAAATTCAAAATCAGCAACATTTTGTAAGCTTACTATTTAAACAGCTAAATATGAAGCTGGAGCAATGCATTTTCCACTCATTTAACCTGTTAGCATCAAAACAAAGGCATTAACACTAAACAGGAGCATCACTGTACATAAGTTCAAGAAAAGAGAATCTGTCACCAAAACTAGCCAGGAATGTTACCCTTTCTCCAATTTGGTAGTAAGACTGGAAGAAGCAATTGCTGAGGAGAAATATACCAACTCATAGTATTTTCCCCCATTTATTCAGACTCCTGAAAATCCTTATATTGCAGTACACATTAAAAATGTGATGACCTGTCTGAGCTAGTAAAACATTCTTTCTGCATGAATCACATCTCACTGAGCACCAATAAAAAAATAAACAGAGAAACTAAATAATAAAGTTGCATACGTTAACTTAGTAATTACTGTTGGTTAAAAAAATGCAAAAATCTCAGAACAGTAATTACCACACAACCAGTGAACAGGCACTTAAGTAAAATGACACAGTTCTTGCAGATTTAGCTTTCAAATGTTTCTGACTTGCTCATCATTCATTTCACCTCAGAAAAGGATAGTTAATTATTTCTTAACATAAGCATCATTACTTCCAAAATTCTGTATTAACTTTCTCTTGTTCATTCACAACTGTATGCTTGATTTACATAACCATATCTACAACTGCATGTGCATTTGCCAATTTACTTCTAATTTATCATCCACATTTGTAAGCATGTATTTTATAAAAAAAATCTTACTTTTGTACTTAGATATAAGTTTTTTCCCTCTTTTACAAAATTACTAAGAAGAACTAAAAAGACTGCTCTTGGAATATCTGGCATTTAAATGAAATCTCATTTTGTGACCACTTCCCATTGTAAACTGCATACAGAAGGACAACAGCCTATGGATTCGTCACAAGTATCCCACCCAGATTTCTAAGTACTGAAGTATTTTATGAAGACTATCCACCTTGCCATTGTCAAAAAATTTAAAGATATTGTTTTCCAGCGTAGCTTACCAGTCCTTCTCAGAATCTTGGAGCCTGTGAACAGGCAGATTTCTGTCAATGAGGGACCACTACAGCTACAATAGTCTACCTAACTTTTCCAAAATGGACCAATCCTTGACCTCTAAACAAACTTCTCCCTTTGGTCTATGGGACAGATGACAAAAACATCCAGTGCTGATTTAGCTTTTGTATGACACAAAACCTTCCACAAATACTTGGGTAACCTTGTTCCAAAGGTTAAATATCTTCATTAAGTAAAATACAGCTATTTGAAGGCATTTCGAATTCAAATGGTTTGCAGGTAATTTTGCAGATAGCAAAATACACTGCTTATTGGTTTTTTTTCCTTTAAAGGCTTCATCAACTGCAAACCCTTTTACTGTCTGGGAATGTGCAGACTGATCAAGTATTCTTTTAACTCTCTCGTCAGACCAATTAAAAAATGGAGCTTAACATTCTCTAGGATAAAACAAACATACTCCTCTCAGCAGTATAGACTGCTTTTTATGACACAGTTTATACTACTACACAGCAAACTATTTCGCTCCACAACATGCATTGCTCTTGGCTGTGCTAAAACCTGTGCTAGAAAAATAAGTACATTCTTCTCAGATTCCGATCAGCCTTTGTAACCAACTCATTTATTATTCACTGCTAAACCTCTGTGTTATATAAAATTTTTATTTGTACTGACTTCAAACTTTTTTCCAGATCACAAATACCTTGAACAGCACTGAACCAAACCAGACTTCTAAAAGACTAGAAAAATCTACAATTGGATGATCATCTTCTACTTACAGTTAAGTTTATAATTTGTCATTTAATTATCATAATATATTTAATGCAGATTATATTGATTTTATTTAGCGATATCTTTGTCTTAAATCACAGTATCATACAGTAACAAGCCAAGGAATTTTTTACAACTCTACCAGGCAGACAAGGTTGTGTCTATCATCATGCTACTGGCTTTAACAATGCACAGAGAAGCCCCATACATGGGCTAAGATAATTTTTCCTGACAACTGTACAAATACTATATCAGACCTGTTGACATTTTAATGAAGGAACTTAGCTTACGGCCTCCAGAAAAATGACAGATTAGTTTGACTCATATATAAAAATAATATAATAGTATCATATTTACATAATATGTAATAGTAAATTTACCAGACTAAAGGCTGACTTTATGCAATTCACATGGACTTGGACAAGCTCAAGAAGTGTGACAACCTGAACTTCATGAGGTTTAACAAGTCCAAGTGCAAGGTTCTGCACAAAGGTCAAGACAAACCCCAGTATCAATACATACTGGGGAATGAAGGGGTTGAGAGCAGCCCTGCTGGGTAGGGCTTGGGGATACAGGTGGACGAGAAGCTTGACATGACCTGTCATTGTTGTGTGGTCATAGCCGAGAAAGCCAATGGCATCCTGAGCTGCAGCCAGAGCAGTGCAGGCAGCAGGGCCAGGGAAGCGATTCTGCCCCTCTGCTCTGCTCTGGCAAGACCCTACCTGCAGGACTGCATCCAGCTCTGGGGTCACAGCACAGGAAGGACATGGAACTGTTGGACAGGATTCAGAGGAAGCCACAAAGATGATCAGAGGGATTGGACCAGCTCTCCTGTGAGGACAGGCTGAGAGAGTAGAAGTTGTTCCCGCTGAGAAAGGCAGGTTCCAGGGAGATCTTATTGTGGCCTTTCAATACTTGAATGAGGTTTAAAAGAAAGCTGAAAAGAGACTTTTTACAAGGACAGTACTATGGGACAAGGCGGAACCGTTTTAGTCAATAAATTCAGACTGGGTGTAAGGAAAACTTTTTTTTTATTAAAGAGGGTGGTGAAACTCTGGCCAGATTGCTCAGAACAGCTGGTAGACGCCCCATCCCTGGAAACATTCACAGTCACTTTCAATGGGGCACTGAACAACTATGAACAACAACAGGGTTCTGATCTAATTGAACATGTCCCTGTTCACTGCAAAAGGGTTGGACAGAATGACTTTTAAAAGGTCCTCATTCAACCCAAACCATACTACATTTCTAGGATTCTGTGATTTTTCCAGAAAACTGTTCTTGATGGTCTGAATTACAGACAACACCACAAACACATAAAGAGAGACGATTTTTTCTTTTACCTACAACAATATTTACTGACACATGGCCATTCTCCCTAAGCTTTCAAATTAATGGGGAAATTTAAAGCGATCCCTTTCCTGAGGTTTTGGACTTATTCAGCTACTTTCCCTCAAATGCCCCCCAAAAATATCAATTAGTGCATATTTACTTCAACTTGAGGACTACACACAATAAGCCATGAAAAAAACAGACCTAGAACTAATGAGGTCTCATTTCCACTTGACATTTACATTGTTAAAAATTGTACACAACAGTGTACTGTAAGCTCAACTATTAGACATTCATGAGGAAGTGAATGTTAAAGTAAGCCTTGGTTTCTACCATACCCAACCGAAGATTCTGTCAGGACTTCAAGAGTTACCAGGCATCCTTCCATGGATTCCCAGAGAAGTCATACTGTCCTTTTGCCAAGAGTATAGGCATGGGTAAACTCTCTTTAACCACACTGCGTATTTCCACAAAATTTGTAAAAATACAAGTGTGCTACTTTCTCTAATGTTGTGGGAAATCAGACAAAAAGCATCTAATAGGCTGACAGGCTATCAAGGAACCTGGTTTTCTACCCTGGACCTCGACACTAATGGCAAAAACATACAAGCCTAGTAGATGGAACTTTGCCCAGCAGGTATCAGAACAGCATCAAGTGCCATCACCACTTTTTTGTGGAAAAGACAGTTGTGTAAGAACAAAAAAAAAATGGAGACATAGAGTCAATGAAAGCTAAAACAGTCCTCTATAATGTCAAAAATAGTATCTGGAATATTAAAACATCGGGTGATTTTTCTGACCACTTCTTTTAAAAGCCGGCTCCACATCATAACTCTAGTAATCTTTGTTTACATTGTAACAGTTGCTGGCATACAAAAAAAAGAGAGTAAGAATCTGCAGTATCTATCCTGACAAAGTTACTATTAATACAATCAATCATATTTTTACAGTGCAAAATAACCTGGAAATCTGACCTGAGGCAGCAGAGAAAAGGAGAAAACAGAAGCTACTTGTATTTGAAGTATTTGCAACTTATGCTCCTGTATTTTCAGTACATAATATATGAATTGTCCCATCGTTGTCTTTAGACCAAATGCACCAAGCAAAAGTGTCCTCTAAATGCAAAGACAAGCAAAATTTGTCTCTCAGACGATCATGCTTACATTTTGTTGAAATGAACAAGCAAGGAAGTTTTACCTGTTGAAGAACTTGTCTCTGCAAAGTCAGTTCTATTTTACTTAATTGATACTGAAAGGTGTAATGGAAAAACATTACTTTCTAATTATCTGGGTCCCAGACTGGGATTCAGCTGGCAAGTTACAGACTAGAGTTTCAGTCACATACCACTGAAAAGCACAAAGAAGTTCAGGACCACCTCCTAACAGATGCGTACAGAGTGTGCCACACCAAGAGACTAATATCATTTGGGATTCTTCAGAAGTTGCTGTAAAATAATTAAGCATGCAACATAGAAAGCTCTGTCTGCTGTTGAACTTATTAATACTAGCAGGTGTTTCCAGTTAAATCTCCAGAATACCAAGCTGCTCATAGAATGCATGTCCTTTTATGTTCCAACCTCCAGACACAAAGAAGGCAAATAGCGATATGTTAAAAAGAGTTTCTATCTTCTGGCATAAAAAACATTGGAAAGTACTTTGATCAGCACTTGATGATAGTAAATCATATTAAAATGTATTTACATTCACAGTAGCCACATAAGATAAGAAGTAAGTTGGTGGTTTTCTTTTCTTTAGAGATGCAAACTGAAATCTGTGATAGACTTGCCCCAACCACAGACTTGAACCTTAACATTTCTCCAATACATGCCTAATGGACACTCCAGAAAGCAAAGCAATTCAGCTATTTGCCTTGCCCTGTTCAGCTTTTCCAAACAAAGCTGAAGGGAAATAACTGGCAATCTGTGATATGGAACTACAGATTCTTTGTGGAACAAGAGGCACCAAAATCATAGAGCATGCACAGTATGGATAAACCTTGGCTATGCTGGTCCATTGGACTCTGAGGCGGACCCATTCCAGGATGAGGAGGTCGCATACTCTTCATGGAGCCACAGTGAACATCTTCAACCATTCCTTTTTCATGTAAGCCATCAATAGACTGTGAAAACAAAATAAGTATTTAGAGAGAGATAGGATATAAATCCACTCTAAAAATATGAATGACTAACTCAAAATCTAAACAAATATATGAAGAGGAAAAACTTCTTTCAGCAGTCATTCAAAATAAGAAAAAACCACGAACCTCTGCCCTGAAATCACACATTTAGGGAAGCATAGAACACTGTTAGACTGCTTGTCTCTTGTTTCCTTTTTGCCTTTTTTTTCCCCTTATGAACTGTTTGGCAATGGCAGGGAGGTAAACTGTCCAAATACAAACACATAACCTGTATTGGCCTCATATTACAAAGCAGTGTAATACATACTAACTTATGAAAATAGAGCCTGTGGCTTAACTTGAGTTATTTTTAGCCCAAACTTTGCCCTTTTAGTCATTGCTTTACTGGAATGTCACAACATTGTTTCTCTTCAAAAACAAGGGTGACACTGCAGGAAGTAACAAAAACAAGGATAGGCAGTCAAGGAAGGGAAAACAATACTTGTGCTCCCTACAGCTCCTGTCCCCTCATACACTCTTCTAAAACTAGAGATCCCATGGTACTTCAGACACAGAACAGTTCAAAGTGCTCTCCTTAGAGAGCGTAGAAAAGATAGCCTGGAGTCTGAAAAACATGCTGAAAGCATTCTGGGCACTGAAAAAGGCTCCATAATAAAAACTGAAGTGTTCTGAAAGTGAAAACTAGGGAAAAGTAACATTGGAAGAAAGATGTCCCAAGAAACAATGAAGTTTTCCATTGAAAGCAAAACTTTTATTGTATTCCTAACTTAGAGCTCTGTAAGGCTTTGTGTTAGCAAGGAGGAGACCGGCATCACTTACTTAGCTTCTCTCTACAGAAATAAACAGCTCTGTCCCATTCTAACACATGCGTGCATGCACACTAAATGCTGCTCTTGCAAACACTACTGTGAATGGAGACCTTGTGGTCTGTTTTATCTAAATGTACATCTCTTTATTGAGAATTCTTTTTAAAAAGAGACTAAAGATAACTTATTCCAGTGGAAAATGAAAGGAGTTAATTAAACAAGTGTGCAGGAAGCTACATCAGCTCATAGAAAAGAAGTGTCACATTTCTTATTTTTGAGTAATTTGTTGCACATGACTAAATTTCAACGAACTAAACAAAGGTCACCCTTTCTACAAAAGAAAAAATAATTCTAAATCTCAGTTTTCATAAACCCTTCACATTAAATTTCTACTTTCAATTACAATCATCAGATTTGTACAATCATCAGACTGAAAACAGCTTTAAATACACAGAATTTTTTGTTGTTGTTCAGCATTTCTTAAGGATTTCACTTTCAGTTTTTCTTATCAGGAGTTTGGGTTAAAAGGAGGAAAGTTATAGAAAAGGAAAAATAAAACAGATTTTTCATGTTTCACCAAATAATTATCATGACAGTATAAAAGAAAAGGAAAAATAAAATATATAGAAAAGTTATAGAAAAGGAAAAATAAAATAGATTTTTCATGTTTCACCAAATCATTTAATTATCATGACAGTATAAAAATATTTGTGAAAAGAAATTGTATCAGAAAAATACATACTACTCAAGAAGCTATTTTTAAATACAAGAACTTGGGATATGGCGTAGAAATGTAGGCACAGATGACTGACGCATTAAAAATAGTTCCACTTTGCAAACCGAGTAAACCCCAGTGCCCTTTTCTGAGGCATGAAGATCCCTCCCTCTTTCTTCACCCCTTCTTACAAAGACAGCCAGTGCAGAAGAGAACTCTCGCTTCACATTCTGTCTGCATGAGCTGACTATTACAGAAACCAAAACACCTATAAAGCAGACGCATTCTTATTTTGTCATAGTATGTGCTGGCTGCCGTGGTATCTTGATGGCTACCAAGAGGAGGAGACTTGCTGGTAACTTGATCTGATCTCCAGAACAGAAGACTAGCTGTACATTTTTGGCATCCCCGTAACTGCAGGGATGGGTTTCACTGCACTAATAGGTGGCAACCATGAAACTCTGGGAACGCAAACAGCTCAGATGGGAGCAAGAAGGCACACAGCATGCATACATCAGAAGTACCAGCATAAAGAGCATGGGGAAAGGAGCTGCCCATGCAGCTGCCAAGTTTAAAAAGAGCCACAGAGAAAAGAAAAGCAAGTATGTGGCCTTTGGCAGAGCAAATTTTTTTTAAAAGCAATCAAGAACAGAGAGGTAGTAACATGACTATGCAAGAAAACTTTAATTCAAGGCATGCTTCTGTGGAGATAATTGATCAAAAGAACTGATTTTTGTTAAAAAAGTATTATTAAAAAACACAGACACAAAAACAAGTGTAGCAAATTGAAATGCTTCAATTCTAATGGAAGGGAGATGACACATATAGGAAGAAAGGGGTTTGCGTCTGTGTATTTACTTATGTGGTGAAAAAACTGAAAACTAAATTCATTAGAATGCATAAATCAGCTTTTTACTAGAAAATACAAAATATGAAGATGGCATGAACTTCTGTGAAGTCAAAATTAGTTTTAATGACTACATAATTGCTAATGTATGCAGAGACTGGCACATCCAAGAATGTATTTCTATAAAAGAACCTCTACTGGCTATGGAAAAACCATATACAATAGGGAACACAATTCAGCAGAGGACAGCAGTGGCCTACAAGAACTGAGGAACAGCTTTTTTTGGTAACTTTTCTAAATCACTGATAGTTACAGAGGTAGAGGATAACTTTAAATCTATGCAACAGGTTAAAAATTACAGAAGGATCTAAACACAATGTAATTTCTGTAAATTCTTCAGTCCTGTATAAGTTATTAAAGCTATCTTCCACAAAAATGTTGTTGGGATAAGTAACCTATATTACCAATAAAGCACTACTATTACAGTGGGGTACTCTTCTTGTTTTAGTCTTCTAATGTGACAGAACAGAAGGGAAACAGGAAGTTGAGACATAGTCAACTTAGAGTAGAAATTAGAATTTTGATTGGTCCCCATAAGTAAGGAAAAAAGTACTGAACAGGTCAAATAAATAATGACTATAGAAAAAGAATGAGGGATAAGCTTCAACTGTAGGCTACCATGTGCCTATAGACTTGGCAGACTTACATAATGTCTAATGCATAAGGAAAAATTTGCCTACAGTGCTTTTTACTCTGAATTTAGCAACTAAGGTCTTCTCACAGATGCATCACCGTTTGACCTATTTTCAAGTAAACTGTGACATTAGAGTGTCTGGTGGTTTTTTTTTTTGTTGTTTCAATCCACCTTATTAAAAAAAAACATCAAGCAAAAAAACCCTCCAGCCTGAAAATCAAAGACTGAGTACTGAGACTAGTTTTCTTGCAGACCATACAGCTTCTAAAACAACAGAATTACAGAGGGCGAACAGCAACATGTTGTCATGTAACTGCCACATAACTACACAGCATAACTACTGTTACAACATTACTACTACAACATACTACATAACTACACAGCATAACAATGCATCCCTGATGGACATCCAGTCTGACTGTAGCTCTTGCAGCAGGAATTAGTAGTTTTTAGCCACCAATTCTATTAATCTCTAAAAAAATCACAAAATCACCATTTTACATTAAGTTCTCTGCTGATTTTTCAAGGTTGGCAATTTTTGGCAATACTTCCTTTCTTTTCTACTAATGTAGACATGAACAACAACAACAAAAAAAACCAGAGAACATGCCTACTGACATTGCACGCTGTTACTTCCAGGACCATGACAGAAATACTTCGATTCTCAGAATGTCTAATCTATTACCCAATAATATCTGAAACAGGAAACCATTTGCCTTCTGTTTTAATTAAACGTCTAAGTGAACAACTAACCTATTTAGTATAAACTACTGTATTTCTGAAGAATTTTTCTCTCCCTCAAATTTTATCTCACTCACCAAAACCAGTAATATTCTCCATGACATCATTCTAATTATTCCACAGTCAGCAATCATTTACAGTATATCCCATTACAAATTCACAAAAGAAGTGATTATGCATCAGGTTACAATTAACTGGAAGAGAAAATAAACCAAGAGCTCATAGCACTTCATCCATCCCTCAAGTGAGCACCATTCAACTTAACAAGCTACAATGTTGTCATAACCAGAGGTTAAGCAGCTAAAATCATGTGGTCCAGCTCATAAGAAGATAACAGAAGGCTGTATGATAGCATCATCGAATGGCTTGAGAGGGAAGGAACCTCAAAGATCATCAAGTTCCAAACCCCTTACAGCGGCAGTCTCTAGACCAGGTTGCTCCGAGTCCCATCCAGACTCACCTTGAACACTTCCAGTGAAGGGACATCAACAGCTACTGCAGGCAACCTGTTCTAATGCCTCACTGCGTTCACAAGAAAGAATTTCTTCCTAGTATCTAATCTAAACCTCCTGTCTTTCAGTTGGAAACCATTCCCCCTTTTACCTGTCCTTGTAAAAAGTCTTTCTACATCTTTCTTGCAGGCTCCCTTCAGGTACTGGAAGGCTGCAATGAGGTCACTTCAAAGCCTTCTCTTCTCCAGGCTGAACAAACCCAATCCTCTCAGCCTTTCCTAACAGAAGAGGTGCTCCATCCCTCTATCGGCTTAGTAGCATCCTCTGGACTCACTCCAACAGTTCCATGTCATTCCTGTGCTGGGACCCCAGAACTGATGCAGCCCTGCAGGTGGGGTCTCACCAGAGCAGGGCAGAGGGGCAGAATCCCCTCCCTGGCCCTGCTGGCCATGCTGCTCTGGATGCAGCCCATGATACATTTGGCTCTCTGGGATGGGAGTGCCCATGGCTGGGTCATGTCCAGCCTCTCAGCCACTGGCACCCCCAAGTCCTTCTCAGCAGGGCTGCTCTCTATGTTTTCATCCTCAGCCTGGGCTGATACAAGGAGCTGCCCCAACCCAGGTGCAGCACCTTGTTAAAACACTTAAGATTCCCATGGACCCACTTCTCAAGCTTGTCCAGGTCTCTCTACATGCCACGCCATCCTTCCGACATTGTCTGCACCACTCAGGTTAGTATCATCTGCAAACCTGCTCAGTCCCCTTGCCTATGTCATTAATGAAGACATTAAGTAACACTGGTCCCAGTACAGGCCCCTAAGGGACACCACTTGGCACTGGTGTCCATCAGGACTCTGAGTCATTGACCACTACTCTCCAGGTGTGACTGTCCATCCACTTTCTTATCCATCTCTCTCCAATCTAGAGAGGAATGTTGTGGGGGACTATGTCAAAGGCTTTATCAATTCAGACTAAAACCATGTAACCTCGCTCTGCCCCAGAGGATCTTCTATGTGGATGCAGAAGAAAAGTAAGACTAGGGCAAGGAAGGTAGCAATGTTTTCTTTTAACATCCCTCAGCTTCCAAGTATTGCTTTCACAAGATTCTCTGAGACTGTTACAGTTTGTCCATTTAGCAGTATCCCTGACAAACTTGTTAAGTATTCCCTCTTAAACACAGGTGTGATGCCTCCAAGATACACTTCAGTAAAATCTGGACCTATATTTTGCTGGAAATTTGGTTGACAGTCCTTAAGAAACCAGCAAGAAATGAAGTTAATTTATTGCTTCTGTCAAAACTGCATTACGTAAACTAATAGTAAATTTTCCCGTGGAAAGGTCTTCTGGTTACTAAGTGAATATACAATCTTTAATTTTCATAACAACAGTTCTTAAGTAAACATGCTTTAGGAATTATGATTTATTAATATAAATTTGTTTCAATCAGTTTTAGGTATTGCTTGATCTTTTGGATTTTTTTAAAGCTTTTTGCATTATATTACCATTTGTAAGCTAGTCAAACATCTAACACAGAATGAAGTTGTTTCACTTAAGCTATGTGAATTTTAAAAGGAAGAGCTAAATGCCAGTGCATACATGAGTATCCCACAGAGCAACTGTGAAACTGGGACACTTCTGCTGCAATCCCCCATTTTTACTGCATTTCATTAAAAAATAGTGTTATGATATATCATGGCTTGCAAGTCAGTATATTTTATTTAAGCAAAAAGAAAATGTTTATGTGGTCCATCTACAGGTGGCTGACCAGTTTTTTAATTTCATGAACTGCACTCCAGTAAGATTTGCAAAATAATCTAGAGGGACCCTTCTACAGCATTTCTTGTACCCCTCCAGCAGTTATCCCAATACACTATTTCTGGATTTGCACAGAAAAACAGACCTAAAACCTCATCTAGACTGAAAATTAAGTAAGATTTTATTTCATTTTTATTTTTTATCACCTGTATCAGCTCAACAGACCTGTTTTCTAGGTTAATCAGACACATGTGAAGACATGCTGGAACCTCAGAAGTAGAAATGTAAAAGACAACAGCAAGCCTGTTGCTAGTAAAAAATAAAGACTTGTGAAATTATAGTCTTTATTCCATTATCAGAATCAAGGTATAGGAAAGGTAATTTACTGTAACTATACTGAATGATCATCTTAGAATAGACTATCCAGACTCTTTGTGGTACATTTTTCAAAATATTTCAATGCACCTCAATGGGAGACCTTCTGCTCTGGCTCATGGAACCTTGTGAGATGCTCTCTGAAGTCCCTGAAAAAATGTTGTGCGATGACATTTGTTGGTTTGTTTCTAACTATACCACAAGACTGACTGCCTTATATAGCAGTATAACAGGATATATCAATTTAAAACAATGTGTTAAGTATTCAGCTGTTGTATGTAAAATTCCTGGGGCCACCTTCTTCTACAGGTACAAGAAAAATTGAAAGCAATGAAGTGAGAACCCTGGCTATGAAGTCTGGTGACAGAGTTCTGAAAAGCTGGGCTGTAACTGACCCCACAAACAAAAAAATGCCAACTGCAAATGTCTAATCTGGCTAACAGCTAAATCAGATACCTCAAGATTCAAATGCAAAGGTTATAGTTACTGCACATATTGACCTCTCAGAGATTACAGCAGGTCAGTGCAAATGGAAAGCTGGATCACAGCTTCCTTCACATCAGCTAGTCTTTATGTTATTAAAATATTTTTAGCTCTTCATGTAAAATATGGTAATGCCATGTCCCTACTGATTGGATATTATTTTAATGAATGAAACTGATCCATATGTGAGAGTGTCAAAATGAAGACATAATTTCAAGAGGAAAATTAAAACATCTTTCTACCACTTTAAAACAGTTTTTTATTGTATTTTTTTCTCTATGTGCATATAACAATTCCCAGTGGAATAAACAATACCTGCCAAAATGTTTTCAATATCTTGGCTCTGTAAGCTGCTACTACATATTTCTGAGTAGAACATCACTGCAATCAAAATTATTCTGGGTTTTGAATCTCTGATATACAACCAAACAAAAATGACAATACATAAAGAAACTGTACTCACAAAGGAATTTCCACACAGGCAAGTATTTCCTCAAAGCAAAAAACATTAACAATAGCCTAAGCACACAGTCTAAGCACACATAGTCTAATTTTAAGTGTATAACAATAACCACAGAAGTACAATTATTGAGATGTTCTAAATGATAGGTCATCATGATACGTCATATGTTTTATATTCCTTTGTAAGATGAAGTCCTTATAAAATAACTTGAAAACCATGTTTTTAACCACATTTTCAATATGGAAGAGTAAACAAATTTGTAATAGAAATCCTTTAAGGTGGGTTAGGTTTGTTTTGGGGTTTTTGGTTTTTTTTTCTTTTTAAGAAAAACGAAAAGAATAATAATTTCATTCAAAATTAAAAACCACCCCAGAAAAAAACACATGCTATGTCCAAATAGACAAGAAGAAGAGAAAAAAAGTGCTTAGAATGGTGTACCTTAAAGCTTTAACACTATCCTTCATTTTTTTCTCCCTAGTAACATCTATCATACTGAAAAGTACAATTTACAAATGAACACTTCTAAAATACTAACTATACTTCAAAGTAGTCTACTAAGAACAAGGAAGCTGTGTTTAGTAATAATCTTTAGTAATAAAGAAAGAAGTAAGAGTGTAGCTGAAGTTCTGCAGGTGATGTATAACAGCAGTTAAGCAGGTCTAAATGTGGAGTTTAAGTAACTCTCTTCATCAGTGGAGAAAGCGGGGAAAAAAGGTTCACTTTTAATAAACTATTACCTTATGCATTTGATGCATGCCTTCCTGTGGATAATCTGTAGGCCCCATTGTTGGCATTGGATGTGGGACACTGGGCGGACCAGGACTTGGCCCCATCATGCTGTGAACGGAGCCAGGAGACGGCCCTGGTCCTGGGCTAGGTCCCAGAATCGGTCCAGGTGAAGGTCCTGGTCCAGGGGAAGGACCAGGATGAGGCATGGCGCCAGGGTCTGTAGGCGTGGACATCTATTTTCTGTCTCCTTTTCAATTAGCAGAATAGCTCTAATAACAAAAAACAAAACAAAACAAAAACAAAAACACAATTTCTATGTGATATTAGGAGTATGACAAAAAATGTAATAAAATCAGTTGTTACACACACACACACACACAAATGTGCACAAATACACATGCAAGCTGTCACCAGCAAAAAATGCTTACACAGTCCTTAATGTTGTCCATTAGCTTGACCATCCTTCTAAAAGCCCACTAGAAAGATAAGGATCCTAATAATTCCATCAGTTTCTGGACATTGTATGGTACCCACAGAACAAAGCAGCCGGTGTGCTATGCGAAACATCTATCAGAAAAACAGCTGAACTGACTTGCTATCACCAGATATGCCATGTGGGCCAAGTACAGCACAGTAGTTACTAAAAGCAAGAAAGAGAGTAGGACATCTCTGTAACCTATATGTTAAAAAATCTTCCCCTAAACAGCTGTGATAAGCCTGAAATTTGTGCTTGTAAAATTCATGGTAATACAGTGAAAACATTAAAAGGATTATTAAGACTATTTTCAGAACTCTTTTTTCACTTGCCCAAAAGCGCTGAGACATACATGGAGCCACCAGCCTGCCCTGGAGTGGCTGAGTGGGCAGAGCCAGTAGTGACAGAGATGGGCTGGAACATGGCCTCAGTGCACCCAACCACCCCCTGCCGAGGAAAACAGCTCCAGTGTGGAGCCATGGACTGCAGTGAGCAGGGCTGGAGCCAGGGGAACCACAGGGGAGCACTGACACCCACCTGGGACTGGCAGCTTGCCCTAGAGCAGCCGACCAGGAATGAGTGAAGCCAGCAAGGATGGCGGTTGCTCCAACTCTCTCAAATGGGGTCCTAGTGAACGTGACCAGGGCACACTGGCTGCACTCCCATATGACCACTTGGGAGCAGCCAACAGAGGCAATGAACAGACCCAGTAGTTGGAGAAGAAGGGCGTTCTCTTATTAGTGAATGCTCCCTCAGGTATGGATTTCTGACAAGCCACAGAGCTCATGCCCCCTGAACTCACTGCACCAGCCATGTCAGAAGCCTTCAGCCAGCTAGACAGTTACACAGATGAAGTTCTTCACAACTCAGGCTGCCAGGAGTGCCTGATGCCTCTCCGTAAGGCTGGGGCTTGCCATTACTCCTGTTACAGAAGATGTGTTATTGTAAGTGAGCTGTTGCCAGGTTAAGGAGCCATGGGTGAAGTGAACAGCCTGTGCAGTACTTGTGAGAATGAGTGAGAGATTGACAGGCTATTCTCAATGTTGCACAAGTCTCAGACCTCCACTGAAGAGAAGATGCAGGCGGATTCAGAACCCTACCAAGCAGGAAGGCAGCGGTGTCTTGAAGACAAACACTGGAAGCTGGCCATCGGCCACACTAGCCATAACACTCTTCCTCCTGAAAACTTGAAGACAACAAATAGAACTGGTACCATTTACAAGAAGTATGATGCCCTGGAATGGGCAGGACAGTCAAGTGATGAGGTAGACAAAGGTCCTTCTGGGATGGGGGAACCATGTGGAGCAAGACAGCCTGCCACCCTCATCACGACTGCCCCTGTTAATTAAAAGGGAAGGGTAGTTGATATAGGTGCAGACTTCCTTAAGAAGTCCACTGGTCTGCACAGACCTGCTATGCAGACCAGACCCAAGACACAGAGAAGTCTGCTGCTTCCCAGGGCACGTGATTCCAAAACTGGATGTCATCAGCAAAATCTGATTTTTTTTTTTTAATCACGGCATGGTCTATACAACAGTGTGCTGATAACTGAAGGTATGTACCTTTTGCAGAGTAGAAAAAGGGTTCTACCACAAGAGCTAGCAGGGCTCATTGACAGCGCTTTGAACTAGATTGGAAGGCAGGAAGGGATAAAACCAGGCTTCTCAGTGATAAGCAATGGGATGGCACACAAGAACTGGAAGAAGTGAGATCACTCTATCTGCTCCATGAGATGTAGGTTACAATGAAGTACATGCATGAGAAAGGAGCAAGGGGAAGCTTTGTCCCAGTGCCAGAAATATGAAATCACTGACATAAAAAAACTCTGTCGGATGAGTCCTGGGACTGGCGTGCCATGCTGGATGCTTACAGGCTCTTCAGGAGGACAGGCAGGGCAGGCAAAGCAGGGGTAGAGCATCGATAATAACAGAGGGACAAGAATGTATGGAGCTTAAAACTGGCAATAGCAAGATTGAGACCCTCTGGGTTAAGATCAAGGTATAAACAAATAATGAAGATGTCATCAGGGGAGGCTGCTATAGATCATACAAGCACAACAATGAGATCAATTCCTCAAGTAACCAAGGGAAACCCTAAAACTTTTCCTTATGGCAAAATTCAACCTGCCAGATGTTAATTAGGGAGCCCACACAGCTGGCACAATCAAGTGCAGGAAATTCTTAAAACATCTGGAGGCTACTTTGTGGTTCAAGTCCTAAGAGAGCTGGCTAGGAAAGATGCCCTCCTTGATTTCACGCTTGTTAACAGGGAGGGTCTCATGAGTGACACAGCGATCAGCGTCCATTCTTGGCCTCAGTGCCCACAAAATAATCAAGCTCAAAATCTGCTGACAGAAGGAAAAGTGCTGCAAAACCACAACTCTGGATGTGAGGAGAGCAGACTTCAGGCTGCTCAGGGAATCAGTCAGTAAGGTACCCTGGGAAAATGCTCTGCAGCTGCTGGGGTCTGTCAGTGCTGGTCACATTTTAAGCACCATCTTCTAAGGGCATAGGAAGAGGCAATTCCCAAATGCCAGAAGTCAAGCAGGTGAGGCAGAAGATGGCTTGGCTGAGCAGGAATCTTTTTGGGAGGTAGAGGCAAAAAAAGAAGGCGTAGGCTCATTAGAAGTAATGTCAGGTGACGTGGGAGAATTACAGAGATGCTGCTCCCCACTGCAGGGAGAAAATTTGTCATGATGAAGCTCAACCGGAGATGAAGCTGGCAACAGTTGAGGGGGACGTAAAAAGAGGGGTTCAAAATGCATTAATAGCATAAGACAGTGGAGAAATAACATTGTCCTCCTAGAGGATGAGAACAGTCACCTCACAAACAAGGACATGGACATGGCAGAGATATTTAATGCTTCCTTTACCTCTGTCCTCAATGCCAATGATGGATTAATGGGTCCCAGGGCCCTGAGTTGGAGGGCAGTGGCTATGAGAATGATCAACTCCCAGTTCCCCGTAAATCTTTAGGGCCCAATGGAATTCATCTGAGAATACTCAGAAGAGCTGGCTGATGTCATCACGAGACCTCTCTCAATGATTTTCTAATGAACTTGGGAATCCAGATAGGTCCCAGTTGACTGGAAGCTGGCTGACGTCCCAGTTTTCCGGAAGAGCAAGAAGGATGAGGCTGGAAACTCCAGGCCTGGCAGTCTCGCTTCAGTGACTGGCAAAATGATGGAGAATACTATTCTGGGAGGTATTGAAAAGCACCTGAAGGACAATGCAGTCATTGGTCACAGCCAACAGAGGTTCATGATGGGAAAGTCCTGCTTGTCAGAATTAACCTAATTTTATGACAGAGTAACCCACTTACTTGACCAAGGGAAGCCAGTTGATGCAATCCTTTTGGATTTTAGTGAAGGTTTCAATACTGCCTCTCACAGGATCCTTCTGGACAAAATGTCCAGCACACAGCTGGGTAAACACATCAAGTACTGGGTGAGCAAGTGGCTGATGGGTCAGGCACAAGGGGTTGCAGTGAATGGGGGGGCATCAGGCTAGTGACCTGCCGCGAGTGGAGTTCCACAGGGCTCCTCCTTAGGCCCTGTGCTCTTAAACACAGTATCACTGAATGGTTTGGGTTGGAAGGGACTTTTAAGATCATCTAGTTCCAACCTCCCTGCCATGGGCAGGTACCCCTTCCACTGGATCAGGTTGTTCAGAGCCCAGTCCAACCTGGCCTCGCACACTTGCAGAGATAGAGATCTTCAACTTCTCTGGTCAACCTGTGCCAGTGCTTCACCATCCCCACTGTAAAGAATTTCTTCCTAACAGCTAATCTAAACATAACTTCTTTAAGTTTAAAACCACTGCTCCTTGTCCCGCCACTGTGTGCCCATACAAAAAGTCTCTCTCCCTCATTTTTGTAAGGCCCCTTCTGATAGTCAAAGGCCACAATGGGGTCTCCCTGAAATATCCTCTTATCCATGCTGAAAACCCCTGCTCTTTCCGCCTTCCTTCACAGGAGAGGTGCTCTGTCTAAGCTTCTTCAAGGCCATCCTCTGGACCCACTCCAACAGGTCCATGTCTTTCTTATACTGGAAACCCAACACCTGGACACAGCACTCCAGGTAGGGTCCCATGAAGGAAGAGTAGAGGGGGACAACCACCTCCCTCACTCTGTGAGCTACACTTCCTTTGCTGCAACACAGGATGCAGTTGGCTTTTTAGGCTGGAATTGCTGGCTTACCTCCGCAAAAGACTTTGAAGAAGGACTTAAAGGGATACTACTTTTGCAGATGATACAATAGGGGGAGGAGCTGTTGACTCCTCCAAAGGCAAAGAGACTCTACAGAGAAACTTAGAAAAATAGGAAGATTTGGCCATCACCAAAGGTATGAAGTTTAACAAAGCCAAATGCCAAATCCTGTGCCTGAGATGGGGTAACCCTTGATATACAGACTGGGGAATGAGATGCTGGAAAGCAGTGCCATGGAAAGGGACCTGGAGCTCCTGGTCAACAGAAGGCTGAATATGAATCAGCAGTGCCCTGGCAGCCATGAGAGCCAAGTGTGGCCTGAGGGCATCAGGGACAGCATGGCCAGCCAGGCAAGGGAGAGGATTGTCCTGCTGTGCTCTGCACTGGGGCAGCCTCACCTCGAGTGCTGGGGGCAGCTCTGGGTGCCACAATAAGAGAGAGATAAAGCTACTGGAGAGTGTCCAAAGGAGGGCCACAAAGGTGGTGGAAGGCCCAAACCGTAAGTACCAAAGAGCAGCTGAGGTAATTTGGCTTGTTCAGCCTGGAGAAGACAAGACTGAGGGAAGACCTCACTGCAGTCTACAACTTCCTTATGAGGTAAAGAGGAGGGACAGACAATGTCACTCTGTCTCTTCTATGTGGTGACCAAAAGTCACCAATGTCACTGTGTCTCTTCTATGACTGGACCTAAAATAATGACCCTGTCAGAAGCTCTGCCACAAGAGTTTAGGTAGGATATCAGGAAAAGACTCTTCATCCAGAGGTTTTTTGGGCACTGGAATGGGCTCCCCAGGGAAGTGGTCATGCCACCAAGCCTGACAGAGGTCTCTGGCACCTGGTGTTGTTCTTGTGGTGCCCTGTGGAGTGGCAGGAGCTGGACTCAATGATCCTTTTGGGTGACTTCCAGCTCAGGATATTCTGTGACTCTATGACTTGCTATCTTGGGATCCTGTTTCCTTGCAAGGTAAAACACAGAGATGCCTATGAAGCTTCTCAGTTCAAAACTCTAGAGTCACTAATTAGTCCTCTACAACTCCACAACATGACCACAAAAGGAATCAACTTATCAAATGTTCACAACTGCAAACACCGTACCATCCTCTAAGAGGCCTGTGTTTTGTATGAAGGACAACACACATTTCCATACAACAAAAAGTTTCTACATGTTTCAATCACGATATTGCAAAATCTAAGACTGACACTCTCACAGCTGAGTCATGCACTATATGCATCATAAAAAAAATTCAATCCATTTAACAAAGCAGATGACTAGCACCACCACTACAATCCAGAATAATGTATACAGAACCATAACACAACCAATAATAAAAGTTCTATCAGTATACAGTATCCCAAAATATCTTATTTCACAAAAGACATCTACCTATACCCATGCATTAAAATGGGTATTAAAATCTTTCTCTCTATTCACCTACTCATCCTATTTCAAATTCAACTCGTAATTCTCATAAAAACTAGCTCCAGTCTCAAGTACATTAGTTACACTGCCATTTACAAATACATTAAACATATCCTGCATGCAAATTTGAAAAATTCAGAATTTTTTCTGATAGAATAGCAAGTGTCCAAACTACGAAAAACAGTAACTATCAGAGGTGAATGTCTGCATCACTTGCACCAGACCAAGTCCCCTCATCACCTTTCTCTGAGCAAAGATACATCTCACATAACTGGAAATTGTCTTAAACAGATTTGTATTCAGATATTTTATACGTCAGAGAAAAAGAAAAAAAAAGTAATTTATAAAACCTATATCGGGGAATATAAAGTATTGGAAAACACTACTTAAATTCAAGTAATAAACTCTGTCCGAAGACAGTCATGGAAATAAAGCGACAAAGCAATTTTCTCTGGCAACAGTAGCCCACAAAATTTTAAAAAAATGCCACTGACCTCAACCAGAACACAGAATGGGCCTCCCAACAAAGTACCTGTTCACAGAAATCACCTGCTAAAAAGTTTATAGTTTGACATGTTTCAAAAATAGCTTCGTTTGTATTTATTAAGTCTGAGATTGTACCCCATAGAAATTAGAGACCCTGCTCTCATCAACATTCAGCAAAAGCTAGATATCTAATTCATTTAGGCCTTTATGAAAGTCTCATTGAAGTCAAAGGAAAAATCTACAAAAAACAACAGGTTCAAAAGTCGCCGAGTTCCGTGCAGATAGTATTGGTACTATTTTGGCTAAATTCTGGTGCCTGCAATGAAAAAAGCAGTATGAAGCCAACTCCCTGCCAAAAGCCAGTGCTGACCTATTTCTTTGGACTGCTTTTTATTGAGTAGTGCCTGTTAGAATTAAAAAGCAAGGGGGAAGGAGAAGCAAAAAAAAAAGTAAATGTTTCCAACAAATTACAAGACTATAGTGAAACGAAAAAAAAATTTAAAATACCATCCTGTTGTTCTAAATTATGAGGCTCTTGGGCCTGATTCTTGAACACACTACATGCTGTTCAATTGTTTTTCAAGTGTCCAATCTTACAGTTTCCTCAAAACGCTCACTGGAGTAGTATTATTCACATGACTTCAAATAGGATGGGGGTTTTTTCCTGAACCGTAATCCTTTACCACTCTTAGATCTATTTACATCAACATGACCAATTTTCTTTTGTGAACCACTCCAGATGAACTACTACAATTGAATCAGTTGTGGTGAATCACATGGCTCTTCGTGTGGTCTCAGAGATTTCTCCACCTCTGCTGGACACAACCAGAGCTAAGACAGGGAAATAAAGAAGGCATCTTTCATATGTCAGAATAACTTTAGCCAGATCCAAATACAGCCACAAAACCAAGAGCCAAAGATTAAGGGAGACTTAGGATCTCTGCTCAATTATTTCTAGATCAAACAGTTTAGGACAGTGAATATCTGCACTGTGAACAATTTGAAATAACAGCCTCTAAGCATAAATGTTTCTCCACTATCATTTTATATACATATAGAAAGTTTTGTAGATCTAACTAATTCACTGTACAATATGGTCTTCATCGGTTCAACGTTTCTATTACACACATTTTGGTATAAACCTGCTACAAACCCACAGGTAACAAAGGCAGGGATTTTTTTCACATGAGGAAGTATTAGTAGATCCCAAATGAAAACACAGCAGGTAAAAAACCATTTGCATTACTTTGGAATTCAGGACCAGCTGTACACCCAAAAAGATCCAGGGATTACACACTGCTTTGACAGGGCACACACCAAGTCTAAGAACAGATGAAGCAGTAAGTATTTATAATTCTTCTAGCTAGTTCCCTTCACCATCCAATATAACTTCTGCCTTTCCTCTCAACCTAAATTGAACCTCAGCCAGGATGTTTTGGCCACATCTCCTGCCTTGGATATGCAGTGGAAAGTAACGAAACTATACCGCTTAGAGCTTATGAAATATGGACCCACACAACAGCCACACAGACATTGCAAAGTGTAACTTTGTCTTCACAAGAGAAATAGTTACAATCTACTTCTCCCCACACATTTCCAACTGCAGTCAGGATTCACAGCTGGCTTTGAAAAGATAAACTGTAAACTTGTGATACACTGTAGGCTACAGGAGTTATCTTTATTATACTACCACAGAAAACATGGAATTATACTGTCAGTGATTTGTATTACTTGCATAATCTGCTAACTATAATCAAATTAATACGCTCAAAGTAGAAGAGCTGATTAGTAATCATAGCTCATCATCGCTAAATAACTTATCACACTTAGAAGCAAATCAGTGTTTTGTATTGTACAACTTCACAGGACACTGCTTTACCTTTTATCATAATTTAATTACTGCCATTTCATTAAATGACAATTCAATCAATAAACAGGTTTACATGCAACAACAAAAATCAGAGAGAAGACTCAAATCTTCAACTAACATATACCAGAGTTATTAGTTCATATAAGAAAAGCCAAATACACTAACATGTGCCTTTGCATGCTCACTTATGTCATGTCAGTGTTACCTGAAAACCTTTTATGCAAGGGCATCTGTAGTTTAAAATACTAACCACAGAACCAGAAATGCTGAACCTTAATTACTTATCCAGACACCTAGGCCAGAAGAAAAAAACCTCTGCAACACTCCTTTAGCTGCATGTCTAGCTCTCTGCCAGAAACTGCAGAGAGCATCCCCATACAACTCGCTAAACAGGTGGAATGCTTAAAGGAGAAATTTCATTGTGGAGTCATGCAGCATGAAACAGTTTAGGATGACAGTCAGTACTCCTCACCTTGAAATATTCTTGTAGACATTCTTACTCCTACTGTATAGATATTTCAGCTTTACACGAAGTTCAGCTTTTCTCAGCTGCTCTAGCTTATAGCCTACCCTCTCAGGAAAAACTTAACATCAGCAGCAAAAATGACTTGTTAACAGCTGGGAGCTGAAAGTACTCCAGACTGTCAAAAAGCATAATCACAAATCGGAGTGCACACAAGTTAGGCTGAGCTACGCTGCCAGACTTTACTGTGAAGACACTACAGCACAGACATATGATCCTTTCTGATAGCTTTGCTGCAGAAGACAGTAGCCTTCAGCAAAAGAAGAGAGCAGATAGCTACAGTCAAAAGTTTAACTGCCATCAGACAATGTCCAAGATCAATCCCACATTTGCTACATATGTAGATTCCATTGTAAATTTCAAGCACAGAAAACTGATACAGGACACTACTGAATGGTCATGGATTAAGTTTTCATACTGTGAGCTTTACTACAGGTATTAACCACAGTTATTGAACACAGTCTTCTCATCTGTTTCTAAATAAAAAGCCGTAAGAGATGCAGGCGAGAGGAACGCACCACATTACCAACAGGCCTTGGCTTTACTTAAGCAGGGAAGAAGAGGACAAAGAAGGGAGAAAATTGTTTTAAATACAAGTTACTTGTATGTAAAATATATATTTACTGTAAAAACAAACTTATCATTTTAACATTTTCTCCAATGTCCCGCCTCTAAATGATCCACCTAGGTGTTCAAACTGTGAAGTGATAAATAGGAAATATTCTCTGCCAACTGGAGACAAACAGGAAAATGTTAATGCCTAATAAGTACTGACTTTATACAGGTGTCACAAAAAAAGAAAACCATTTTCAGTATTAGTCTTCTCATTCTACTGTATTTACAAACTATCAAAGCTGTATTTAAGAAAGCTTTACTTCCTTCCCTTATTCATCCTTCTCTTATTTTATCTTGGAAATAAGACATGAGCTTTTCTCTAATGCCAATTTTATGACAAATGATCTTTATGCCATAATGTTGTGTTTACTATTCCAGTAGAGAATCAAAAAAAACCTCAACCTAATCTGATAAAGTCCAAAAGTGATGGAGGTCCAGGAAACACCTACTACACATAGAGAATTCTGGCAGAAGCAGGAAACACACAGAAATGTAATAGACATTTTGTGGAGTAATTTGCAAAAATATTCTAAACCATACAAAGAATGAGGAGTTTTCTTCTGAAAAGGATCACTTGTAGTTCACAGCAATATTACTCATCAGGACGACAAAAAACCAGAGGTAAAGTGTAGACATTTTTTAAGTTGCTACTGTGCACATTTTGACCTTAACTTCAAAAGTACAACAAAACCTGAGAAATATATATATGGAGACGGTAATTTCAAACACACCTTTGTCACGAATATATGTAATATAGGTATGCGAGCTGAAGGACTTTTTCTCCTGTCAATTTTCAAGCCTCAGGTGTTGGTGAAAGCACTTTTCAAACTTGACAAGAAACGTTCATAGACTACCTCGGAAATTAACAAAAGATCTAAGACCGCTTTGAACACAGTCTTTTGGCACATGATCCATGCAACACCACAGAAATACCAGTCTTAAAGCTGAGAAATAACTCCTGAGAGAAATAATGTTTTTAATGAAGATTTACTCTCACCTCTGGCAAGTCCACATATGCTGTATGATCCACTCTAAATTTTAAAAGCTCACTATCCAAACAGTCTTTTTGCTTTCTATTACTGACATATACATATATTTATACAGACATAAAAACCTGCCTTGAGGCAAGCCTATCCTTCTGAAACACTACTTTTTTTCCTTAGAATCACAAAAGGACAAAAGAAACAAAGTCAGAGACAGTAATAGGGCAATTAGGTTCGGAAAGAGAAAGTGTGCCCGTATTTGCACAACAATAGTAACTTGCACAGAGGAGACTGCCCCACCTCGATCAAGTAACTGGTAGACTACCAAAGGAATTAAATTCTGGTATAGTGTTTATCGTTTGGGTCTTAGGGTCTGTGGTTAAAACCACTTAACACTTCAGAACGTTAAAGCAAAACAGGAGAGAACGCAAACGGAACAATGTCGTGTCACAGACTCCAGATCGATTCTCCAACGAAAGCATGCTGAACCCAGCAGAAAAAAACCCGACCAAATAAAAAACCGAAAAACCAACAACTTTTTTTCTTCAATTCTTCAGCTAGTTACTTACTTGCATATTCATATTCATTTAAA